>NC_060087.1:5801742-6104772 GCF_922984935.1 Meles meles
ACATGGCCAGAGCAATGACCCCAGGGGCCACGCTGATACTCCCACTCTGCATACTTGTGGATGCCGCCTGAGGATGGAAGGTGGTTCCCTGCCAGTCAGCTCCCCCCACGGCAGTTTATCTCGGAGCCTCAGCCACGGGCTGGGAGAGTCAAAAGATGACAGGCAACGAGCAAGGTAATTGTCCTTGTGCAAATCACTCGTCTCTGAGCCATTTCTCTAAAATGTAGTATTGTATCCACAGAGTTATTTTAAGTGAGATAATGCATATAAAGAACTGACCGCCAAGTCTGTAGGAGGTTTAGTGTTGAGCTCATGGTATTTCCCTACTGTCTAATGCCTGCAGTTATAAAGGTATGGTATCTCGAATACTAAAAGTCTACACCTTATGTATTTGACACGCTTTAAGTCTAAGTGAATTGATGGGTTTCATCTTTTATTTTCAAACAAAGAGGAAATGACAGGACACGAGAAAGGGCCACACGGTGTTCCAATTCCGTTTGAAATAACAGAAGTGAAAATAGGTTTCCACTAAGACATTTTACATTGGCTTGAAAGTGACTCATAATTGGTCCTCAGAAATGGCATTGGCCACACTTAATCAGTATAGTAAGGCTGTCAGAAAAAAACAAGGATGACTTTTGTTTTTCTAAGCCACACTGACTCATAAAGGTTAAAAAGAAAGAACTGGCGTTTGCAAGCAGGCCAGTGAATCATAAATGCTCGTAACATCATGGGGACAAATAAAAAATAGATACCAAGACTTAATGCCAATAAATAATGCTACTTTCCCTGACCTTCCAGAAGAATATTTGTAAGGGTATTTCAAGTGCGTGCACAGAAATGCACATATTGCATAAACACCCACGTACATTAGTCTCAGGTACTAAAGGAAGGGTGTCTGGTTGTCAAGTCACACGTGTCACTAGCTTATTCTATCTTTCTCCCTCCTCCCTCCTCCCTCCTCCAAAGCTCTGACTCATCCACAAAATAATAAAAGGTTGTACCAAATAAGAGCCAGATGAGGAGAGAACTATAAAATAAAAGTAATTTCTTTCACAGGTAAGATTTTTCTTGCCAACTTGTGGACAGCTGGAAGAGAGCTGAAATATGTTTCAAGGTCATGTTCAGATAACACTTATTTATGCTTTCTCATACCTCTTACTAGTGAGAGCAAATTATCTTGTTGCAAATAAAATGCATAGTGCCAAAAGGTAGAGGCCATTTGCTTTTTCAATTTTTTGAAAAGATTTTATTCATTTACGTGACAGAGAGAGCACAAGCAGGGGGAGGTGCAAGAGAGAGGGAAAATCAGGCGCCCTACTGAGCAGGAATCCTGATGCAGAGCTGGATTCCAGGACCCTGGGATCAGGACCTAAGCCAAAGGTAGATGCTTAATGAGCTAAGCCATTCAGGGGCCCAGTGGCTCAGTTGGTTAAACAACTGCCTTTTGCTCAGGTCATGATCCTGGAATAGCGGGATCGAGTCCCGCATTGGGCTCCCTGCCTAGCTTTTCCCTTTAACCTTACCCCTCTCATGCTCTCTCTTTCTCATTCTCTCAAATAAATAAATAAAATAAAATCTTAAAAAAAAAAGAAATTACATTTATGAAGGAAAGGAAAGAGGGGACAGATTATTTGGGGCGGGCAGTACATACAAGGTACAGAACTCAAACTATTATTTTAAAATCTTCTTTTAGACAATCTAAGCGTTTTTGTTATTTTTGTTGTTTTTTGTTATTTTTGTTATTTTGTTGCTGTATTTTTGTTATTTTTGTTGTTTTACTGTACTGAAGCCATACAAAGATCTACTCTTTGGTTTAGGTTATACTATAGGCAAGGGGTCAGCGAACTTTTTCTGTTAAGGGATAAACAGTAAATGCCCTGCTGTTACAGCAGGAAAGCAGCCAGAGGCAATACATACACGAGTGGATTTGGTTGTGTTCTAATAAAACTTTATTTACAAACACAGATGGCCGGCCATATGTGGCCCATTAGTGGTTGTTTGCTAACCCCTGCCATAGCACAGCATAAATCTACACTTCCTGAAACAGACACAGCTCTGCAAGTGAGAAAGATAAACTAAAATGCACATACACTGCCGGAAGGAAAAAATCAAAATAAAACGTGAGTTTTGCATGCATGTTTTAGTAGCTGCCAGGGACAGACATCCTCTCCTCTACTCATTCATGGTCACCCCACTCCCTACCCCTGGCAACCACTGATCTCATCACTCATGGCTTGTGTTTCTGAGAACGTCAAAGAAATGGAATCCTAGTATCCGTCATTCTTTGAAACTGGCTTTTCTCTCATGAAAGATGAGGAATCTAGAATTCACCCAGGTTGCTGCATGGGTCAATAGGAGGTTTCATTGTATTGCTGAGTAGTAAACAACTGTATCCAACCAACAAGTGTGTGTGTGTGAGAAAGAGGAAAAGGAATCTACGTCAGGGAGGCCAAAACTGGGAAGACAATGAACTAGCCTCTCAAAGACTGTCTCCCTCCCAGCAAATGTTTAAAACCCACTCATGGGTTTAAGTGTATTTGGGCTGTTTCCAGCTTTTGCCTATCACAAAGCTGCTAGGAACATTTGGGTACCAGTTTTTGTGGGAATGTAAGTTTTCATTTCCCTAGGATAGATTACCAAGTAATGGTGTTACTGTGCATTAAATGCATATTTAATTTTATACGGAAGTGCCGATCCATTTCCCATTATCCAGGTTTTCTAATCACCACACTTACTCTTCTTCTACGTTAGGACGTAGCACCCTTCGGTGAAGCTCCCCCAGTTCCCGGAAGTTCCTCCACGCCGAGGAACCTTGAGCCAGTTCTGCAGGATGTAACCTGGGGGTTATCGTACTGGGGGTAACTTCATTTGAGTTAACGAGACGATGCTACCACAGCACTGAGGTCAGCACCCACACCGGTGGCCCCCCAGCACGGCAAGTCTACCCCCACAGGAGCCTGGCAACGTGTGAAGACATTTTCACTTGTCACAACGGAGGGAAGAACCATGGGCGTCTGGTGGATAAAGGCCAAGGATGATAACATCCTACAATGCACAGGACCGGGCCCTCGACAAAGAATTACCCATGCCCAGATGTCACGGATGGCGAGACAGAGAAACCCTGGCCTACACAGAGAAAACACTCCACAAACACTTATCATCATCACCATCAGTATTAAAATGGATATTTATTCAGACTCAGCATATACTCAAGTCACTCAACAGGGTTGGGCAAGTACACCCCTCAAAAAGAATGGTCATTTTGAAGGAAAAGGAGTTGTTCTCTATAAAGGTGAAGTCAAGAAAGTGAATATATAAATAAAATAAATCACCACTGATTTTTTTTTTTCCCCTGAAATTTCCGAAGAAAAACTTAATGTCCAAAGATCTTCTGAAGCTTCCCGGAAAGCTTACATACACCTAGAATCCTGATACGGTTATCACTGATGTTAAAAATAACATCAAATATTTCTACATTTTTCACCACAAAAAATTCATCTTCAAAGTATTAAAACACACTGAAAAAGAAACATTTAAAGGTCAGTCATCCATCAAGTCAGCTTCACTTGGGCATGTGAAAAAACTGCTGAAGATCTAACCTAAGACGGGATAACGAAAGGAAAGTCCTAAACCACGCCTATGATCGAGTATGAATTCAACAAATACTTGTTCCCCTCAGATCCTTCTCCCCAACCTTCATTCTTCTGGTAGAAGCAGACAAGCGACATGCAACTGTAAGTCCATGTAGCTTCCCCAGCACACTGCCACGGAATGCCGCCTGCACGCTGCCATTTCTGTCCGGACACTGGTCTCTTCGCCTCAGACAGGTGCAATGAGCCACCAAGGTCCCTTTCAAGTCAAATATGCTCTGGGAAAGTTCTATTGCCAGTCCCTGCTAGGGCAGGCTGTGGAAAGAGGCTGGGGAGAGACGACCACCATTCCTCTCCCGCTCCTATCCCAGACCTAGAGGAGCAACCCAGGGCAGGTTAGGCATCCCAGGGGTCCTGGGTAAATCAGGTGAGTGCAGGAACTGGCGGACTGGTGAGTTTCCAGGGAAGACACGCACTGAGCTTGCCTCTTTGTGTATTATTTAATGGTTTAAACACAGAATTTATTCAAAGTGCATCAAGCAGTCCTTAATGACCTTTAATGGCCCTCCTCCTTACATGATTCCCCCACCACAATCTCCCCACAACATGCTTGCTTTAAAAAACAAAACAAAACACACACAAAAAAACCACTTACAGTCTATTAAGAAGCTGAAGAAGGGGGACAAATGTCCTGAAAACATTGTGTTTTTTTTAAGGTATTATTTATTTACTTGCCGGGGGTGGGGGGGAGTAGCACAAGCAGTGAGAGCTGCAGACAGAGGGAGAAGCAGACTCCCTACTGAGCAGGGAGCCCGATGCAGGATTCGATTCCAGGACCCTGGGATCATGACCTGAACTGAAGGCAGATGCTTAACCCACTGAGCCACCCAGGGAGCCCCACAGATGAATTTTAAACAAGAGGAGCCACTGGGTCCTTATGGCACAAAGGGCACTGAGCAGTCCTTGAAATAACATAAACATGATCCCATTGGCACTTTTTTGTTTGCTTGGTTTTCTTTTTCTGGTTTTTGGGGTCTGTAGCAGTTTTACTAAGATATAATTCACACGTCTCTATAATTCCCCCATGTAAGGTGCACAGTTCAATGGTTTAATGCGTTCAGAGAGTTCTGCAGCCATGACCACAATCAATTTTATTTTATTTTTTTTATTTTTATTTGTTTATTTACAGCATAACAGTGTTCATTGTTTTGGCATCACACCCAGTGCTCCATGCAGTACGTGCCCTCCCTATTACCCACCACCTGGTTCCTCAACCTCCCACCCCCCCCACCCCCCCGCCGCCCCTTCATAACCCTCTGGTTGTTTTTCAGAGTCCATAGTCTCTCATGGTTCATCTCCCCTTCCAGTTTCCCTCAACTCCCTCTCCTCGCCATCTCCCCATGTCCTCCATGTTCTTTGTTATGCTCCACAAATAAGTGAGACCATATGATACTTGACTCTCTCTGCTTGACTTATTTCACTCAGCATAATCTCTTCCAGTCCCGTCCATGTTGCTACAAAAGTTGGGTATTCGTCCTTTCTGATGGAGGCATAATACTCCATTGTGTATATGGACCACATCTTCCTTATCCATTCATCCGTTGAAGGGCATCTTGGTTCTTTCCACAGTTTGACGACCGTAGCCATTGCTGCAATAAACATTGGGGTACAGATGGCCCTTCTTTTCACTACATCTGTATCTTTGGGGTAAATACCCAGCAGTGCAATTGCAGGGTCATAGGGAAGCTCTATTCTTAATTTCTTCAGGAATCTCCACACTGTTCTCCAAAGTGGCTGCACCAACTTGCATTCCCACCAACAGTGGAAGAGGGTTCCCCTTTCTCCACATCCTCTCCAACACACGTTGTTTCCTGTCTTGCTAATTTTGGCCATTCTAACTGGTGTCAGGTGGTATCTCAATGTGGTTTTAATTTGAATCTCCCTGATGGCTAGTGATGATGAACATTTTTTCATGTGTCTGATAGCCATTTGTATGTCTTCGTTGGAGAAGTGTCTGTTCATATCTTCTGCCCATTTTTTGATATGATTATCTGTTTTGTGTGTGTTGAGTTTGAGAAGTTCTTTGTAGATCCTGGATATCAACCTTTTGTCTGTACTGTCATTTGCAAATATCTTCCCATTCCGTGGGTTGCCTCTTTGTTTTGTTGACTGTTTCCTTTGCTGTGCAGAAGCTTTTGATCTTGATGAAGTCCCAAAAGTTCATTTTTGCTTTTGTTTCCTTGGCCTTTGGAGACATATCTTGAAAGAAGTTGCTGTGGCTGATATCGAAGAGGTTACTGCCTATGTTCTCCTCTAGGATTCTGATAGATTCCTGTCTCACGTTGAGGTCTTTTATCCATTTCGAGTTTATCTTTGTGTACGGTGGAAGAGAATGGTCGAGTTTCATTCTTCTACATATCGCTGTCCAGTTTTCCCAGCACCATTTATTGAAGAGACTGTCTTTTTTCCACTGAATATTTTTTCCTGTTTTGTCGAAGATTATTTGACCATAGAGTTGAGGGTCCATATCTGGGCTCTCCACTCTGTTCCACTGGTCTATGTGTCTGTTTTTATGCCAGTACCACGCTGTCTTGGGGATCACAGCTTTGTAGTAAAGCTTGAAATCGGGTAACGTGATGCCGCCAGTTTTGTTTTTGTTTTTCAACATTTCCTTGGCAATTCGGGGTCTCTTCTGACTCCATACAAATTTTAGGATTATTTGCTCCAGCTCTTTGAAAAATATCGGTGGAATTTTGATCGGAATGGCATTAAAAGTATAGATTGCTCTAGGCAGTATAGACATTTTAACAATGTTTATTCTTCCAATCCAAGGGCATGGAACAGTCTTCCATCTGTTTGTGTCTTCTTCAATTTCTTTCATGAGTGTTCTGTAGTTCCTCGAGTACAGGTCCTTTACCTCTTTGGTTAGCTTTATTCCCAGGTTTACTCCCAGTCTGCTTTACCTGCCACTGGCGTCTTCTGCTCCAGTAGAGATCCAGACGTGTATAATTCTGATCTCAGGCTGATTTCATGGGTGGTCGGAGTTCTTTGGTAGGTAATCAGCTCACTTTAGGGCACAGGTTGAAATGGTGCCTCCTCCTACTTCCCCGCCATCTTGACTCCTGTCAAGTCTAGCTATGCTGATAACCATCAAAGAGAATTTCGCAAATCTTTTAAAAGCTACTGAATGTCCATTTTTCTTTTTGAAAGTTACTGACTTTTTGTTCTGGATTCTGGCAGCACTTACTGCAGGGTACGGACTATCTGAGGGAAGAAGCCAGCCTCTGGCCCAAAGTCTCAGGCAACAGTGAAGAGCTCCCTTCTCTAGAAAATTACTGCTGCAATATAGTATTTTAAAAATTAAAATGAATCCAAAAGCCCCAGCATTGTAAATAAGGGCAGAACACCCTCATCGTTTCTGTAATAAAATGTTATTTACAAAAACGGGCAGGCAGACCACAGGCATAGCTTACCAACTCAATTTCTGAACATGCTGAGTTACAATGTTACATATGTTACGTATCTGTTTGTGTGTGAGACAGAGTGTGCACCCGCATGTGTGCATGTGAGTGGGGGGAGGGGGAAAGGGAGAATCTTAAGCAGACTCCACACTGAGCGCAGAGCCCGATGTAGGGCTCGATCTCACAACCCGGACATCATGACCTGAGCAAGAATCAAGAGTCTGACGCTCAACCGACTGAGTGACTCAGGAGCCCCTAATGTTACAAATCCTGATGCCTGAGTGTTTTTTAAGGGTGGCCCCTTAAGTTTTGTACCTTAGACAAGTGCCCCACTCTCCTCACTTTTGTCCTAGCCCAGATACTGTTTGCATTTTTCTCTCTTCATTTGCCCTTTGAAAATGGACTAGCGTAAAACAAAATAATTTTGAAAGGTTGGGGAGACTGGTAGAAGAGAAGGAAATCAGATGGTCTAGGCACTGTTGGGCCATCAGCCCCGGATAATGGAGGCACCGTGTGTAAACATTTGCAAGGACTCAAGTCTCAACCTGCCAGGTAAACACACGGATCTCCTATCAGCGTGAAGCTTGACAGGGGCATCAGGGAAAACACACGCTGCCTGAGGTATTTATGAATGACTTCAGGGACGGGGGAAGTACACAGGTAGTAAAAGTTGCTGATGAAAATTTATTAAGTTAATAAAAATTATGGAGGAACATAAAACGCAGAGTAATCTAATAGGGCTCTGCGAACAAGCCACCTGATAAAATTTAACCCAGAAGAGAATAATTGAAGGAAGAAAGCCCAGGAGTACTCAAGAAAAACAGCCAGTAACCAAAAGCCCTACGAAGCCACTGGCCTGGCAAGAGCCAAAATGTGTTCCAGGTGTTGGAACATGTTAATGGAAGGATGTGGAGAAACTCAGAGACATTACGGCTGTACATGCCCTGCCTTAATGAACCCCTCCTTATACAACTCCCCTACAACAAGCTCTCCCTAGAATGGCTGCTTTTTGAGAAACTGGTACATTTGGTTAAGGAGCTGAAGATGGGGAACAAACGTCCTGAACATATCATATTTTATTCTATTTTTTTTAAGACTTTTTATTTGACAGAGCGAGAGCACAAGTGCCAGGGAGGAGCAGAGGGAGAGGGAGAAGCAGGCTCCCTGCCGGACAGGGAGGCAACCATACGAGGCTCTTGATCCAAGATGAAGGCAGATGCTAATTGACGGAGCTACCAAGGGACCCCTGTCCTGAACAGTCACATCTTAATGAAGAGGTAAGAGTTAGGTCAATGCAGCTCAAAAATAAGGAGCTTCGGGGGCACCTGGGTGGCTCAGTGGTTTAAGCCTCTGCCTTCGGCTCAGGTCATGATCTCAGGGTCTTGGGATCGAGTCCCGCATCAGGCTCTCTGCTCAGTGGGGAGCCTGTTTCTCCCTCTCTCTCTGCCTGCTTCTCTGCCTACTTGTGACCTCTCTCTGTCAAATAAATAAATAAATATTTAAAAAAAAAAAAAAGGAGCTTCAAGAGACACATGCAGAGGAAATGTTTCAAATTTTGGGTCTTTGCACGCAGAAAGCTTAGGAGGAGTCAAGACTGTTTTATCAAAGGTGGCAGGCATATGAAGAGTAAAAAAGAACGATGGTAAACTAGGATCCCATTCCTCATGCTCATTGTGTGCTCATTCCTCATGAAATACAAGAAAGAGCGGATGATGAACAAGCAAATTAGACTGGCAAATAGAGGAAAAGGAAATGCTTCCTACAAACGGCACAGTGGATAGGCGTTATTGACACCCAGCAGGGAGCTCGTGCTTTGGATTATGATCAAAGGAGCCCTAAATAGGTACGTTTAAGCAAAGGCGAAAAAGAACACAGCGCCAGAGCCTCTAGACCCCGCAGCAAGCAGAGAAACGAGAAAACCATCCTCTAGATGATCCGTGTCTCAGCTCCCTGGAAACACAGAAGAGCCCGAAGACACTTTATGTGTCAACGTATGCTGGTTTCTCCTTCTTTGTGCCTGGCTGCACTTCTACCGGATTTTACCCTACTTACGCTCTCACGGTCCAGTCTGCACGGGCTGTGCTGCGTGGGGGCCTGCGCCTTCCAGCTGCTCGCTGTGCGGTAAGAAGCCCTGCTGCGGGACAGGGCATGAACCTGTGCGGCTTCACTGAGACTAGGCACGGCACAACTGAGACTTCCCCCAAATGACAGGGACATGCTTGAGATCCTGTCCACACCCTCGGTCAAGCGAACAAGGCTTCTGCCTTCCAAATGCTGGGGTTTCAGCCTTAGGATGGCCCGACACTGGCAATCGTCATGTTACACTCAGCGTTTCTCCAGGGAGGCAGTAAGCACGATGTCCGTCGCACAGACCGGAGCCCAGTGACAAAGGGATGCATGGCCTAGCAGGATCTTGCTATTATTGTGCAAAGACACACGCATGTAAAATACACCATTTCAGCCGTTCTTAAGTGTGCCATCCAGTGGCACCATCGCACGACTGTGTAACCACTTTTCCAGAATTTTCTCCTCACCCAAATCTCCAATCTCTCCTTAAAGATTCTTTTGTGGCAAAGTATGCATACCATTGAACTTGCCATTCAGTGTGCACGGACATGGCATGAACCACTTATGCACATCACCATCGGCCACCTGCAGAGGGTTTCACCTTCCTATGCTGAAACGCTACTTGCCTTCAATGACAACCCACCCCCGATCCACGGCCCCTGGTGACACCATCCTACTTTCCGTCTATATGGATGTGACTGCTCGAAGTACCTCCCAGAAGTGGAGTCAAACAGCACTTGTCCTTCTGTGTTTGGCTGATCCTTTACCGAAACGTCCTCAGGGTGTGTGTCCCCCCGTAGCATCTGTCAGAACTTCACCCCGAACACTGACTGTCTTCCCAGTGTGTGTAGCTCACACTTCGTTTATCCGTGCATCTGCCGGGGACATCTGCGTTATTTCACCTTCTGCTTCCTGGGAATGATGCTGCCGCGTACGTCCAGAGGCAGTATCCGAGTCCCTGTGTTCCGCTCTCTTGGATATGAACTTAGAATTGCTGGACTGTGTGGTAATTCTAGTTTGAATTTTTGAGATCTCCACGGAGTTTCAGTATTTTCTCCAACAGCAGAAAATAACAGGTGAAAACCCGTTACCCTCATGTCCATTAGTATGCAATTTTAATAAATAGATACTAAACCTACAAGAATTTCCAGGTGTGAAGAGCTATTAAAAAAAAACAAAAAAAAACAATGGTATCTGAGAGGGTAAAAATGCAATCCCTGTACAAAATCCCCTTCCTGGTGCCGGACTGATTAATACTGATTCCTTACAGAGTTGCTGAAAATGCAGTCATGTCACAACAGAGGCATCGTTGTTCTTTGGAAATCAGTTTCAGAAACACCTTATTAAACTTTACTTCTTCTAGTGAAGTAGTGAGTTTGATACTACTATTTTTAGGGATATAATTGCATGGAAAAAATCCTTATTTTGAAAATGAAAGCCCTGCCACACCTACACACAGAGACGAGAAGGGAGAAAGACGAAACTCTCCTTTCTTCCTCCAATCTTTGAGCCTACACCTGCACTAAAATAAGCCCCATCCCACCCCACCCTGAAGCTGCTCTACAAGGCTCTCTTTGCTTTTCCCCGTTAAATGTGATTAAAATCTCAGGGGTAACTCTGTGCTTTTGCCTCCCCAGGAAGAAGGGAGTCATTTATCATCTGGCAAGCGTGGTCGGCAATCTTCCACACGTGGATTCCTGCTTCAAGCTGGGGTCAGGACAAAATGTCAGCCGCGCGTCCCTATCTAGTAACCGCATCAGGTGGTGAGGTGCATTTTGAAAGGTGATAACACAGGTTGTGAGAGCTGATCTGATCCTTAGTGACAGGGACGGGTCAATGCCAGGGAACTCGGCGTTGCTCTTCCAAACGTCATCTCTGAAGTTCAGTTTGGAGTTGGGATCTCCATGACGCCAAGGGCCTTCGGGAGACTGACACACTCACCCAAATTTGTTTCGTGGCAGGGCTTCACGAACATCCAGGATACTGAGTCTGCAGCTCTCATCAGACAGGGCTGCACGGTCCCAATAATCCGAGGCCTCCCAAGACAAAAAGAAATGGTAGCTCCTTTTGCAAGAACAGTCAAATCCACTGCGTGCTAACACAACACTGATCCAAACATGGGAGGAAATATATATCCTCCTTTTTTTCTCTCTCTCTCTCTTTTTAAGAAATCTATATTTCCTGGGCACCTGGGTGGCTCAGTCATTAAGCATCTGCCTTCGGCTTGGGTCACGATCCCAGGGTCCTGGGATCGAACCCCACATCAGGCTCCTTGCCCAGAAGGAAGCCTGCTTCCCTCTCCTACTCCCCCTGCTCCTGTTCCTGCCCTCGCTGTTTCTCTCTCTGTCAAATAAATAATAAAATCTAAAAAGCAAGCAAGCAAGCAAGCTCTGTTTCCTGAAGAAGTGGAGGACGAATCTGTCCCGGACAGGAAAGCAGGCAGAAGACACACTCCCTCCATGCATCTCGGATCTTAGGGAGCCAGAAGTCACCTGCTATGTGCTGGTCATGAATGCAGATGCATGGGCTCCACGTCCAGAAAATTCTGAGTCTTTAGCTCTAAGCCCCAGGCATGTGTGTTTGCAGCCCCACATCAGGTGATCCGACAGAGGTTTGGTTTACTGCTGCTGGTATCACAAATTGCCAGAAACTGAATGGTTTATAACGTGAGTTTCTTCTCTCACTTCTGGAGGCCAGAAGTCTGACAAAAGCCTCCCCAGGCTAAAATCAAGGTGTTCTCAGGGCCTTCCTGCTGGAGGCTCTAGGGAAGAATCTATTTCTGAGCTTCCTCAAGCCTCTAGAGACTTTTGGCATTCCTCGGCTGATGGTCGTCCTCTCTGTGCGTCTCCAACGCAGACAGCACTGCATCTGTCCTCACATAGATTTATTTTTGGCCTCTGCTGGGAAAGGCTTTCTCACTCTGTGCCACTCTGATACGCCTTTTCTGCAGTCAAATCTTCCTCCGCCCTCCTCTTAGAAGGATCCTTGTGATGACGTCGGACCCACCTGGATCACGCGGGATCACCTCCATCTCAAGGCCCCTGGCTCATAATTACACCTGCAAAGTCCCTTTCACCCTGCAGCCAACACACTCCCAGTCTCGGTGATTGGGCTGCACATCTATTTTGGGGGAGAGGATGGGCATTATTCTGCCTACCACAAGTGGTCGACAGGCAGACTTGGAAAAAAAAACTGTAAGAAGCAGTGTTTACTTCATTTTTCTCATGACCTACCATACCCAAAAAGGCAGTGGTTCTCAGCTGGGCGAGGGAGGGGGTGATCTCTGCGCTGGGCACATCTGGCAATGTCTACAAGGACTCCTAAATTAGGACGGAGATGGAGACGAGACAAAGAGAAGCCACGAGAAGAAATGGACCTTGTCTTCTAACCCACTAAAAAGCTACGTGGTTTCTACATGTTCTCTCCTCCCTTGTGCAGTGCTGATGGAGACACTCAGCGTGGGGTCAGAGGAAGCTGGATGATGTGTGTCCCAGCTCTGCTGGGCGTGATACAGAGATTGCTCTGGTAGCTCTCGCAGCCTTTGGTGTCCTAATCCGTGAGTGAGAAGAGTCAGACCTCCATCAGGGAGGTGAGATGAGCCCTGGGGTGTGAGGCTACCACCCCGGGTTCGTTCCCTGTTAACTCTGGAGCAGCGATCTCAGTCTTGCTCAGACAGATGCTCCCAGAAGACAGGGACTTTGGATTCGCGAAGGTTGCATTAGGACTGTGTCTGTCTGGGTGCTTACACCTAATCGACAGTGGTCAGCTCAAAACGAAAACAAGCAGGGAAGCAGTTGTGTCTAGGACATAAACCACAACAGTTTAGGAAGGGATTATGAAAAGTCATCAAAAACCAGAAACAAGCCTGTTACCAATCCAATCCCCAAAGCAATGCCGACACAGTGACCGTTGTGAGCATAAACGACGGATAGCCAACCATATGCCTATAACACAAAGAAAAGATGAAGAGGGGGGGGAAGGGCTCTGTATCCTCCCTAGAGGAAGAGGTGACCTCCGCAGGAGTGATACTGAGCACTGCACATGGGCGTGCTCATCTGCACAGCAGATGTGGCTCAGGTGCTCCAAGCAAGCTAGCACACCTTCCCCGTGCCAGCCTCGGCTGCCGAGTGAGCATACCTTCCCCGTGCCAGCCTCGGCTGCCGAGTGAGCACACCTTCCCTGTGCAAGCCTCAGCTACTGAGTCTTGTTAAAACAAAACAGATTCTGGCTGAGGCTCTGTTTGCATCCTGCCAGGTCTTGTTTGTGGAAACGAGCACAAAGCACAAGCAGGTGACTCCCCTAATTGAAATCCAGTGCGCTTGTGGGAGGCTCTGCTGGGGAAGCCAGCCACACAGCTCGCGCCTGGCACCGCAGGGCACAGCAGAACACATCGCCACCACCACCCATGATCCCTGGTTGTGGGCGTGAAGAAGGTGCTCACACTCATGAAGCCAGGAAGGATCCCCATGGAAACGCTTCGTTACTGACATTTCAGTTCCTGGTGCCAGTGCCGATGACAGGAGGCGCTGACTGTGACCTACTGCTAACAGTTTATCAAGGTAAGTAGGGAATATCTTGCCTTTTCCTGGTCCAAAACAACACTGGGTATAGCTTTCCTTTCCTCGTTTCCTGTACTTAGGACAGGCCTTTAAAAAAATCCATACTGCACCCTCTTCTACCTAGGATTGCCCCCCAAATAGAATGAGATTTAACCTAAAAGCCAAAGATCTATCAAATTTCATTTTATTTTTATTAAATTTTATTAAATTTTTATTAAATTTTATTAAATAAAAATCTTTTAGTTTTAAAGATTTTATTTATTTGAGAGAGAAAGAGAGACAGAGACAGGGAGCACACACGAGCCGAGGGAGAAGCAGACTCCCCACTAAGCAGAAAGCCCGACATGGGGTTCGATCCCAGGAACCCAGGATCATGACCTAAGCTGAAGGCAGATGCTTCACCCACTGAGCTACCCAGGCACCCCAAGAGCTACCAAACTGTAAAGGTGAGAAGGCAAAGTTTTCACGGCAGACCAATGTGTAGGGCACAGCTCCATTATTCTCTGAGGGCTACCCTGCGGAGTCACGCGACTGTAAAACGGAGCACCAGACTGCTTCTTCGCTGTCACTGCAAGCCTAGCTCGCTGGCACGCTTCTGAACTCCAGGCAATGTGCTCCAACTCTTAACTCCATCACAGTGGACAAATGCGGCGCTTTATCTAAAATGCAGCACCTTTACGTCCATTTATACCAAAGGCACAAAAAATTAAGACAAGGATTTGTTATCCTGGCTTTAACATGAGCGGACTGAAAAGCCTGGCTTTTCCGTGAATGTGTAACATGGTTTCGTGGGTAACAGTGAAGAAAGTATTAAAGGAAAAAATCCTCGACTTTGATCCATATAAATATAATCATCTATACTGATTTACTCCCTTCAACTTTTTGAAGGTCTCTTATTATCATTATCTTATTAGTCATCCTTACTTTTTAAAAGAATTCATTTACATATATTGTCATGAGCTGAAATTCACATGTTGAAATCCTAACTAGGGTGTCAGAATTGGAAGTGATGGTATCTGGAGATGGGGCCTCTAAAACAGGTAATTAAGGTAAAATGTGGTCACGAGGGTGGACATTTAGCCCACATAACTGGGGTCCTTATAATAAGAGGAGATGAGACCACAGACAGGCACAGAGGGACGACCGCGTCAGGACAGAGGACGTGTGAGCCTGCACACCAAGGAGAGAGGCTTCAGGAGGATCCAAGCCTGCCCACACCTGGATCTCGGACCCCCAGCCTCCAGAGAGGCGGAGAGACACAAATGTCTTTTGTTTGCACTTGCCAGGCCGTGGCAATCTGGCAGCCTGAGCAGACTCACACAGGTTTGCTATGTCAGGCCCAGGACAATGAGTTTTTATCTCTATTTCAATTAGTTCTCTGAGCAAAGATACACAATATGCATTAGCAGCCCCAGTTTCTGAATAAGAGCCCGGAGGCTCAGTAGTATCAATCTGCTCCAGATCACACTAGGTGATGCACCTTAACCCCCATCCAGACAGATCCAGAAATAGGTCTCGTGTTGTTTCACTTCCTCTCCCTCCAGGACCGGGATGCTTTAATGAGGAAAGTGTTTCTGCATATCAGGAGGAACATCTGTGCATGGGTGATGCCTGGCGAGAGCCGTGAGTTGTACTGCACCCACCTGGGAAGGGCCCACCAGCGACACCATGGTCACCAAGCATGCATCCCCCAGGGTAGGGAAGCGGGGCTGTGACTCTCCCTCCCTACACACTTGACCACAGCAGAACACACGTGGAATGCACTGGGCGGGGGATGACGCAAGCCCATCTCCCTTCCTCTCTTCCCTGTCCCACCACATCTGCAGTCTGGCCCTTCCACTAGCTTCAGATCTAGATCAGCTAGCTACTGCTACAAAACAAACGACGTCAACTTCCAGCTTAAAACACCCATTTCTTAGCTCACAGATGTATGGGGTAGAAGTCCGGGATGGCACGGCTGGGTTCTCTGCTGTGGGTCTCCCAAAGACAGTCCCACAGCGTCAGTGCGGCTGGGCAGTCGTTACCTGGAATGTTCAGAAAGGATTCCTTTCCAGGACCCTTCACGTTGCTTTATCAATTCTGTTCCTTTCGTTGCAGGACCGAGGCCCCCAGTTCCTTGCTGGCTGTCATGAGCCAGAGATCACACTCCTAGACGCCAGATTTCTGCTCTTAGAGGCCACCCAGACTCTTTCTCATATGGCCACTCCACTCCCCCAAACCAGCAGAGGTATCTGCTGTCCCTCTTATGCTTTAACTCTCTCTTACTTCTCCTTCCGCTACCAGCTGGAAACATACCTCTGCTTTTAAAGGGCACATGGGAGTGAATGGAACCTAACTCACCCCAGTACTCTGTTTTACCTATATAAGGCAACATAATCAAGGAAATGACTTAGGGTCATATAGTGAGCTCCGACCTGCACTCAGTGGGAAGGGACTGCACAAGGGAGGGGCAGCCTTAAAAATCTGCCACCCACAGCAAGTCACATACATACCCCTGTCCTTGCCATGTCTGCCATTCCTTCTATGCTGGCATTCTAATCCACCTCTCCCTTCTAACCGATCTCCCATTTTCCACCCTGGAGAAACAGTGATCCGTTATCGAACACCAGTGTGACGGGGCCACTCCTGTAGTTAGTGCTTGTTTTACTCACTCAACATTTACGGAGCACCTCTGCAAACCTCCCCACCAATATTCTGAGCACCATAATGAGAGAAGCCAGCCAGAGAAACCTCCTGAAGGACACGCCCTCAAGAAGGAAAGATGATCCCCAGCAAGCAGACAAGTGTGTGGGCCAGATGAAGCAGCTGGCCGGACTATGAACGGTCTGGGGATGCTGTTCTAGACGGGCATCTGGGATTCTAGATGGGCAGCCTGGAAAGGTCTGACTAAGCACTGAGAGCCTGCACAGAGCCATGCACAGGAAGGTATTGAGGATAGAGAGTTCCATAGAGAGACCAGAAGGTTGAAGATCCTGAAAAGGGGAAGGACTGGCTGTTGGAGGAGCTATGGGGACAAACATACAGAGGCAGGGTCCCACTGATGAGAACTCCTTGAAGAAACCAAGTCAGCAAGATGCAATGGTTTACGGAAGGCTGGTCTATTTGCTGAGTGCAAACTGTACAGGTGCGTCGTGCGGGTCATCTCCACCACATGACCTATGACCCCCAACAGAGCAACACAGCCAGCCTAAAGTGATCGTGTGGGGAAAGGTTTGGGGAACAAACCTTCCCTCTTGGCTCCTGCCAGGGCTCGCTTTAGCTAGACCCAGTTGAAGCCCAAGGGCAGGCACCCAGTTGCTGTGGTCCACCGCCATCAACTTTTAGGGGTGGAGTGGGGGATGGAGGCAATGCAGAGTGCATTTGGGGACATAAAAGGACGATCACAGCCCCAACCCTGAAATCTGGAAACATGCCCAAGTGGACAGTTGGCGCTCCCTACTTTCCAGTCTCCTACACATCTTTATTTCAGGAACCTCCGAGTTACTTATGAACCCCACTGAGAATTCTGCTTCCCTCCGGGCTGGGCTGCTGTCTCAGCTGATGCTGCCCAGGAGCAGAGGGCACTGCCCTGCTCTGTGCTGGGCGGGCAGCTCCCTTCACGTGACCTCCCAGCTGGAGCCTCCGCACCCGTTCTGGGACGAGAGGGCTCGTCAGCAAAATGCGTCATCTTTTCAACAGAGACTTTCTATTATGGGCCACGTTTGCTTGGGGTACAGTTATCAATCACCCTGTGATTTCCTGCTGACTAACATCTCTATCCCTCTCTAGGGAAAAGGCTCTTGAAGTCTGCAAACCTTCCCAGCCCTTAATGAGACTCCTTTTCTCCAACAGGGGTGATGCTCTGTCCATCTCAACCTTCTTTTATCCCCAATCCTTCGAAGAGCGCCCGCTCTCATTAAACATTTACAGAAGGGTACAGTCTGACAGCACACTGGCACAGAAGACTCTACATGTCCGCAGGGATGAAATCAAATGTCCTGGACCAAGTCAGGAGGAGGACCCTGTTCCCACCAGATCAACATGAGATCCGGCTGAATGTACAGGTGTCCCAGGTTTTCTCGGTGAGGATAAATAGACCTTATCTTCACTCGGGACCTTCTGTTTAGATGTCCCCATCATCCACACTAGTTCCAAACATGCCGTGGCTGGTGACGCAAAACAGCAGGAGGGAGGTATTGTCCAAAGTGCATTTTGGGGGGCAACAGGAGGGCTCAGTCAGTGAAGTGACTGCCTTCGGCTCAGGTCACGAATCCCGGGGTCCTGGAATCGAGTCCCTCATAGGTGCTTCTCCCTCTCCTTCTGCCCCTCCCCTATTTGTGCTCCCTCTCACTGTCTCAAATAAAGAAACAAACCCTTTAAAAAAGTGTGTTTTTCGTGTGCCCACATGCACCGCGATGACAGTTGTATATGGTAACGGAAACATGGGGACTGTAGTCGTATTTACTCAGTACAAATTTAAGCAGTGAAACGGCCTTAGTGGGTGCCTCCTTACTGATGGGGTGCCCGGAAGTGAACAGACCGCCAGGCACTCCACTGCCTGCCATCGTCTTGTTCACACGGAGCAGTGCCGGAAACTCTGGAGCTATGAGCATTCGGCCGGATAGCTTTCTGTGGCGGGGGTTGGGGAGGGGGGGCTGGAGGAGGTAGAGAAGTCTTCTATATATTTGAGCTGAGCCCTTTCCACCCAGTGCTTTGTAACTGGAAGTGGGTTTGAGCGCCCGGCTGACTGGTGTGCGCTGCGCTCGCCCTAAGCGGTGACGACCACAGGAGACAATCGTGCGCAGCCTTCGCCTCGAATACGCTCTGTTCTGTGCTTTCTAGCTGAGTGCTGCTTTCCACCGCTCCCCCGAAGTACCTTCTTTCAGAGCATGTCTGCTCTGAATGATTAGGGGCTCTTCTGGGGCCATGAGAGACCCAGAGGCACTCTTCCAGCAGGACATCAGTCGCGAGGATAGGAACAGGAGGCTTTAAGGCGCAGAGCAGGCCCGGCAAGCAGCCTGCTGGCAGACCCAGCTCTGTGACCCTGGGGACCGACCAGGCTCTGTTCTGTGCTATCCTTATAGTATGCTGTTCAAGTCGGTGCACAGCCCCCTGAATGGCTCACCTGCGGGGGTTCTTCTCAACCAGTAATTATGTCTCATGTCCCAAAGGGCAGCCCTTTCAGTTCAGCCCCTGGCTTTAGGAAAATAAATACCCTTTTCCAGTAGCCCAGAAGGCACCATTAGTCTCTTTTGTATAGCCAATGCTCCTAATGACATTTAATAATTATTAACGTCCCAAATGGCATCTTATTTTGTTGTTGTTCAGTAGGCTTGATTACTCCTGATTACCTTAAATGACACCATCACCCAGGTTCACGTGGCGCTCATGGAAACCACGGGTTCCACCTCCTACCCAGCTCCCCGCAATGAGCTTTATGAAATGCAATGCCAAAAACACTGCCTATGTTTCTAGCCATTATTTCCTGTTTTTCCTGTTTTCTCATTTACAGCTGGAGAAAATGGAGGCTTTCCCAAGCTTTGAGTTTGGTCTGACACTCAGCAACTGTGACCTTCCTCTGGTCAGTCGGTGTCAATGACACCATAGTCGTCTCTAAGCTGCCTCTTGTTGATCTTCTTGCATGCTCCTGGGATGCCCTCCCTCTTTGTGGGGGAAACTGAAGTGAGGATGTGTTTCCATGCGGGGAGGAACTTTCAGTGCTGGGAGAAGCAGGACATACTCTACTCCTGACCACCCCTGACCACCCCTCTTCCCCTGACCCGGCCCTTTTGCCGGCTGAACGGATAAATGGATGCATGCCAACAGTGATGGTGGCGGCAGACGCTGGCTCCCCGTCCTGTAGCGACGGACCATCCCAGCACGTCTTTCCTCTCCCGGCTCTATCGACATGTAACTGACACACGGCCCTGTGGAAGTTGCAGGTGTCTGATGTGTTGGTCTGATACATTTACGAATTGCAAAATGAAGACAGTCAGTGTCAGTGACCCCCTCCACACACCATCACGTAGTTCCTGCTCCTTTTTGTGGGGAGAACTTTCAAGCTTGTCCTACTCTCTGAACAACATGCAAGTATATGGTACAGTATTATTAGTTCATAACCACCACACTCTACATTAGATCCCCAAACTTCTTAACCATATGTAACTGGAAGTTCATACCCTCTGAACAGTATCTCCCGATCTCCCCTACCCCCTAAGGTCCTGGTAACTAGCATTCTACTCTGTGTTTTCTAAATCTGTCCTTTTTACATTTCACATTTAAGGGAGATCATATAGAATTTGTCCTTGTCTGGCTTATTCCATTAAGCATAATGCCCTCATGTGATAATATGTGGTGATATGTATATGACATATGTCATAATACCTAATGTGACATATATTATATACATAGTAATATATGTCATAATAATATGTATGTCATAAAGCCTAATGTGGGATTATATATAATAATACATAGGTCATAATGCCTAATGTGATATATTTTATGTATAATAATATATGTGTCATGTCTAATATGATATGTATTATATATAATTATGTCAAAATAATATATATGGCATAATGCCTAATGTAGTATATATGCCATAATAATATATTTGTCATAATGTCTAATGTAAGATATAATATATATGCCATAATAAGATATAGATCATGATGCCTAATGTAATATATTTAATATATATATGTGCCATAATGCCAGTGAGATATATTATGTATAATATATAATGCCTAATGTGATATATTATGTGTTGTGTCATAATAATAATTATGCCATAATGCCTAATGTGATATATATGTCATAATAATATGTCATAATGCCTAATGTGATATTCTATATATGTTATAAAATATGACTGATGTGAGATATATTATACATACAGCTCATGTCATAATGCCCAGTGAGATATATTACATATATATAATATCCATGTCATAATGCCTAATGTGATATATTATATATATGTCAATAATAATATGCATGTCATGACTAGTGAGATATATTATATGTGTCATAATATATATGTCATAATGCCTAATGAGATATATATAATAATACAGATGTCACAATGCCTAATGTGAGATATACTGTATATTATATGTATGTCATAATAACATGACATACATATAATATGACATACATATAATATGACATACATATAACAATGTATGTACATATACATATGACATACATATAATAATGTAATAATAATATATAGGTCATAATGCCTAATGTGATATGTCATAATAATATATGTCATAATGCCTACTGAGATATATTATATATAATTATATATTTCATAATAATATATATGTCAGAATGTCTCATGTAAGATACATTATATATATAATAATATGTCATAATGGTATGTCATAATCCCTAATGTGATGTTATGTCATAATGCCTAATGTGATTAAAATATGTCATAATAATATATATCATAATGCCTAGTGAGATATGTTATATATGTAATAATATATATGTCACAATGCCTAATGTGAGATATATTATATATAACATACATGTCATAACAATATATAAGCCATAATGTCTAAGGTGAGATATATTATATATAACATACATGTTATAACAATATATAAGCCATAATGTCTAAGGTGAGATATATCATATATAAATCATAATAATATATGCCATAATACCTAGTGAGATATATTATATGTATATATATATACATATATATATGTCATAATATGTCATAATGTCTAATGAGATATATTTTATATATATAATTTTATGTCATAAAAATATGTCTTAATGCCTAATGTGATATATTATATATATCATAATGCCTAGTGAGATATATTATATATATGTCATAATGCCTAATGTGATATATTATGTGTTGTCATAATAAAACTTATGCCATAATGCTTAATGTGGTATATTATATATATTTCATAATAATATACATGTCATAATGCCTATTGTGATATATATCATATGTCATAATGTCTAATGTGAGATATATTATATATATGTGTGTGTGTCATGATAATATAATGCCTAGTGAGGTATATTACATATATAATAATACATATGTCATAAGACCTAATGTACAATATATTATATATATAGTAATATAATATATTGCCTATGTTGTGATAATGCCTAATGTGAAATACATTATATATGTCATAATAATATATATGTCATAATTCCTAATGTAAGATATATTATATATATATCCCATCATCTTTGTTCATTCATCTATGTGGACACTTAAGTTGTTTCCGTATCTTGGTTACTGTAACACTTCAGTGAACATGGGAATGCAGATATCTCTTCCGGACAAGGATTTTAAGTGTTTGGTTTAACATCCAGGAGTGGAACTGCCGCATCCAATGACAGTTCCTTTTCGATTTTTTGAGAAATCCTTGGACTCCTTTCCCTATTGGTGGCAGCGGTGTGCATCGCAACACCAGCGTACGAAGGTTCTCTTCTCTCCGCACCCTTGCTGACCCTGGTTATGTCCTACTCAGCTCATTCTCGGAGCAGCCACTGCACTAGTTTGTACTGCCTTGGGCTTTTATTTCCTACGTGCATTGACTTTCCTCCCATTTTTTCCTAGTTTCTGATGGACAAATTAGTTACAAACCAAGATAGCAGGAACTGGGGTCTTTCTGTAACCCATCTTCTCTCCTGGAGGACTGAGCCTGTAGTTTCTTTGCCCCCAAGTTGAGACGGTCACTGGTGCCCTAGCTAACATCCCAAAGCGTGCTGTTTCCAGACTGTCAGTTACTCGAGGGCTAGAGTCTCGTGTACCTTTATAGCTTCAAAATCTTTCTCAGAGCCTGGCCCAGGGTGGAACCTCAAATGTTTGTAGAATAATTTTATAGTCTCTCCTGAAATAGAGACTATGCATTCCCTCAATGAATACTGGATGAGAACCAACTGTTTCTGGTACTGGAATACCGGCATAAGCCATGCAAACTAATTCCTTGGGATTTAATTTCTTATAGCAGAAACAAACCAAAAAAATAGGGGGGCTGACTTCATGTTTATGCTATGATGACAAAAAAAAACCAAGGTGGGATGATAAAGGGACAAATACATAGACAAATGGTCTTGGTCAGATTCTCTAAGGAAGTGACTCTTTAACTGAGAGAACTGAACGATTTTTTAAAAAAGCCAATCACTGGGGTGCCTGGGTGGCTCTGTCAGTTAAGCATCTAAATGCCTTCAGCTCAGGTCATGATCTTAGGGTCCTGGGATGGAGTCCCACACGGGGCTCCCTGCTGGGTAGGGAGTCTGCTTCTCCTTCTCCCTCTGCCTGCCACTCTCCCTGCTTGTGCTCTCTCTCTCTCTCTATCTCAAACAAGTAAAGAAAATCTTAAAAAATATATAAAAATAAATAAAAAGCCAATCATGTTAAGACCTAAGAAACAAAGACAGCAGAAGGAGTAGCAAGTGCCAAGATCCTGTGGTTGGCATCACGAAGAAGCAGGAAGACGACCAGTGCAGACGGGTGTAATGTGGAGTCCTGAAGAGATGGAAAACGAAGTTGGAGGATAGCAGAGCCACTCGGTCAGTAATTGTGTAAACCAATTAGTGTTTCACGGGAATAAGGAAAATCCCTTTCATGAGCAGCGGAGGAAGGGAGTTGCAGTATTCTCCCTGAGGTTACCCTTTGGTAACCTCAATAAGAAATGAAACACCCTTTGGGTGTCACTGCCAATCATAGCACCATGTTCATTCAGGACCACCCCCCCCCAACCCCAGCCACCAGACAGTCATTCATCCAGGAACAACTTCCCTCTCTGGAGAGGGAGAGGCTTTCTCATGTGGAACGTTAAGCCTAGTAGGACGGTCGTGTTATCACGCCATTAACACAAGTCCTCTCTTGATCATGCCCTGGCCTGTGCCATTCTGGAAGGGAAGGTGGAATGTCACCAAGGAGAACAATACCCAGCCACACCCCATCATCTCCGTTTCAGCATATCGCTATTTAAACGGTAACCAAAACGGAGAAAGGAAGGACTTCTAGAATTGTCCCAGATCTGGAAGTTCTAAGCTCGAGAAGCAAGCTTAAAAAGTATGTCAATAAATAAGCAAATAAGATGTGATTTCACACATACCAGACTGTCAAAGACAAAACCAGGAATATGAGAAAGTGGGAACACACACATGTGACCGGCAGGAAGAGAACTGGTACAGCCCCCTTTGGAGGCAGTTTTGCAAAATCTAATAAAGTTCAAGATCCGTATATTTAACAACCCAGCAATTCTACTCCTCGTTCTATGCCCCGGAGAAATTCCCCCATGTGCCCACAAAGAGGGAGATGCATAGATATTTACTAAAGTATTGCCTGTTATAGCAAACACCAAGTTAAACAAAAAAAAAAATCTAAGCTCTAGCAAAAGGGAAATGGATGGATTAGGATACAGCCACATAACAAAATTAATGGCAATTAAAAATGAAGAAACCAGAGCTACTTGTGTAAAATGGTTAAACTTGAAACACCATGTTGAATGGGGGGGTAAAACAAGCTGAATTTATTGGTAATAGCATGAATTTTTTCAAACCTTTTTTTAAAAGATTTATTTGAGAGAGAGGAAGTGAGTGTGAACAGGAGGGGCAGAAGGAGAGGGAGACAGAATCCCCAGGAGACTCCCTGCTGAGGGCAGAGCTGGACGCAGGCTTGATTTCACAACCCTGAGATCACCACCTAGGCCGAAATTGAGAGATGGAAGCTTAACCAACTGCACCATCCAGGCACGCCTGGTAATTGGGTGAATTTTTAAAAATTCAGACAATCCTCCTGTATTAAAACTCTAAGAGGGGCACCTGGGTGTCTCAGTGGGTTAAGCCTCTGCCTTCAGCTCAGGTCATGATCTCAGGGTCCTCGGAAAGAGCCCCGCAACGAGCCCCGCATTGACCCCCACAGCGGGTTCCCTGCTCAGTGGGTAGCCTGCTTCTCCCTCTCCTGCTCTGCCTGCTTGTGCTGTTTCTCTGTCAAATAAATGAATAAAATCTTTAAAAAAAAAAAAAAACCAAACACCAACAACAGTATTTTTGTATTAGTCATTAGAAGGGACACAGGACTGGACAGAAATGTGTGTCACAGCCTCTGGGGGAAAAAAACACTAGAGGAAAAAAAAAAACAAAAAAAATCTGGATTAGTTAGGAATCTGTTTAAACTGGTGTTTAAAGAATATTATGTAATGACATTGGTGAACATGAGAAAGCTCTTATTATCACAGATGGTAAGAAAATCCCTCTCTTCTTCCCCCAAACAACCCTGAAATTGTAATACTGAATAATACTGAGTTTCAAAACTCTTAAAATAAAATTGGAATGTGTGGCAATGATGGGAAAGAAGGAACATCTATAGTTACCATTTATTTTTTCCAAACATGCCACTAGCAAGAGTGGCTTTTCTAATAACAAGAAATTTCTATTCTTATCCAATGGGATAATATGTAAAAATATTCCCTGCTAGTTCTATATTCCTTTTTAAAAAAGATTTTATTTCCATTTGAGAGAGAGACAGGGAGAGCGTGTGCCAGCATGAGTGGGGGAAGGGCAGAGGGACAAGGAGACTCCTCACTGAGCAGGGAGCCCGATGGGAAGCAGGGCTCTATCCCAAGACCCTGAGATCATGACCTGAACTGAAGGCAGACGCTTAATGACTGAGCTACCCAGGCACCCCTAGTTCTATAATTCTTTATTTGAAATTTGGCAGAGTGCCTACACTGATCTCATTTTGAGGATGGTCTGCAATCATTATATGGACCAACTCAAGATAAATGGAAAAAGTCAGCCATAAAGAATTTTCTATTTGTAGCTCCTGCCTTGTCCTCCTTTCTGTCTTCAGAATACTCTTCCAGCCCAGCAACAGGGCACGCTACAGTGGTGGCTGGGTGCACCATCACAGTCCTCTAAATATGGGTTCACAAGTGAAGGTAAAGAAGGATAAGAGACTGGCTCTTCCTGGCAGACAGAAGAGCAAATCAAATTCATCCCGAAGAGAGGCGGCCATGAGCCTCGCTGTCCAGAGAACCAAAGGATTAGGAAAAACAACCACCCAGGAACTTAGATGAGCATATGAAAATACAGTACTTGAAAGCCCCAGGACTAGTTTTCTTCCCTTGGAACAGCCACTCCCGAGTGAGAATTCCCATTGTTCTCTTGTGTAATAAACACAGAAAGACTCATTACTGCCTAATCCTGTAACAAGCACACTACTACTTGGGAGTAACACACTTAACCATTTCAGGGCCACTAGGAAGTGTGACCCGGAAAGATTCTTAACCTCATTATGGGCTAATGCTCCAACGTGTTTGCGCACAAGAAGTACCTTGGTTAAAGAATGACTTTGTTTAGCATCTTAAGAAATCTTCAAATTCTGGGGGTGCCTGGGGGCTGAGTCATTAAGCATCTGGCTTTGGCTCAGGTCATGATCCCCGGGTCCTGGGATCAAGCCCCACATCCGGCTCCCTGCTCAGAGGGAAACCGGCTTCTTCCTTTCCCACTTCCCCTGCTTGTGTTCTTTCTCTCTCGCTCTCTCTCTCTCTGTCAGTTAAATAAATAAATTAAATCTAGAAAGAAAGAAAGAGAGAGAGAAAGGGTAGGAAAGAGAAGGGATCATCAAATTTTTAACTCACTGTCTGATGTCCATATTCTGATTTTTAAAACCAGGCAAATGTCCTATGCACCTCCTTATAATTCTCAATTTCGGCATGCAAAATTGAAAGCTTTGTTGAAAAGGACTTCCCTTTCAGTTTCCTGCTTTGTAAGGCGGTATTTCTTCTCTGTACAGCACGGGAGCAGAAAATCCGCAGTTTCCCCTGCACACCTGTTCCACAGATACAGAGATGGTCAGGAACCAGCTTTCTGTTACTCACGCAATCATTTGCCGGGATTTGTTTGAGCACCTCCTATGTGACCTGCCAGCAGCACGTGCTGGGAATCGTGCAGGCGACAGAATCCCAGACACTGCGATCATAAGCTAGATGCTTTGGAGGGAGGTGCAAATGGCCTGGGGAAACCGTGGGGAGGGTGTACACAGGTTGAACAGCAATGCAGAGACCTGAGAAGAACAAGGCAGTGAGTCCAGTGGATCCAGCAGCAGTGGGGCGAGCGCTCCCGAAAAACGCCCTGCGGTGAGAGCGTGCTTGAGGCAGCTGAGGACCAGCAAGACACCAGGGGGCTGAGATGGGATGGGAGGGCCAGGGCGAGTCGTCACAGGGGAAGTCGGCTGGAAGCAGGTGCCAGCCACACAGAGCCATCCGGGTCATTGTAAGACAAGATGGGAAGGTGTTATGGCGTTGGAAGGAGAGAGTGGCCAGGAACTAGCCTGTTTTGAAAGACTTGCTGTACACGGCAAGGGGGAAGAGGAACTTTATAGGGAAGAAACCTGGCAGACAGCATCTGAGCGTGTCTTCACTTGAGAAAACGACAGACAAACCCCAGTTGAGGATCTTATTACCGGATACCCGACCAGTCCTCCTCAAAACAGTGATGGAAGGGACAAACAAGAAACTGTCGCAGATCAGAGGAAACCAGGAGACATGTTACCTAAATGCAGTGTGGGATCCTGCACGCGATCCTGAGACAGAACGGTTGTTCATGGGAAAACGTTGGAAATCCAAATATGGTCCCTACCAGAGTTAATAGGATTGTGCCAATGTCCATTTCTTCATTTTGACAAAAGTGCTGTCATCGTGCACGATGGGAACAGTAGAGGAGCTGGGCGAAGGATGTGTGGGAACTCTCTGTAGCGTCCTTGCAATTTTTCATAAGTCAAAAACCACTCTAAACTGAAAAGCGTTTTGTGGGGAAAAGAAAGATAATCTGGCCATTTCCGAGAGACGCATGTGCCAGCAAGATGAGGAGTTGGATGTTGCAATGAAAGCGACTTAGATCAGGGTGGGAGAAGTCGGGCGATGAGACGTAGGACGGTCTGGGGCACGTTTTGGAGCAAGAACCCATGGAAAGTGCTGTCAGGTGGGACGTCCGCAGTGAGGGGGACGAGACGGGGATGGCTCAGAGTCTGGAGGTCTGGGAAGCAGGCAGCACGGAGGTGTCAGTGAGTGAGATGGGCTGGATGGGGTGAGGAGCAGGTCCCCAGGAGAAATTAAGACTTCACTCGGGACACGGGAAGTCTGAGATGCCTGTCCGCTGTGCAGCGGAGTTGATGTCCTGGGGAGAATGAGGCTAGAGCTGGGGGGCAGGTCAGGGTTTGAGGCCCAAACGGTGCAGCATCAGCCACAGGGCATAAATCCCACAAAAGCGGGAGACTTGTGCTCTTAGAGCACAAGTGGGTGGGTGTGTGGGAGGGAAGGATGGAAGGAAGGATCAAAGGACGGGGAAGGAGGCAGGTCGGCAGGCAGTCCTGCCATCACCGCTGACACTCCCGTAACATAACCAAGTGTCATGCAAGTGACGGTGGAGGCTGAGGAGCCCAGGCTCCTGAGCGCGGGGACCCGAACGTGTCTGCACGCACGTGCGGGTGAGCGGGTGCGGCTGCATGTGCAAATACTTCGTGCACACGCGAACACACACGTTCCCCGCCGCAGACTGGCGCTCCTTAACACAGGCCTCTCAAGCTCCCTGAGGACTTCACTGGTTTCTGCGTCATGAGCCGCATCCACGATTCATCGCGACCTGCAAAGGAGACCGCAGGGAGCCAGGGCGGTTCTTCTCGCCCAAGCGCTTAGCCTGGGCATCGTCACCGCGGAAATGAGCACAGAGGTCAGGCACTCAGTGAGACTCTACTGACAAGAACACAACCAGCTCTGGAAGACAGATGGACTCCCGAAGGCCAGGTTCAGAGGGAGGTGGTACAGTGAGGGAGCGCTTTCTGCCCCTCGCACTGGAGCCTCCGTGTGACGTGTCTGGGTCCCACAGAGCGCGCTGGTAAGAGCTGAGGACGTGGGAAGGCCCGGGCCGCAGCGCCGGGTTCTCCCAAACGAGAGTGCGGCTCAGCCTGATTCGCACAGGACAGGACCCTGCACACTCCTTCCCGGGATCTTCTCAGGACGTTGTTCCTCGCACGGAAACGCACGGGCGCGTCATCCCGCTCCGATGGCCATTTGGTCATCAGCCTCGGTACGGGTCGCGCGGCCCCTCCCAAAGCCACGGCGCGGCCTCGCATGGCTTGGGCTTGAGGGGACCGCAGTGTGGCGGGACCCCATCATCCACGACTCAGGAGGCCTCCGTGTGACTCGTTCCCGTCGTTACCACTCCCAGCGACACGGCGGCAGGTACGATGCACAGGGAGGCACCCGCTCAAAGGGAAGGCGCGGACAGGGATCCCGTACTGTTGCCGGCAAATGAGAAGCACGTCCGGACCCGGTAAGGACAGACTTTTGGAAAGGACTTTTGCCATGGAGGAGAGAGACGGTTGCAATACGGGGCGAGTGACAATGCAGGGGAAGAAGGAAAAGGTCAGACTGTAAGGACTGCGAGCGTTTCCAAACGAGCAAGAGGGGTTTTCCTGTACCAAGAGGACTGGAGAGGCGAGAGGAACCGCGTGTGAGAAGCGGGGCAAGAGGGCAGCTTGACAGGCCAGGAGATCCGAGAACCGCTTACTCCAAGGCCGGCCTGTCCTCAGCAGGGGCTGTGCTGGTCCCCCCGAAGGCAGCCAACGTGTTGGGCCCCGGGGAAAGGAGCGAAGCGGGACGCAAGCTTGGGTAGTAAGTGTCGGAGCCCGTTCTGGCAGCTGAACTAAACGCCACATTCATCACTGCTCAGTTCATACATGGAGCAAGTCGTTGCCCTGGACACCTGCAGCTTGTGCAGCATCACCCGTCAGCTCTCAATGACCCTGGGGGCAGGCAGTGCAGCCTGGGTAGCTCGTGAACAACGGACAGATGTTTCTCACGGCTCGGGAGGCTGCAAGCCCCAGATCAGGCCGCCTTCACGGTACAGCGAGGGACCCTTTCCCGGTTCACAGATGGTGACTTCCCGTGGGGTCCTCACGGGGCAGAGCGGGCCGCGGAGCCCTCTGGGGCGTCTTCCGTAAGAGCACTAATCCCACTCACGAGGACTCGAGTCTCAGCACCTAATCACCTCCGAAAGGCCCCACCTCCTAACACCAGCATCTTGGGGGCAAAGACTCAACATATGAATTTGGGGAGGACAGAAACTTCCAGATCACAGCGGTAAGCATTCTGTTTCCATGGATGAGTGCGGGCACGCGGTTCAGCCAATCATCGGTGAGGCAGAGCATGGGAATTTGGAGAGTGTGTGTCTTGCCTGCGTCCCGCTAAGCATAGCATGGAAGGGGTGTCTGTGGGCTGGGGGCTTTGCAGACAGCTGTTTTCCAGAATGCCAAGGGCAGGGGCATGTCTTAATCACAGGGCGTGGGTAAAGTTTACACTGACAGGACCAATGAAAGAAAATTCCGAAGTCTGTAATCACAAGACGAGAAGGAGCCTTTGGAGGTTACGCGGGGGATCTAAGCAACCAGGAAAGCTTGTCTGAACTCACCCCAGAAAAACACGCCATTCTGTAACTTCTTAAAGTCCAATGATTGCTGTTTCTCCACGTCCGGAGAAGAAGAAATCCTGCGGCTGGAAACTGCAGTAATTGCTGAAGTAAGTGCGAGGACGGCAACGGCGCCCTGCCCTTGAGGGCTTCCCGGACAGTGGAATGTACGGGAACACCAGGCGCTGGAGCCTGGCGAGCCTCAAGACCTTTCCTCCGAGATGGGATTGCAGGGGAATGACCACAGAGATGACCCCTGTCCCTCACCCTGCCCCAGCTGCAGACTCATCAGGAAAATATTTTATAGTCCCTTTCACAGCTCAGGGCTTCTGGGAAGGACCTCAAGTTAAGAGCTGATCCGAAACTCGCGGGACTCGGAGGCTGTGGAGAGAGAGACCGGGAAGGCAGACGGGAGAAGCTGCGGCTCTGTGGCTTTCCCCCAGAGCTAGCCCTAAAACGGTGGAGAAGCCCATCTGATTGTTGACTTCGTTCACTCTCAGGATGAGTGCACAGAGGAACCTGGGTTCTGACCGGGTTTCTGCAAAGGACCTTCCCGTTTCCACAGACCACGTGCCTTGCCTCCACTCTTCTCTGCGGGTGAGGCTGCTCCTTCACCCTCTTCTCTGGATGTTAATGCAGTTCGCGAGCTCAGTGGAACCCGAACTGGGGAGTTTCCATATTACAGGAGTTTATTTTACAAAAAGGCTGCTTCTGTAAGACCAAGACTTGTATTCCCACTGTAAGAAAATCCTCAGAAATAAAAAACAACACTGACATTTAATAATCATCAGGATTTTAGTGATTGGTTGTAGAGATAATTCATCACCTGTATTTATTAAATTTTTAAATGTAATTAATTTAAATGTAATTAATATTGAAATCATTATTAAAATAACAGCATGTGTGTAGAAAACAGCATGATTTACAAATTATGTTCCTCACTGTGAATGCAGAAATGAAATCACTGCTGCCAAAATCCTGAAATAGGGTTGTAATTCCCAATACGACTTTGCTATTTATACAGTGTTTGAATTATATGTGATTTTATTTAGTAATACAATGACTCTATCCCAGAGGAAGCAAACAACCATATTATCTTTGCTATTAAAAGCTCCTGTGTATCTGAAAGTTGACCCTGTTAAATAAGAGTTAGAAAAATCAAGGAGAAATTTAGCCTCTGACTTTAAAGGAAGTCTAACCACACCAGAGGTCACTGACAATGAAATCTCTAACCACCTGGCGAAAGACATGACCTAAAGCATTCTAATTTGGATCAAACGTGCTTAATTAAGGCCAGTTTGATTTTACAGCCTGTGCCACGTGTATCCAAGAATAGAATTCAGTGAAGTCTGTCGTAAGTAAAGCAGTTTAAGTTTCATTTGGATCCATTTAACTTATAAAGCTGTTAGATAAAGTACGTAAAATTTCTGGTAGAATGCATAGAATCTGCATGTATTTGTAAACAGAACCGAGGTTGCAAATCCAGGCTTCCACCGATACTCTGACATGAGGGGTGTGGGTGGGCTGGGAGGACACGAGCAATGGATTCCAATTTTTAGCAAAGAAACGGAGAAAGTCATGAAGAAAAGGATGATGAACAGGTGTTCACGGCAATCAAACTTTCATAAATTATATCCAGTAACTCAGCTGCCAGGGGAGCCAGTTTTATGGCCACCTGCAACAAAGAGACCCTAGGAAGATGATGGGAAAGGTGGTCTGCAGACAGCACCGCTTAAGAATGACTTAGAGTCGGCTGCTGCAGCTGACGAGCACAGGCGGGTGGCCCGGAGCCGGAGCTACTGAGCACTGTCTGTATTAGTGATGCACAGTGTGTCAGAACTCCTAGAGGCTGGGAGAGGTGCAAGTTTTATTGTCGAGAAAACACTATCAGACCGTTTCTTGTATAAAGGTTTGGTCGGGTTTTTCTAAAACAGAAAACATTAGATTTTAATGCAGATTATCCATTTAGGGGATGCAGGCCCCTTCGATGAGTAACATTGTACCTAGTTAACTCTCCATTAACCTCAAGCAGATTATGCACAATGTGATCCGATAGATTTGCTGAATATCGCAAGGCTCCATGCTAACAGCTACGGATGAACGAATAAAATAGCATCCCCGCTGTCTGAGGACTTACAGTCTAGTGCAGAGAGAAATACATAAGCAGCCAATTAAAATGAGACAGGGTCAGTGCTACACGGAGAAGAATAAGGGCACAAATCTGCTGTTTTGGTTTGGTTTTGCCAGAGGCTGAGGAAGGTCTCAGACAGACAAAAGTGACATTTAAGCTGTGCATGTAGACTTCTGGGTTTAAGAAAAACAAAAGTGGGGACGGATACTCCAGGCGGACAGAGCAGTATAATTAAGGGACAAGGGTATGAAAGTCAGGAGGACCATGGAGCCACGAGGAATCCAATGGTGGCAGGGCATAGAGCTCATGGAGAAGGTCATGGAGGGACTAGAAAGGCAAGGCTGGTCTTTACCTTGACAAGGAAGTCAAGACCCACCTGAAGTCCATAGCCGGTGGAGTGGTCTGCCTAGATCTATGTTTGAAGATCCACAGCTCTGTGGGGAGGATGGATTAGAATGGGGGGATGATCAAGGTCTAGGCAGGAATGGTGCGTACAGCACAAAGAGGGAAGATCCGTGAGATCTGAGATCCAAGTGAACGGATCTGATGACCAAATGGAAGTGTGGGGTCAGGAAAGGAGGAGTAAAAAACTCTGCAGCTCCTGCTGAGGCAACTGGAGATTGTCCTCACCGACGGAGCTGGGGAATGCTGGAGGAGAGGCGTGTGATGGGGGTCTGATGGCAACAGGGTATATTAGCTTTGAACACACTGATTTTGAGTAGGACATAGGACATCCAAGTGGACTTGGATGTCCAGAAGGCAGTTAGTAAAGGACTCAGAAGAGGAGTGGAGATGGAAAAACAGATGTGAACACCATCATCCCGTGGATTTGGCAATGACCCAGCACTCCTTTACCACATATCCCCTGGAAGCACTCACCATAAAGCTGTTCCTACCCACTCAAGCACAGCTGATCTCACCACTTGCTGCTGCTGACTTTCCACAAAATCCTAAACACTAAATACAGGTCAAGGTAAGAATACAGTGCCATGTTATTTGACTGAAGCATTAAATGTTATTGAATGTATATTAATTCACCTGACGTCAAACCATCAATTCACCCAGAGGCTATCTATTTAGGTAAATATTCTTTCACTTCTTTTCTTTAAAAAATGCAGGTATTGCTTTGATTCCCACATTTAGAAAACATAAACTACTGCTTTGCGGACTCATGACGCTAGTGATGCAACAGGGCAACAGGGCTTAGGGGCAGGGGTAGCCAGGAGAGAGCCATACCCTGGAGCAGCCACGTAGCTCTCTCTACGGCAGCAAACCAGCAGAAAAGTGGACTCCCTGGTGAACACGGTGATCATAATGAAGCATAAAATTGAGCCTCCCACTCCTTTTCATAACACGAAAGGCACCTCTAAGTTTGGGTCTCACTTCTATTACCTCGTGTGTCTCAAATTCACATAATGAAAGAAAATATGCTTACCGGGTTTTTCCCAAACCACAAACTTAAAGTACGCTTATTGAAAAAGGATAATCACACCAAGAAAAGAAGCCAACATTTTCTTTCCCTACCTCATTTTACTGCACTCCTTCACACATGCACACCCCTCCCCGGTAACAGTTTCCTATTTGTTATGCCATGCTTTTCTCAATGCATATCTTGTGTCCAAACGTAATTCTATCCTTTCAATAGAAGCAACTTATGAAATGTACAGCAAAATGCATTTGAATTTTTTAAGACTGGAAATCTCATTAATTACTTCTGATCCTTGAGTTCTAGAAAATCAATTTTTAGGGGTGCCTGGGTGGCTCACTTGGGGAAGGGTCTACCTTCAGTTCACGTCGTGATCCCAAGGTCCTGGGATCGAGTACCCCACCAGGCTTCTTGCCCAGCGGGAAGCCTGCTTCTCCCTCTCCCTCTGCTGCTCCCCCTGCTTGTTTTCTGTCTCTGCCAAGTAAATAAAATCTTTTCAAAAAAATAAAAAATAAATAAATTTTTAGTTCAAGAACTAGGGAGAGCATAGTTACAGAGGAACAGGGAAAGTCACATCAATATTTGAACGGACACCACCGATATTTGTGTTCAGCTTGAAAATGCCACTGACGTGCATTGCCAGATTTCAGTTCTGTCTTGAGCCACACAAGTACCCAGAGAATTTCTAACCACCCTATATACCCAGGTTCCCTAGATCATTCCGGAAGAGTACAGATAACCAAGTCCATTAATCAATGTTCAATTAACAGGTGAATTAAATTCTATTTGGCAGGTGACTGATTAAAAAATTTCTGAACTGGATTAATTTGAATGTAAATGTTTATACCTACCAGCTTCCAAATATCACTGAAATATTCTGAAGTTAAAATGACTGCCTGATTTTTCATACCCAAGGCAAAGTTTACACAGAATACTAATTGTTTCTTGTTGTTTAAGGCATTTGGATTTTTTAAAATCCTGTTCTTGCACTTCAGCATTTTCTCCAAGAGTGAAGAAAGTGTACTCAAGCCGTATCTCGAAGGAAACAGGTCTTGTTGATTTTATGTTGCATTTCCCTCATGCCCTGCGTTCATACTCTTAAATATAACTGGCTTTAAAGTGTAAGTTTAGTAATATGAGTATCCTTATAATTTTTTTTCCAAATTTCCCCAATATAATAAACTGAGGAAGAAGAAGAAGAAAAAAAAAAAAAAACCTTGGAATTTCCTGGTGGGGTTTTTTTGTTTTGTTTTTTTGTTTTTTGGAGAAAAGTTACAAAGGCTAGAACAGGAGCAATCTAATAACTGGTCATCCTAACAGATCATTGAAAATGTGATGTTAGGACATCACAAGATTTTTGCCAAAAAAAAAAAAAAATTGGTCTTTATGACTCACAGCTTTCTTTTAAATGGAAAGAATGAAATCCTATGGAGATTTATCTTTTCAAGATCCCATTCATTCAAGCATCTGTATCTGGCCAAAAATAACTCAGAAGCCGTGACCCTCCAGTTCCTTGGAGCTCTGAGCCACGTCTCAGAAACTCTTATGCATGTCTGTACTGCTGGAGCCTTGTAAGCGGAGCTGACCTCCAGCAGGACAGAGCCTTCTCGCAGAACACAGCGGAGGAGCTGTGCTTGGAAGTGCCTGTCTTCTGTCACTACTGTGTTGATTAGCTGTGGCTGCATGACAATGTCCCCCATCTCAGCATCCTAAAGCAATGGATGGGTCTCCTGACTGTGGGGGTTGACTGGATGCTTCTGCTGGTCTTGCCAGAACTCACTCCGACAGCTGCTGAAAGTTCTAAGATGGCCTTACTCAAATGTCCCAAGCCCTACTAGAGATGCTACAGTGGTGGGGATGGCTGGCTCCCCTCTCCATGTGGTTTCTCATCCCTGGATTCCACAGAGAGGGTGATCTCCGAGTCCTGGGAGTGTGAGAGCAAAAGCTGCAAAGACTCTAGAGGTTTTCCCTGGGAGGTTCACAATGTCCATTCTGAAAGTCAAAAGGAAACCAACTCAGCCTCCAAGGGGTACAGAAATGGACTCTACCTCTTTTTTTTTTTTTTTTTTTTAAGATTCTATTTATTTGAGAGAGAGAGAGAGAGCACAAGTAGGCGGGGGGAGGGACAGAGGGAGAAAGACAGACTCCCGCTCAGCAGGGAGCCCAATGTGGGGCTCCATCCCAGGACCCTGAGATCATGACCTAAGCCAAAGGAAGATGCTTAACCTACTGAGCCACCCAGCTGCCTGTAGACTCTATTCTTAATGAAGTACTTGCCAAAAATCCAAAGCCATTTGTTTTCAAGATTTTATTTATTTATTTGACAGCAAGTGAGGGAACACAAGCAGAGGGAGTGGGAGAGACAGAAATGGGATCCCCATTGAGCAGGGAGCCAGACGTGGGGCTCAATCCCAGCACCCTGGGATCATGACCTGAGCCAAAGGCAGACACCTAATGACTAAGCCAGCCAGGCGCCCGTCCAAGGCCATTTTTAATCCACTTTGGGAAATTAAAAATCCCTCCCACCTCTGCCCAGCCCAGTCCCATCGGAACCTGGACAAAAGCTGATGATGGACCAAGGGTCCTCACCACTTTCCAAAACTTACATGATGACTTCAAAATGGGATTCTCCATGGTGCACTCTTCCCAGTGAAAAGGTAGAAGGACATAGAATACCACGGAATGTGATGCGGCACACCACAATTGTAACAACGAAGGACAAGTTTAAAAGGCATCTTTAGTTGGAAAAGGAATCAAACAACAGATTTACTTTTTTATAATTACCACTTGCAAAGGTCAGTGATGCCTTGCATGATATATGCCAGTTTTAAAAACAACTATTCACAAGGGCGAAAGAAAAGATCTTCCGTAATTCCCTGTATATCATTAATTCCCAGTTAACAAGGAATAGGCTATAAACTGCTGGCCTGTATATTTCTACACTGATGAGAAGTTAAGAATGGCTCATTATAGTTTCCTCACGAATAAGTAAGAGTAATCCTCACAGGATTGGCTTAATAATTAGATATTGTAATGTGTGCAAACTTTACCAAACAGTGGAACATAATAAGTAATCTACATTATTTAGTGAAATAAAAATTAATGTCACCAAAGGAGTTTATCTTTTCAGTAGTGCTGAATATTTTACTGAATTTCAGAAATCTGGAAAACAATTCAACCTTGCATTTCTGTAACAAACAATAAAAAGTAAATAAAATCTTAAAAAAAAAAAAAAAGAAAGGTGGGGGCCTAGATGGTTTAGCTGGTTAAGTGTTTCCTTTTAGCTCACATCCTGATCCCAGGGTACTCGGATTGAGTCCTACATAGTATTGGGCTCCTTGCTCAGCAGGAAGCTTGCTTCTCTCTCTACTCGTCACTCCCCCCGCCTGTGCTCACTCTCTCTCCTCTCTCTCAAATAAATAAATAAAATCTTAAAAAAAAAAAAAGGTCAATGCATGTAGGGTATAACACACACACACACACACACACACACACACACACACACACACACACAGACAGTCTGAGCCATCGTTACCAAGACTTTCAGAGTAAGCAGACAGAGCTTGCCTTTAGAGTCACTTAATTTAGTAAACACATACACGTGCTTTTCTTACGTCAGGGACTGTTCTAGAACGTTTATAAACGGTAATTCATTTGGTTCTTCATAACAAACTGATAAAGTGGGTGCTTTCATTATCTACATTTTATTTATTTTTTTTTAAGATTTTATTTATTTATTGGACAGACAGAGATCACAAGTGCAGAGAGGCAGGCAGAGGCGGGGGGAGGGGGAAGCAGGCTCCCCGCTGAGCAGAGAGCCCAATGCGGGGCTCGATCCCAGGACCCTGGGATCATGACCTGAGTCGAAGGCAGAGGCTTAACCCACTGAGCCACCCAGGTGCCCCCACTATCTACATTTTAAGGATAAAGAAATGCAGGCACATAAGAGTTCCCACAAGCAAACGGAAGAGCTGTGAGTCCAATGCAGACGGTTCTGCCTTTAGAATCCTTGCTCCTGTCCTCTAGCCTCCGTTTCCACAAGCTGGTTCAAATATCCCTCATCCAAATCCCTGCACAGCTATGAGGCTAACAAGACATGTCCCTGCTAAAGTCTTCTGAGAATAATGTCTGAAAGAATGTTCTCTGGCTACATCAACACTGGCCTAAACACCGAGGGCTGAGGAATAGAAAACAACTGTAAACCACGGTGCGGCTTTGTCTGGAGGGGCAACTGCTCTGCTGTAAAATACTATGTATCAGAAAGCCCGAGGGGTCGGGGCAGAGCTGGAGGACACTGGGGATCAGGATTATAACTTCAAATTCATCGTCCTTACATTCTAAATCTGCCAGAGGGACAATGGATTATTATATACTCACATAACTGTCTAATTCTTGCTTCTGAACCCAAGCTAGCTGGTGCCAACAGGCAGCTCTCTGAGGACTGGTTTCTGCCCATGTGGACGAAGAACAAAGAGAGAATAGAGGAGTACAGTTCTCCATTCAGTCTGAAAATAGGGCATGCTTCGCAAATGCTTGTTAATGTTCCCCTGCAAAACACAGTGATTGAAACTCTACTTTGGTTTAATTTAAAATGAAGCAGAATCACAGAAGCTGTGGTTTACAAGGTCCCCTCTCCTGGGCCTTACATTTACTTTTCAGGACCCTGCAATTACCAAAAAAAAAAAAAAAAAAAAAAAAAAAAAAAAGTCTACAGCAAATGGCGTTCGTTCTCCCACGAAGCCTGAAAGTATTGGGGGACTTGGCAACAAGTGGCTGACCTCCGTGAGAAACAAACACTTTGAAAGAATCACTGTTTTGTATTAAGAATTCAGCCCACAAGGATCAATTCAAACAACATTCAGAAAAGTAAAGTAAAGCAGGTCCCTTCTTCTTTCATCCTGTCATGAAATCCAGAAGGAAGGTTAACTTGGGGATCTGGCTGAGCCGCCAATGACCACTGTCCGCATGTCAGCAGAATGATGAAAGGCACACTCCAGCTAAAACGAGTCTAGGCTTCCGGGTCCTTTGAATCCCCGTGGTGTATTCCAAAGAGCAGAACATTCCTTAAAAGCTTTATATTATGATTAGATGATTAGGGTTTTAGGGTTGAAGTGGTATTTTCCTTTCAGCAGAAGTCTGCAAAAATTGAATGACTTTTCAACAAATATTTGCCTAAAAGGAAAAAGCTTTCATTTTCTTAGTGTGATCCCAACCTTGACCATACCATCATTGGTCTTGGCTGCTTTCAGACAGCTCGGCTTACCGGGGCAGGCAAATAAATTGAAAATGCCCTTATCTGAAACATTCAAATTTCCTTTCCAAGACAGCAAGTTTGAGCACTACCTAATTTCCCCAAACTCATGGAGGGATAATAGACCGCACAGGAGATGAGAGTATTAAGCTCGCCTCCCCTTACACAGGGGCATCGTTTCACGACACTGGCTATCCCTGACTAACCACCGCGGCTCTTTGCTCACGATCCCACGGGAGGCCAGCCCTGAAGGTTATGGAATGCAGCCCACTGGTTGTTGTTTGTCTTTTTTTTTTACTAACACAGGTCAGTTTTAATTTATGTCCAGGACAGCAGGGAAACTAACAGGAGACGTCCTCAAGACAAAGCAGTGAAAATGCTGTGTAAAATAGAACCAGCATTCTTTTAGATATTTAATTTTACTTGGGAAACAGAAACAGTAAGGAAATTCCCAGGGACCCAAACGGCAAGGACACTGAACACAAAGTTCCGGGTGAAAGCCCGAGAATGCCTGCCGCCGACCGTGTCCAAAGCCAGGAAGAAGGCCTTGCGTCCTCACGGGTGGCGGCCACCATGCGGACAGCGACAGCAGGGACCCTCGAGGAGGTGCAAAGGAAGGACAGACAAACATTCACCCTCTGGCCCTGGCTGTGGAAAAAAAGATTTCCATGAGTGTTAATAAACGAAGGTCACCTTTGCAAGAAATTAGAATTCGCATAATTACATCCTGTACGTTCTGGGGACACTCATGCTATGATATTTTAAAGTGGTCCTGTGATGCCACGAAGCAGCAAATTATATCATTTTTTTCCAAGTCTTTGCTCAAAAGCCACCTTCTCAGCAACACCTTCCCTGGTCACGGTGTTCAAATTTGCACCCGCCCACATTCCTCTTCTCCTCGGCGCTCGCTGCCTTCTAGTATTACACTCTGTAAATTGCTGTTTTATTGGGTTGTCTGCGCTGTCCCAGGCATCAAAGACGTTTCCCTTCGGGGTCTCTGTGATGACTGGCAAGCCATGACTGGATAGTCTCAGGAAGCATTTGAGTCCTATCACCGCAGGCTTGTCTGGATGACCCGGGTTACATATGGGCCCTTCCCTAAATGTGTCAAGGCTCTTGACTGAGTCTTGGGGAGGGGCATGTGGATCTGAACTTGGCTGTGGTGAAGAGGAATTTAGAAACCGCATGCTTGTGTGAGTCCAGCAATTTGGCGGGCAGGGAGCAAGGGGCTTACAGGAGTGCAGCTGCGGAGCACAGATGGGATGCAGGAACCGCACGCAGAAAACCTCACACGCCCAGCCCGGGAAAAGCGACACAGGGGCTGACGTATCTGAACATAGATGACAGCACGGTGGACATGAGCTGCACAGAAGGTTCTAAATATCTTTCCAAGAGAGAGTCAGATACTGGTAGATCCAGCTTGAGCAGTGCCTGGCGAGGAGAGCTCCGCCGCCCCCGCCAGTCAACTGAAAAGGAAATATCACTTATTCATCAACACAGTGTATCTTCTTTCTTCCAAGGGTGCCCCAGGGAGCAGCTAAAAAGATATAATGGCAAACCCCACAGTGCTCATAACACAGAACCCCATCCAGGAGTCCACAATGAACAGTGCTCTGAGTTTTCTGGTAATCGTAGGAAACAGCTAAAGCCTGGAGCCCCAAACACCGTCATGGTTAAATGTGTCACGGTCTGACACGGATCGGGCATTCTTCCTCATCCACGTTTCCCCTCTCTTCCTCACATGGCAAGCGCGGGTTTCTCTGTGGCTGTGCCATTAATATTCCAGTTGTAGGGTTCCAAGGGGACCTTAGAACTCAACTCCTTGCGGAGGACCATCTTAGGAGATCTGCATTTTACACGCACAGAAGAAATCACCTGTCGTATTTCATGCCTCTGAAGCTTTCTGAGAACGGAGTTAAGGACTGGAGGTTTCCCTCTTTGCTGTTTTTGGTTTGGCTTTTTATTTTCAACATTCCACTTCTTTCTTTTTTTTTTTTTTAAGATTTATTTATGTGACAGAGGGAGAGAGCACACAGGCAGGGGCAGCGGGAGAGGAAGAAGCGGGCTCCTTGCTGAGCAGGGAGTGTGACATGGGACTTGATCCAAGGACTCCAGGATCATGACCTGAGCCCAAGGCAGACCCTTAACCGACTGAGCCACCCAGGGACCCCTCACTCTATTTATTTCAAATGACCATATACACAACTCCTAGTCTTCCCCTCCAACTTGTCTGTTTCGTGTATCTGATCTTCTCTGAGATGCAGTACCATTAAAAAAAAAATTTGGGGCGCCTGGGTGGCTTAGTAGGTTAAAGCCTCTGCGTTCAGTTCAGGTCATGATCTCAGGGTCCTGGGATCGAGCCCTGCATTGGGCTCTCTGCTTGGCAGGGAGCCTGCTTCCCCCTCTCTCTCTGCCTGTCTCTCTGCCTACTTGTGATCTGTCTCTCTGTCAAATAAATAAATAAAATCTTAAAAAAAAAAAAATCTCCCATTTTAATTTTTAAGTAACTTTCAGTGAAGCCTGTTAGAAGGTAAATGCAAATCTTTAACAACTCGGTAAACACTGGAGTCTGTCACTTTCCATTTTATTCCTTGATGGATTAATATAATAAGTCCCTTTGGAGATACATTTATCAAATTTAATACCACAAAATATGAGATACATTATTTAGCAAAGTGCTTCAGTACCTGTAATCAAGAGCCATTGTTCTGTGCTCCAAGACACAGAATCTATTTTCCTGTATTGCTTAACATAAAATAGCTCTTTTCAATTCATACTCGATATATACAACATTTAATGTACATTCCGCCTGAAGAGAGGCAGGCTGTGATTCATTCTCACCAAGCTCCATGCATACAAATGACCAGAAGCAGCTTCGTGACAGTCAGGGTTAGAGACACAATCTTTCTGGGGTTACACAGGGAGGGGACCAAGAGCGGTGGCTCGTTTATGAAATAAAGAAAGCTGTCAGAGAAAATGACCTCATCTGTAATGCAGAACTGGCCAAGGCAGACAGAAATATCTTGAGATTTTTTTCTTTTTTTATTCCAAAGTGGGGATTTGTATTCTCTTATTCACGGGAGTTTTACTGTGGTGGGCTGATTAGGGGGCCCTCCCCCAGAACGTCCACATCCTCACTCTGGATCCTGTAAATATGTCCCATCACACAGCATAACGGACCGCAGATGCGAGATGCGGGGGTGATCAGGAACAGTACGGTGGGCCCAGTGTCAACGCAAGGATCCTTGCAAGAGGAAGGCAGAAGGCAGAAGGAGGTGATGGCCTCTGAGACAGTCAACCAGCCCAGGTAGCTGGAGGGAAGGCAATGCAAGCCAAGGACCACAAATGGCCACTGGCAGCTGGAAAAGGCAAAGAAACAGAGTGTCCCCTCGAGAAGGATCCAGGAAGTACACGGCTGGTAACACCTTGAGTTCAGCCTCACACGGTCAGGGATCTCCCGAGAAAGAGAACCAAGGGGAGATTTATCCAGATGACTTGGTTCATGTGATTCGGGGGCTGGCCAGGCCCACACTCTGCCATCTGTAGGCTGCACGCCCAGGAGAGCTGGTTGTGCCATTCAGTGGAGTTCAAGGACCTGAGAACCAGGGGGATGGAAGGTGTACATCCCAGTGCAAGGGCAGGAGAAGATGAGAGGTGATGTCTCAGCTCAAGCCATGAGGCAGGAAAACAAGGCATTCACTCCCCTGTCCTCTGCTTTCTGTTCTATTCAGGCCCCTGGTGGGTTGGATGACACCCACCACGCTGGGGATGACCCTCTGCTTTGCTGAATCCTCTCATTGGATTGCCAGCCTCACCAGAAAACACCCTCACAGAGACACCCACTACTCTGGGCACCCCATGGCCCAAAGAAATGAACACATGAAAGCAAAAGTCACACCCAGTGAGATCAATTCTGGACACGTGACCTCCGAACTGGGAAATAATACATTTCCACTGCATCAAGCCACGGAGTCTGCAATAGTTAGAGCCGCCATCAAGGTGACAGATAGGAGTCAGGACAGTCTGGCAGTCTGGCTATTAAGAGCGGCAGACGAGAATCAGGATGGCTGGCAGTGGACCCATTCTGCCACTTAGCAGCGTTTGGCCTCGGGCAAGTACCCAAACTATTATGTGGCAAGAGGATATGATACGTATATACCTGTGCCGCTTGGCACTCCTCAGAAGCAGAGCCCAAGATGAGGTTTCAAATGCAAGAGTTTATCTGGACGTCCAGAGGACATGCATGGAGGCAGGTGAGGAAGGGGACAGCAAGTACACACTGACTCATTGAACCACCCCCCACAGTGGGCATCTGACACCAAAGCCCTCGGGGAAGTGGTAAGTGGTGCGGCACCTCCCTCAGCAGACCTCATCTCCCCTGCAGCCCTGCTACCCCTTCCGGACTCCTAGCTGCCCCCAGGAAGGACGTACTCAATGCGAATCCCAGAAAAACCACTGGTTGATGGCTGCTTCTGGGAGGTGTTAATCCCCTTTACTTCATACCTAGAGTTTGGCCAGAATGGTCTTCAGCATTTTCAGTTCCAGCAAAAAGAAAGAAAGCGAGCCCAGAGATGGTGGCAGCTGGCTGCCAGATGAAGGTCAGAGGGATGGGAGAGGGTGGAGAACCTTGTGTAGCCTTTTGTAGGGTGGTAGGGAGGGGCGTGAATCCCCTCTTCCATCTTGCCCTCACTCAGTGCCTAGCTCTCAGAAGGAGCTCCGCCAAGGTCACTTACAACCGCTGCCTCCCTTTCTTCTGTGTTCCCAAAGCATCCCAACTGTGGCACTTGCTAACCACCCTTGGCAACTTGCTTGCTGCCCTGATTCAGCTGTAAGCAGCCGGCGGGCAGCATCTGCGACGCCCTGAGTCACGTGCGGATGCTATGAAGGCACACGGCGGGTGTTTCAGGAATGTCTGTCACGTGGCTGTTACATGGATAATAAGCAAAAGCCCGTAGCACTTAGCAGTAGGGACGGCAGTTTAAGGGAAGCAGGGGCAACACAGACATCCTCTACGAGTCAGCAGCCCCATCCCCAGCTTGTGCCCCTCGAAGGATGGAGCATAATGACTTCAACAGGTCCTCATACATGGACGTTCACCGCACCATTATTCCCAACAGCCAAATGGTGGAGACAACCAAGAGATGTATCAGCCGTTGAACGGATAAGCCAACCGTGGTGCATCCCGACAAGGACGTTACTATTTCCCGTTAAAGGGAATAAAGTACTGATATGGGCTACAGCACAGAGGAGCGACAGAGACATTAATGGAGGTGGAGGAAGCTATTCACAAAGAAACCTGCCATGTTGTAGGGTTCCATTCCTGCACAATGTCCAGCATCGATACGTCCGTTAAATCTGTGCAGACACAAAGCAGATCAACGGTTACCAGGGACTGGAACGGAGGTGGAGGGGTATGCAGTGCGTGCTTAAGTGGGTGGAGAGTTTTGTTTTTGAGAGATCAAATGTTGGGGAACTAGACAGAGGTGTTGCCTGCACAGCGTTGCGAATATACTAAATGCCACAAAACAGTTCACTTCAAAATGACGAAAACAGTAAATTTAAATTTTATGTGCATTTTATCTCCTTTAGGAAAAAAAAGAAGAAAGAAAAATAGCTCTCTCTGTGTCAGGAAATCAGATTACTCTTGGAGCACAAGACCAACTTTTCCTGTATTTCTGGAAGCAGAACAGAAAAATCGCAGAGTTTAAAAGTCAGTAAATGGGGTCTGAATCTTAACCCTAGTCACTACTGGCCATGTGTTTTCAGTGGTACAGCGTCCTTTTCTGTAGATCCGATATGCCTGCCTCCTAGGATTGTTTTAGAGGCATAACAGGAGAGGAACAGAGGAAAGTTCCTAGCACATAGTAGGCCCTTTAATGACAGATGACTGGATAAAGAAGATGTGGTTTACATATACCATGAAAACTACGCAACCATCAAAAGCATGAAATCTTGCCATCTGCAATGACACAGATAGAACTAGAGGGTATTATGCTAAGCAAAATAAGTCAACCAGAGAAAGACAAGTGTCACATGATCTCACTGCTAGGAGAAATTTCAGAAACAAGGAAGAGGATCAAAAGGGTAGAGAGGAAAAAATAAAACAAGACAAAACCAGAGAGGGAGACAAACCATAAGTTAATCATAAGAAACAAACTGAGGGTTTCCCTTTCTCCACACACGTTGTTTCCTGTCTTGCTAATTTTGGCCATTCTAACTGGTGTAAGGTGGCATCTCTTAAGTAAAAATAGGACTTCCCTATGACCCTGCAATCGCACTGCTGGGTATTTACCCCAAAGATACAGATGTAGTGAAAAGAAGGGCCATCTGTACCCCAATGTTTATTGCAGCAATGGCCACGGTCGCCAAACTATGGAAAGAACCAAGATGCCCTTCAACGGATGAATGGATAAGGAAGATGTGGTCCATATACACAATGGAGTACTATGCCTCCATCAGAAAGGATGAATACCCAACTTTTGTAGCAACATGGACGGGACTGGAAGAGATTATGCTGAGTGAAGTAAGTCAAGCAGAGAGAGTCAAATATCATATGGTTTCACTTACTTGTGGAGCATAAGAAATAACACGGAGGACATGGGGAGATGGAGAGGAGAAGGGAGTTGAGGGAAACTGAAAGGGGAGATGAACCATGAGAGACTATGGACTCTGAAAAACAACCTGAGGGTTTTGAAGGGGCGGGGGGTGGGAGATGGGGGGAGCCTGGTGGTGGGTATTAAGGAGGGCACGTTTTGGGGTGCCTGGGTGGCTCAGTGCGTTAAGGTCTCTGCCTTCAGCTCGGGTCATGGTCCCAAGGTCTTGGGATCTAGCCCCGAATCGGGCTCTCTGCTCTGCAAGGTATCCGCTTCCTCCTCTCTTTCTCTGCCTGCATCTCTTGTGATGTCTGTCAAATAAATAAATAAAAATCTTCCCCAAAATGGAGGGCATGTTTTGCATGGAGCACTGGGTGTGGTGCATAAACAATGAATTCTGTTGCACTGAAAAGAAATTTTAAAAAATAATAATAAAAGCAAAGAAAGAAAGAAAGGTTGTCTTAAAAGAAAAAGAAACTGAGGGTTGCTGGAGGGGAGAGGGCAGTGGGGACGGGGTGACTGGGGGATGGACATTAACGAGGGCATGTGATATACTGAGCACTGGGTGTTACATACAACTGATGAACGACAGAACTGTACCTCTGAAACCAGTTATACATTATATGTTAATTAACTGAATTTAAAGATGTTAAACAATAAAAAACAAAAAATAAATAAAACAAAACCAAAAAAAGACTGATTTCCCAATCCCTGTCTTTGAAAAGACACCAGAGCAAGGCACCCTAAACGAGAAGGGAAACAAGAGATCTTACACGTTTTGGTGTCTTTCACAACCTCTACCCCTCAGACGTACTCGGCTGAGTTTATGGTCTTCATAAAGGTTTAGCTACAGTCAAACTCAGTGTATCCCCTTTAAACCAACCGACAAAGCCCACGGATGAAGACCCCCAAACGTCACTGCTGCTCTGCCAACCCTCTCAGTGTCATAGGGAAGCCTGTCGGATGCAGGATCTTTGCAGACGGGCGCGCAGTGAGGGCCGCCCCAACACCGCCAGGCATTTGCAGATTCCAGCCTTTGCCGGGGCTGCTCTAAAATGCATCACAGTTGCTGAAAGATCACTGCTTTGTTTTTTAACAACTTTTCTAATAGGGTCACAGAGGTGAGCCCTCAGGTCTTAGCATACAGCTCTCCTCAAATTTAGATGATAAAGGATTTCCTTGCCACTGTCAATTTGCCAGGCTTCATGGGAATAAGCAATACTCCTGTTAAATGTAAGAGGTATTTAAGGAATGTCAACAGGGAGTCCAGATCCATTTAGAGTCATGGTTCCCAATCTAGGGCCATGGGGCACCCCCAGAGGACCTCGGGCAATGTCTGAAAACATTTTTGGTTGCTGAGTCTGGGGACTGGGGTTGCCACAGGCATCCAGTGGGCAGAGGCCAGGTATGTCCATCCTTCCACACACAGGACAGCCTGCCCCACAAATAATATGGGTCCCCGATGCCAATTATGCTAAGGTTGAGAAATCCAAACTTACTGGAACGATCCAGTAATTGAAACATTCACCTCACTGCCCCCCTAATGAAAAACCACAACGTAAATTCATTTTGAAGCATCTGTTCGTTCTTCCTTATTGATTCATTCGTGGATTTGTGTCTATGCCGATCTAACTGGGGTTTCCTGTCAGGTTGCTCTAGAGCCTGTCTGTGTTGCTTCCTCTTTTTCTCTAGGAGTTTTTGAGGAGGAAAGAAAAGTCTGTGTCTTATCCCTGAGGTAACGGATAGCGTCGTCAGACACAATTCCAGCAATGTAGTTTGGATTTTTTTTTTTTTGAGATAAATCAGATTTCCGCAATAAAATACCTCAGCAGGGTTTTTGCTTTATTGGGGTCATTCTTCAATTTCAGGAGGACACGTACCAGCACCACATCACCTGAACAGAAGAAAACTGAAAGTGGAATGCTCATTTCAGGAATGAAATTGGTCCCTGGAGGGAGGGGCTGCATCCTCAGAGGGCACGGGTCCCACCGTAACGGGGGCAGAGTCCCCTCCAGACCCGCGACGCAGGAACAGAGCGGCACTGCTCACGCATGGCGAGCGTCAGAATCACCGATCCCTGGGCCATCCCGAGGCGCACGGGTGGGGAGCGCACGCAGAAGCGGAAGCCTCGACGGGGTGAAGCCACGCACACCAACGCAGATGTTACATGCAGAGATGCATGCATCAGGAGCAAATGGCCACAGGCGCTTCCCAGAACCACCCCCCCACCCGTTTCTGGCAGGTGTACACTCTGGGCTCTCAACCGCTTCTTCCTGATGGTCCGCTGGGGTCCTTCCTGCTGCACGCTGCGGGGCACGGCATGGAAACGCAGGTGCAGTGGAGGGGAAGAAGCCCCCCCAGCGTGAAGGGGGAAGACCGGGCTCCCTGGAGCACGTGCATGGGTGTGGACATGGTGTGAGTGTGACGGCTCCTACTTCACCGTCTCCAGAAGGAATCCCTCCCCACCCCCGGCACAGATGGCTTCGTTACGAGGCTTCTCAGCCACATCTTCATAAGACCTGGCACCGGGTGGGGCACCTCCATGGCTCAGTTGGTTAAGTGACCGACTCTTGATTCCGACTCAGCTCCTGATCTCACGTGGTGAAACTGAGCCCCGCGACTCACCTCTGCACTTGGCAGGGGGTCTCCTTAGACTTTCTCTCCCTCTGTCATTCCCCGCTGCTTGCATGCTCTCTGTGTGTCAATAAATCTAAAAAAAACAAAACAAAAACCAAAAAACCTGGGCACTGGGTGCTGCCTATGCGTCTGTGAAGCATTATGCCAAAAAGACTGATGTTAGTCTGCATTGATACAGAAATTATCGGTCAGCCACCGTGCAAGTAGAATCAATGCACACGCTTATCGCATTGGAAGCAGGAGGCTGTAAAGCCAAGGCGGGGGCCCGGAGGTGTCGCATTGTGGGGGCGCTGCTGCCTTCCTTATGGGGACATGAGAAGGTCCATCGTGCACATCCCGACGAGGCTGAAGGAAGAGACAATGCCGCCATCATGTGCACAAGCCCAACCACAATAAGGCCTTGTGAGCAGCCCTGGCGCAAACTTCTGCTCCTCTCCTGGCAGTAGTAATACCTTCCTTCCGGCCGAGCACAAGCCAAGGGACGCGGCCAGGCTGGGAGCAGATCTGTGAAAACAGGAAAGAGGTGTTGCTGGTCCCCAGCCTTCAGTGAAAGAACAGAGCAAGCAGCACCACTTTCTGTATTTCCCGTTTCGGAAATCCTCAAATGAGGACAGCTCTGAAGAAAGAACCGCTAAGAGCCTCCGGTCATATTGGAGAGAGAGAAACAACAGGGATCAGAAGAGATTTTTTTCTTCTTTTTTACCTTTCACATATAATATATACATAAATGGCATTCATTTCTGAGTGACTTCCCCTCGACGGTTCACGTACTGATAGCAAAAACATACAAAGAAGAAAGTCATTGCCGTGGAAGGCTGGGTTGGCCTGTCTCTAGGGCTGGTACAAAGCCTGTCTATGGGGCTGCAAGCTCAGCGCCCTCCGCCCTCAAAATCAGACCCAGCACAGATCATCTGTAAGACGGCACTGGGTGACGCGCAGTCCTCTGCCCGGGATGCCATGACCAAGTGCCACAGGCCGGGGGCACAAACAACACTCACTGATGTTCTCACGGTTCTGGAGGCTGCAAAGCCAAGCTCAAGGTCCCTACAGGGTCCGTCTCTCCCAAGGAGCCTGTCCTCGGTTTGCAGACAGTCACCTTCTCCCTGTGTCCTGAAGCAGTCTTTTCTCTGGGCATGTGCCTCCCTGCGGTCTTGTCCTCTTCGTGTAAACACACCGGTCCTGCCAGATTAGTGCTGCCCCCTCGTGACCTCATGGAACCCTAGCCTCCTCTTTGAAAGTCTCCCACCCACATTCAGTCAGACGAGGGTTACGGCTTCTGTGGGGGGGGGGTGACACAATCCGTGTAGCACAGGACGGGCGTGTGAAGAAGCGTGGGGCTGGGATCTGTCCCCAGGGATGCTGTGTTCAACACAGGTTGCTGGTCTACACCACAGCCAGGTGCAAACAGAGCTATGCATTGAAAGAGCTTATCCTCGAGGCTCAAAGAAGAAGGGACGGATCCGAAGCTTCAGTATGACTGTAGCAGATGGACACGCACTCCGGGAAAAAACAACGTAAGAAGTGCTTACTTTTCTACAGGCAGCAAACACCCATTTTAACTATAAAGAGACGTTTTAAGTCGGTGATGAATACAGCGATGGAAACAGCCCAGCAGACAAACTCAGAGCGAAGTGCACATGGACCAGGACCCTCTGCGGCAGTTCAGCGAAGCACCTGATCTCCCTCCCAACTCCAGATTTGCAGGATGGATGGTCTCCACCCCACAGGAGGTCAAGGGACAGACCCAACCCGCAGAATGTCTGCAACTGGGAGTTTCCCTCAGTAACGGAGCTTCCCAGGGCCACAGTTACTCATCCATCCTCACAAGGACAATACGAAGACCAGTTCATCGAATGCTCATGGAACCTGGAGGACCTAAGTACGCACCCAAGATGGCCTTGGAACGGGACCCACTGCCCTCAGTGGGTCAACCCAGTGACACAACTTGAGTCACACCTGGTAGGCTGGGAGCCCAGACTTTCCACATACTGAATAATCACTTGCAACTTCCAAGGGAGCTGACAAAGGTCTTTCTCCCTGGCTGGCCAGATGTGTCACTCCGGATGCATCCTTTCTGGTAACTCGGCAGGCTGAAGGGCACAGGGGAATCAGCCCATGGAAGCAATGCCTGAAAACACAAACCAGCACTCTACCCAGCCAGGTGGCCTCCCAGGGGGATGCTGGGTGGGGCAGGAAATATGGAGATGCCTCAGAGGTAGGAGGAGAGAACGCTCTTTGTTCTCCCACTCACCCTGTTCTGCCCACTTCCAAACACTTTCCTGTGTCACCTGGGAAAGAATGCACAGTCCTTTCACATTTCTCTTCTCCTTAAATGTGTCTTTCTGTGCCTTGGCTTTAGCTAGGTCGAGACACAAAATCAGGATGGGTTAGAGAAATAAAAATTCACTCAGGGTGATGGGAATTATTACCTAGGACTGACAATAAATGAAAAGAAAATAAATGGTATTGAATGAAGACGTTTATGAAATATCCCAAGGAGATTTCTCTAAATCTATTATGAATGACACTTCTCTAAAGCATTGACTTCCAGGGAACTCTATAGCAAGAGTCAACCAAGATTAAAGATTTACTCAGGAACATGCAACCATCAATTAGAACTAATGCGAGGAAACCCAACCCAGACTCCTTCTAACTCTAGGCCCCCAAGTCCCTTTCCATGGAGCACGTAATATTCATAGCTCCCTCCCCCCCGTTCTGCCCTCTCTCATCATTTTTCCATTATCTATTATCTCTCTACTGTCTGTCAATCATTATTATCTACCCATCAATTATCTACCTATTTCTATCTATCATTTACCTATCTTAGCCAATATTGTCTATCAGTACCTTAAATAGGCAAAGATTTAAAAATCACACTTTTTAGAATTGACCTAAGTATCATAAACCAAATATGCACACACAGGACCTTGAACAGGACAGAAGTTGGTGATTTCTGTCTTATTCTTACATTTGTTCTGTAAACTAAGGCAAATGCCCACCCTGGGTTTAAAAATATATCTGACCTTAGCTATCAGGCAATATATGAAGACTCAAACAAATAAAAAACCAAGAAAAAACTTTAATGGCTCTTGACTAGTACTTGGTACAGTTGAATTTGTATCCAATTTGGTCACACCCTAACTTCACGATTTTGGCCAAGTTACAGAAGGTCTCCAGACCTCAATTTCCTATCTGCAGAACAGGGGTGTCTTTCTAGATTATCCTAAAATATCTTGAATCTCTTAATTTCTATAACTCCATATCAGCCTCACTGGATCTCCCCTTTGCAAACATCATGGTCTTGGCCATCCTCTGAATGCTGGTAAAGGAGAACAGAATTTATAAAGTAACATGAAGCTCCAAAAACTAAGACAAAGTGATCATTAGGACCACTACTATAAACCGCTACAATAGAACTGTAGTTAAAATACAGGAGGGATTTTCTGGGGAATATGATGATACATAATTTCATAAAATTATACAGATACATCAATTGGCACACAATAAAAAGCCAGCCATACTTCTCAAATAATTTTCAAAATGCGCCTTTGTGGCTAAAGATTATTTTTCATTTATAGTATTTCGTCCAAAACCAGAATCACCCAAAATGTATTTTTTTTAAAGATTTTATTTATTTTTTTGACAGACAGAGATCACAAGTAGGCAGGCAGAGAGAGAGAGGAGGAAGCAGGCTCCCCGCTGAGCAGAGAGCCCGATGCGGGGCTCGATCCCAGGACCCTGAGATCATGACCTGAGCCGAAAGCAGAGGCTTAAACCACTGAGCCACCCAGGCGCCCCCAAAATGTATTTTTAATAGGGGCACCTGGGTGGCTCAGTGGGTTAAGTGTCTGCCTTTGGTCATGATCCCAGAGTCCTAGGATAGAGCCCCACATCGCGCTCCCTGCTCAACCAGGAGCCTACCTCTCCTCCTGCCTGGCTTGCCTGCATGCGTTCTCTCTTTCTCTGTCTGTCAAATAAATAAATAAAATCTTACAAAAAATGTATTTTTATAACCAATTATCAGCAAATTATGAAAAACATAAATCACCTTGATTCATTAGAATAACCCCAATTCCAGGTGCCTGGGTGGCTCAGTCGGTTAGGGTGAGAAGTGTCTGACTCTTGATCTCAGTTCAGATCTTGATCTCAGGGTCGTGAGTTTGAGCCCCACACTGGGCTCTGTACCGGGCATGGAAGCTACTTAAAAACAAAAACAAAAACAAAACAAAAAAACAACCCAGAGAATAACCCCAATTCCTATGGCAGTTCAAAAAAATTATATTCACACTTGCTCCAGAAACTGTTAAAGATGGTTTGCTGAGGTAACTGTATTTAAAGGCAAGACCTATCTACTTCGCAAGTCTTAAAAAGAGTTCCAAAACACATTGTCCTATTCCTAGGTATGAAAAAACGCCTTGTGTCTAATTAAGGAGCCGTAACACCATGCAGCATTTTCTCAAGGCATATAAATCAACCCACACACAATGTCTGTCTCATGACTAACCCCACATTCCCATCTCCTACTTCTGTCTCCTTTTTAGCACAAACTGACACGGTGCCTGACCTTCGGGCACTTATGCTGTAATTGAGGAGATAAAATGCATACACATAAAATAATTAGAGCATAATTAAAAGATAAATGTCATATGACTATGAGCACAAAGCTTTGCAGAGGAAAGAGAGGACACTGAATGCTTAAATAGCTGAAGAAAGGAGGAGTGGGTCCCTGAAAAAGGTGAGAAGATGAGCCAAACGTCATGACTCAAGACTGAGTAAATGTGGCATGCAAAAACAGCAGTGAAATACCTGAAGATGAGACAAAATGTGGAGTGGCAGGGAATTAGGCTGGATAAGATGGTCAAGGTGGGGGGGCAATTCATACTGGACCTATATTTTTAGAGACAGACACTGTATTTTTATCCTTGCCTTGCCCCCCCCTTAAAAAATGCAGTAAAGTCTATTTTCTCTTGTTCAGTGGGAAATGGAAGGTCAATTTCTCCTCCTTTCGGGGCACCTGGGTGTCACACTCAGGCAGTTGACTCTAGGTTTGGGCTCAGGGCCTGATCTCAGGGTCCTGCGATAAAACCCCACATCAGGCTCTACACTCAGTGACGATTCTGCTTGAGGATTCTCTCTCCCTCTGCCCCTCTTCCCGCCCACTCGTGCCCTTTCTCTTAAATAAGTAAATCTTTTTTAAAAATTTCTCCTCCTTTTCTATACCACAGACGATTCACGGAATCCAACAGATCTTTGAATGAATCTCTACCTGCAGATCTCTCGATGAATCCTAGATACCTTATGAACATATATTCAGAGAGAGACGTGTTATGTTTCTTTGGCTTATCATGGACCAGTAGTTAGTATGATTCAACATCACATCCCACTGGTTTACAAATTTTCTTTCCTCATTTACTATTTTTCCTCACCCTCATGCAGCAGACTTAACCATCTCCCTCAAACCTCATCCTGAATCAGTACTTTAATATTTAACACAGTTTCTCCCCACCTCCACTTCCCTTTAATTGGATAGAAAGTTGTCCTAGAGGTGGGAATAAATAGATATTGTTTAAAGTTGATAGCCAAACTATACAGGTTTATCATATTAAACATAAAGACAGAAATCAGAAAGAATACATCAACTTAAATTTCCAGGTAATCAGAAAGAGCATGCAAAATCATACAGATCATAAGGCAAACACTGGAAAATAAAAAATGTATTACAAACAGTAATCATAATATAAACTGACAGAATTAAGACCAAGTGATTCTGCTTATCAATAAATATAAATGGGATAAACTTATACTAAGAGGAAAGGACTTCCAACTTGGATCAAAATTAAAAACTCAGTGTATGCCATATGCAAGAATGCAACTAAAGCAAAATTATACCATAAAAAGACATATAAGAAAATACTAAGCAAAAGAGAATAATAGGTCTGGATAAGAACATCTCACTAACCTAAAATAATGCAAAATAAATAAATAAACCAAAGGCAGGGCACATTAAATAATAAAGGGTACAGTCCACTCTATCTCACATGAATCATTTTGTGCTTAACAAAGCATCAGCATGCCACAAACTGTAGGAAGTAGAAGAAGAAAATCAAATGAACTTCAACAGGGATAGGAGTGTACTCTCTGTGTCTTGAAGAAACCAAACACAGGGTGTATTATCGTTAGGTCCATCTCTATAGCAGCGGTATCTTAAAATGCCCTTGGAATTACCGTAGACAGGACATTTCCTTTACTTTCAAACATGAGCCCTTATCAGCTTCTTCTGTACTCACTCACTTGGCCATTGCTATATTCTATTCCAGCTGCAGCTTCCCAAAGGATTAACGAAATCAAGAAGTCTGCCTTTGTTGAATGTGTGCGTGCGCACATGCCCCCACGCAGATGTGTACCGTGATGTTCCTTGGTTATGTTTTTAAACATGGAAACCAAATGGAATAAAATTTAAAAATAAATAAAATTTAAAAATAAACATGGAATCCAGCACTAAATGATCTTAGAGAGGGTCTTTATCAGGTGCCTGGGTGGTTCAGCTGGTTAAGTATCTGCCTTCAGCTCAGATCATGATCCTACAATCCTGGGATGGACCCCTGCTTCCAGCTCCTTGCTCAGCACGGCGCCTGCTTCTCCCTCTCCTTCTGCAGTTCCCCCTGCTTGTGCTCTCTTGCTCCCTCTGTCAAATAAATAAATACAATCTTTAGGGAAAAAAAGGTTCTTTATAACTTGAAAGAAACTTTCACATGATATCTGTTTCCCCTTCAATATTAAGAATGGGAAGTAATGTTCCATTCTCGTGCATTAAAAACATAATAGCACTGTGTTGGAGGAAAGAGCATGGACACTACGGCGTGAGGAAGTTGCAGAAAACCACATTAGAGAAGTCCTGTGCCATGGTGAATCCCTGCTCTCAGAGCTGGGCACACTTAGGAAAAGAGTTCAGTTTTGGTATGTGATACTGTACTGGACACCTCAGCGTCCTTTATTGCAAACTAAAAACCATAAATTCCTTTTACCTTTCTTCATAGTTCTCAAAATTAAACTTTTTAATAACTTCTTACTAAACACTTGAGGAGTGCTTCAAAATTTTATATATATATATATATATAGAGAGAGAGAGATAAATAGATAGATATATGGATTATATATGTATATACACACAGAGAGACATATCTAATCAAAATCTAAAGCTGAACACAAACTTAGTAGGAATGTGACTAGGCTATTTCAAAATTTGCAGACATTCTCCTCATAATCTCTATGTTTTATAAACTCCATTAGTAAATCCTAAAAACAATGCTTTCCTAATGAGAATATTTGCATACTGCTTTATCACTGACTCGATGTCTGTGTACTAACTAGCATCTGTATTCTTAAAACAATCTAATTAGAAATGTATTAAGAAATTAAAGGGGAAGTTACATCAAAATATAATTAAGAGGAAATTATTAGATCCAGATATAGGAAAAGAGAGGGACAAGGAGGTAATCAGGCCTATTAGTGTATGTGTACTGGGGGGGGGGTTGTCTCTGAAAATCATGCTCCAGGCCCACAGCTTACCTCCTTATAACAGACAAATACCCCAAACTGGAAGAAAAGGAGATTAAAGATCTCCACATGCTGACCTCAAATGTCTTTATGTTTGTCATATGGCTTCCCTTTCATTTGAATGAGTTCCAGGAGAGCCAGATTTTCCTCTCATGTCCCCAAGACTAATCGTGTCTGATTATGTTCCTCTTGCTTATCTCAGGCTCACGAAATGCTATCTGGATGTTAAACTCCATCAAATATTTCCTCCTCAGTGCAACTGCTCCCACAGTACTTGAAAGTGCGTAAGACCCTCTTTCCTCTTTTAAACCTTGTATCTGTCCTGGGAAATGTGCCTCACATTACAGTTGTCTGGGGAGTCACAGGCCCCATTAGTCTGTATCACAGGGTGTGGGACGGTTTCATGCCCGTCTCTAGAATATGGACTACTCCGTGTACACTGAGTCTAACAAAATGGAAAGAAATGGAGCTTTTTATCTTAAAATAGCTCTTTAAAATGTAAGAAACTATAATGAAAAGCCCCCAATTCCATAGTGCTTGAGCTTGAGTAGTCCTGCTAAGTGCTGTTTTTATGAATCCAAATGCCCTGCTCTACACTCAGGAAAGACAAGACTGCGAATAACCGGCCTTGGCTCACAGAGAGGCGTCACTAGGCGATTCAGACCTGCTGGCTGTTTTCTTGCTTTCCCTCAGAACACAGAAATAGGTCTATAATTTGCATAACAGAAGCCACCCCTTCCTAAATTCTGTGCAGACAACCCTGGTGTGTACATTTTAAATTAGTTAACATCTTTACTGACTCTCAGGCTGTGTCCATAACTCTCTGTTAACTGGAAGGAGTTTCTGGTGTGCTTACCGCCCGCGCAACTGCAGGTTACTACAGAGAATGGAATTCAGAAGCCAGAAACACTTCTCTCTCCAGGGTGCCTTCAAAGTAACAGACCCTATGAAACAGCATGAATAAAGGGCAACTCGACCACCGGCAGTGGCGTTCCTGTGGCCAAACGCCAAAACGGTGAAATATTCTTTGTAAGATCAAGAGTAAAACAATGCACAGTCTACCCCCAAATCACATACGAGTTATAATCTAGACAGATCCATTGCCTATTAAAATGGTGGAGGGGGGATCTGCTTTACATGTAAAATTGTGTAATTCTAGCTTCAGACAATTGCACAGAGTTTCCTTTTTTACTTCTTTGAATGCCCAACGACATCCGGACGATCATGCTGCATTGCTCCGTGCATGTGCTGGGTACCACCCCACCTCCGTCAGACGCAGTGCAACCCTCCCGTCATTAAGACAGTAAAAAACTACTCTGTGAGCACCCAGAAGTTCCCGTGGGGGCAAACCACCAAGCTGAATTACAATTCGTTACCATAGAAAGGGTTATATTTAGGTTTAGTGTAATAACCATTTTTGGCTTGACCACCTCCTCTACAACCTGAGTCATGTATAAAGTTTAAACAGCAGGAACAACATGGTTACTTATCTCCCAAGCATTAAACATGGTGGGGTCCGCTGAATTGCCAGGGGAATACTGAAAAAGAAAACCAAAGGGGGAGGCATCACAATTCTGGACTTTAAGTTGTATTACAAAACGGTCATCATCAAGACGGTCTGGTACTGGTGCAAAAACAGACACACAGATCAGCGGAACACAACGGAGAACTGAGAAATGGACCCTCAACTCTATGGTCAACTAATCTTCGACAAAGCAAGAAAGATATAGTTTCTTCAACAAATGATGTTGGGAAAATTGGACAGTCACATGCAGAAGAATGAAACTGGGCCACTTTCTTATACCATACACAAAAGAAACTCAAAGGGGATTAAAGACCTAAATGTGAGACAGGAATCCATCAAAACACTAGAAGAGAACACACGCAGCAACCTCTTCGACCTCAGCCGCAGCAACGTCTTGCAAGACACATCGCCAAGGACAAGAGAAACAAAAGCAAAAATGAACTATGGAGACTCCATCAAGATAAAAACCTTTGTACAGCAAAGAGAACAGTCAACAAAACTAAAAGGCACTATGCAATGGGAGAAGATACCTACAAATGTCTTACCAGATAAGGGGGTAGTGTCCAAAATCTATAAAGAAGTTATCAAACTTAACACCCCAAAAAGCAAAAAATCTAGTCAAGAAATGAGTAGAAAACATGAACGGATATTTCTCTGAAGAAGACATATAAATGGCCAACAGACACATGAAAAGATGTTCAACATCACTTGGCAACAGGGAAATGCAAATCAAAACCACACTGAGATACTACCTCACACCCGTCAAAATGGCAAAATTAATAGCTCCGGAAACAACAGATGTTGGCGAGGGTGTAGAGAACAGGGAACCTTCTTACACTGTAGGAATATAGCCGGTGCAGACACTCTGGAAAACAGTACGGAGGTTCCTCAAAAAGTGAGAACCAGAGCTACCGTATGACCCAATAATTGCCCTACTAGGTGTTTATTCAAAGGATACAAACATTTATACTCAGGATACTAGGTATGTGACTCACAGGGGGCACATGCACCCTAGTGTCTGTAGCAGCAATGTCCACAGCAGCCTAACTGTGGAAGAGCCCACACGTGTGCTGACAGATGAATGGGTCAAAAAGATGTAGCACATAGACATCATGGAATATTACTCAGCCACCAAAAAGAATGAACTCTTGCCATTTGCAACGACGTGGAACTAGAGGGTATTATGCTAAGTGAAATAAGTCAGTAGAGAAAGACAGATACCATAGGATTTCATTCACGTGTGGAATTTAAGAAACAAAACAGATGAACACAGGGGAAGGCAAGGAAAAATAAAATAAGAGGAAAACAGAGAGAGGCAAACCATAGGGACTCTTAACTATAGGAAACAAACTGAGGACTGTCAAAGGAGAGTAGGGAAGGGAGGTGGGGTAACTGTGATGATCGTTAAGAAGGGAACTTGAAGTAATTTGTCAGTTGTCTGCAACTGACGAATTACTGAATTCTACCTCTGAAACTAATAATACAGTATATGTTAATTAAATTTAACTTAAATAAAAATTTTTTTAAAACCATGCTGGGGTCTGATAAGCATGCTTGGTGTGTCACGCTCGCTTAGAAAGCTGTCCAGTATGAATGAGTTTCTGACATCGAGAAATGCCACTAGCATCAGATAAACGAGAGAGCAGAGCCTGGACCCCTGAGCCACACAGCTGCCTCTGAGCTACATTCTCCTTCGGGTACCAAATGCATTTCCAGCCACCTGCAAAGATGAATTCAAAAGCAGCTTCCCATTCTCTGAGACTAAAAATATATAAAATTCTCTTCTTGGAGTAGGATTTTTTTTTTCTTTTAAAAGATTTTAAGTATTTGACAGAGAGCGCGCACAAACGGGAGTGGTGGAGGAAGAAGGAGAAGCAGACTCGCCACTAAGCAGGGAGCCCAACGAGAGCATGACCTGAGCCAAGAGCAGAGGCTGAGCCCAGGTGCCCTCATGCAGTAGGATTTCTTTTGACTCCAGGACAACCTGTGTAGCTCAAAGATAAAGAGTGGCCCACCACACCTAACAAGTTTCAGCATGAACTGTTTTCTTATGGATGAGACACATACACTTTTAAGTAAAGCATCCCTGTCATTAACAGTCTACTTGCTCTGTGACAGAAAACTAGTACTTGGGGGAAAAAAAAGAGGCCAAATTATACGTTGTAAAGTTACGTAGTAAAAAGTCATGCGTTTTTAGCTATTTGCATATTTCTAATGCTCCATCAGAGCACAATGACTCTCTGCAGTTGAACAAAAAGGAAGGCACATTTAAAAAATGTATCTGGGGACATGTCGGGGGCCCAGGTAGTGAAGCCTCTGCATTGGCTCAGGTCATGATCCCAGGGTTCTGGGATCGAGTCCCCCATTGGGCTTCCTGGTCAGTGGGGAACCTGCTACTCCCTCTGCCTGCCACTCCCCCCTGCTCATGCTCGCTTGCTCTCTGATAAATAAATAAATAAATAAATAAATCTGGTTGAGATTTAAAATTCAACTGAAATAATTTGTTATTTTGAGAAGATGGAGACACGATTATGGATTGCAAATATAACATGTTTCAGCAGTATTGGGTCACCTTTAATAACATGCCTAATTATTGTGCTTATCTTAACTACACAACAGAAAACCAGTGAAATTTGTTATGTCAGAGTATTGAAATTGGGTCATATTTCACATGGTCCAGAAGCAGCTTGTTAACAGACTTGTAGGTTATCTCTGTGTGAAGTACAGAATATATTTCCATGTACATATTTTCCTTTTCTTCTTTTTCAAAAATATAGAATAGACATTTTTGACTATAAAGAATAAAATCATTATCTCACAATAACTTAACAGGAAAAGTAAATTGGAAGTGTTACTAACATACAGTCAATTTAGATGATCTGTACCAAATACCTTTATCCTCAGTAATAAAAATTTGTGTTTAGCTTAGCTTTATCGAAGGAGCAGATGTTTTTGTTTGCCTGGAAAATTATCCAATTATCCCTATTCATCATCTGACATTACCTCTGAAGACTGACTAAACAGTCTACATTTTTCTCAGTTAAGACAAAACACTGAACAACATTATTAACCAAGTTCACAGAAATGACATTTATAGAAGACATATATACAAACTATAACTGAGTAATACACATTTTTTTTCAAGGACATTTGTAACATTTGCCAGGACTGACCATATACTGGTCCATAAAACAACTGTTAAGCCACTGGAATCATACAGATCATGTTCTCAGGCCAGAACATAATAAAAATAGAAATCAATCACAAAACAAGATAATATTTTCAAATCCAGCGGCACTCTTCGAAATAACCAAAAGGCCAATGACAAGTGAAGCTATAAAATATTTTGAAGTGAACATTAATGGAAATAAAACGTCTCGGGTTTTGTGGGATACAGATACAGCAGTGCTTACAGAGAAGACTGCAATGTCATTCAGTGAATGTGCCTTGTCAATTTTTTCCCCTGCACGCCAGTTTATCCTCACTCTCTGCCTTTTAGGAAAATACTATTGTCTCCTGAATTGAATTAACATAAAAGCACATGATTTTTTCCTCTCTCATGCATAATATTATGCCCTCCCCTACAGACTTGTAATGTGCAGCTTGAAGCTATAGAACTGTCTAGCTGTGTTTTCCTATTGCTTGTATATTTCTAGATCTTTGCTGTCATTTTATTGCCTTTCCATCTAAGAAAAGCTGGATTTTGTTTTACTTTCTTTCTTCTTCTACTTGATTGATTGCTTAAGGAACAAAATCTGACATATAATCTGATTAAAATGCCAAACACTTGCACAGCCCATCTTCTTCAGATGCGCTTAGAAGAAGTTCTTATATGAACCAAGTCATTCACTGTGCATCATTTTGTCTAACCCACCCCCACAGCACAGACTATAAGGCTGTCGGGAAGACCCGACTGAAGGTTACTATTCACTTTCCATCCCACCAGAGCCTCAGATAATGATGGCATTTATGCCATCCTTCATCTGAAGAGTTATAAATAGGATAACACAAGCCTTGGCTGGCCCACACCGTTCTTTCCATTGGGTGACAGAGCTGGCCCAGTGTTGGGGACAGCCGACATCAGCAGCTTCTACCACCCCGGCCTAAAACCAAAGTCAGCAGGTCCCATCTCGGGGAGCCACAGCAGGCAGCAACAATAAGTCCCAGACCCTCGCTGCCTGACAAGGCCAGGGACCCGAGCTAGTTCGGTGAGCTTCACGCTGTGCTGTGAAAGCCCACTGGGGTTCGGGGGGCCCTCGAGGAGACTGGAGTATGAGAGCATGGGCACTTCACGCTCAACCACCCAGCTTCATACAAAGCTACCTCTGGTTTCCAAAGAGCTTTTGAGTGAGACTGTCTGAAAGCAAGTATCATGCACTCTGTTAGACACTAACTCCCCTGTCTGTTGATTTGCCCCAAGGTTATTCTGTTAAGTAAAGACCCTTTCAGACAGAGGTGGGAAGACGGAGGCGGAGTACGAGGCCCCTAGGCTCACCTCATCTCGTGAGCACAACTCGGTGACTATCACGTCATCCTAGATACCCCAGAAACTGACCCGAACACTGGCAGAACAAACTCCGTATATAGAAGTAGAAAAGAGGCCACATGGAAGAAAGTAGGAGATGTGGAGAGGTGGCTTGGGGAAAAATGGACCGTGGCCACTGCAATGGGAAGGGAGCAGCAGGCACAGAACAGAGCAAGAGACAGACTAACACACGGCACAGGGGGAAATGGATTCCCCGTAGTAACCGGCTTGGAAATTGAGAGGGGCCGAATTTTGTGACTTCCTGCAACTCGCAAGGCTTAAAGGTTGGGGTTCCAAAGAGTCCGTGGGCACGGTTCTAAAAAGAGCTCGGAGGACATAGGGGCTGATCTTGCAGAGAAGGGAGGCAAACAGCCCAACAACACACAGCATGGAAACAGCAATCTGAAGAACACCTAGGGCAGAGAGTGAGAAAGTTACTCACTCAACTTGCATGCAGCGCAGAGAGATGGCATTCATAGAGACCCCTCAGGGAACAAAAGAATTGGTCCGCACCACATCCTTCCCCTCCTCCACTCAGCATAAGCACAGGGCCAAATGCCAGAACCAGCACAGAGGGGACACTGCCTACCTAAGTGGCTTACATGAAGCCCCACCAAACCATACTCTGGTGGAACCACCCTTCCCAGGCTCTCTTGCCTCAGTTCCAGTGTGGCAGGGCCCTGCTCCCCCAGATCTGCTCAAACCCCTGTCCCTGTGTCTCCTGATGCCCAAGTTCTGTAGAGCCTCGATTCTGGTGGCAGTGGCAACAAGTCTCATTTCATAAGCCACCTAGAGCACACCTACTTAAAACACACCACATTCAGCCCAGGAACCCAACACTGCTCCCAGCAGACAAAGACAACCTCTGTAGATAACTGGCCTGAAGGATAAAGCAGTGAGGAGAAAAGAGCAGAGCACACACGGCACACACTGGAGACACTCCGGGAAGTACCAGGCCCTGGGGAGCAGGGGGCGCTCCACAGCAGAGCACTCAAGGACCTCTTCGTCCTAAGGCCATTACCCTCAAGAACAGGAGATGGAGCTGACTTTCCTAACGCACGGAAACAGGCACAGACAAAAGGAGAAGACAGAGATATTTATCCAAAATAAAGAACAAGACAAGGCCATGGCCAGAAATATAACCGAAACAGATTAAAGCAACATGTCTGATAGAGAATTTAAAGTAACGATCAAATGGATACTCCCTAGACTTGAGGAGAGAGTGGAAGACATGAGTGAGACCTTAACACAGAGCAAGGAGTAACACAGCAGAGATAAAGGATACAATAAACAAACTGAGAAACCTGATGGAACGCACGCCAGCTGGAAGAAGCAGAGGAATGGATTAGTGACCTACAAGACAGAGTAAAGGAAAGCAATCAAGATGAACAAAAGACAGAAAAAAGAACTATGTAAAACGAGAATAGACTTAGGGAAATCAGCGACTCCATCAAACATAGTAACATCCATATTACAGGAGTCCCAGAAGAAGGAGGAAGAGAAAAAGGGGCAGAAAATGTATTAGACAAGTAATAGCTGAAAACTTCCCTAACCTGGAGAAGGAAACAGATATCCACATCCAGGAGGCACAGAGAACCCCATCAAAGTCAAAAAGAGGCATATCCACCCCAAGACATATGGTAAGTGAGCTGACAAAATACAGTGATAAAGAAAAAATCTGTAAAGCAGCCAGACAATAAAAGACAGTAACTTACAAGGGAAATGTCATAAGGCTAGCAGATTTGTCAACAGAAACTTTGCTAGTCAGAAGAGAGCAGCATGATATATTTGAGGTGCTGAAATGAAAAAAATTCCAACCAGTAATACTCTATCCAGCAAGCATTCAGAATAGAAGGAGAGATAAAGAGTTTCCCAGACCAAAAAAAAAAAAAAGGTTTACCAGACAAACAAAAGCTAAACGAGTTCATGACAACTAAACCAGTCTTGCACGATATATTAAAGGAGACTCGGAGTGGAAAGGAGAGGACAAAAGTGACAGTATAAAGGTAGGAAACATAAAAGCAGTAAAAATGAATATTTCTGTAAAAAAATTAGTCAAGGAACTCACAAAATAAAAGGATATTAAATATAATAACATATATCTAAAACATGGGAAGAAAAAAATAATGGGTTAAAAACTGAACAACTCAATATAGCCTGCTATATGTAGAAGATCTTTTTTTTTTTTTTAATATTTTATTTATTTGACAGAGAGAAATCACAACTAGGCAGAGAGGCAGGCAGAGAGAGAGGAGGAAGCAGGCTCCCTGCAGAGCAGAGAGCCGGACGTGGGGCTCGATCCCAAGACCCTGGGATCATGACCTGAGCCAAAGGTAGAGGCTTTAACCCACTGAGCCACCCAGGCGCCCCCTGTAGAAGATCTTATACGCAAGCCTAATGGTAACGAGGTATCAAAAACCACTAATAAATATGTAAAGACTAAAGAGAAGGAAATCCAAATACATCACTGAAGAAAACCAGCAAAACATGAAAGACAGGATCAGAGCAGATCTTCATAAACAACCACAAAACAAATAATAAAAATGACAATAAATACATATATATCAATAATTACTTACAAAATGTAGTTTTTTAATACCGTACACAAAAATAAACTCAAAATGGTTTCAAGACCTAAACATGAAACCTCAACCCATAAAAATGCTAGAGGAGAGCATAAGCAGTAGACACTAACCAAAGCAACATTTTTCTACATATGTCTCTTAGGACACATGACACATGAAAAGATGCTCGACATCACTCATCATCAGGGAAAAGCAAATCAAAACCACAATGAGGTATCACCCCACATCTGTCAGAATTGCTAAAATCAAGAAGACAGGAAACATGTGTTGGTAAGGATGTGGAGGAAAAAATGAACCCTTGTGCACTGTTGGTGGGAATGTAAATTGGTGCAGCCACTGTGGAAAATAGGATGGCTGTTCCTCAAAAATGCAAAATAGAAATTTCATCTGATCCAATAATTCTACTATCGGGCATTTACCCAGGGAAATTGAAAACACATTAACACAGCATTATTTACAATAGCAAGACATGGAAGTAACCTAACTGCCCATTAAGAGAAGAATGGATAAGGAAAATGTGGGGTGTGTGTGTGTGTGTGTGTGTGTGTGTGTGTGTACACAGGACTATTACACCATCATAAAATGGGATGAGATCTTGCCACTTGTGACAACATGCAACTAGAGGGTATTATGCTAAATGAAATAAGTCAGACTGAGAAACAAATACCATATGACTCCATTCATAAATGGAATCCAAAAAAAATGAGTAAACAAAAAATAGAATGAGAACTGTAAATACGGAGAACAAACTGATGGCTGCCAGAGGGCAGGGCGGGTGGGGATGAGCTAAATGGGTGAACTGGAGGAGACACAGGCCTCCAGCGGCGGAATGAGAAGTCAAGAGAATAAGAAGCAGGAATAGAGTAAATGATACTGTAACAGCAACATGATGAGACAGACAGTAGCTAAACTTGTGGTGAACACAGAATAACATATAAACTTGTCAAATCATTAAGTCGTCCACCCAAAATTAATGTAACATTGCGTATCAAGTAGAAAGAAAGAAGAAAAGAAAGGAAGAAAGTCCATCAGTACTTCTTGCACAAAGAACCCCTTACTAAAATCCCCCCCATGTTCCTGGAACCTGCCCTTACTCTGATAAAGGATCTTTCACTTATCCAACAAACATGTGATGAAAGCTTACTGACTAACCAGGCATAGTCAGGTGCTAGAGACTGAGCAGTAAAGAAAGCAAACTCCACTATGAAATTACATTCTCTATATCCCCCCCTTCTTTGAGCCGTGGATCCCTGGAGCCCCTGGATCAAAGACAGGCAAGAGAAAATTCACGTTGCTCCAGTATGCCAGCGTTTTCATTTGCCGTTGCTTTACCCTGCCGCTTTCAATCTAGGCAAGGGGCCTCACGTTTTATAACCAAAAGAACAATTACAGAATTTTCCTAAATAAAAGAGCGGTTTTCTTCTTGATATGGACTCTGCCTGCTCCCTAAAATGCTGAAGAGGTTGTAGCAAAAAAATTTTTTAAATATATTTATTTGAGAGAGTGTGTGTAAGAGTGAGGGAAACGACAGACGGAGAGGATCCTCAAGCAGATTCCATTCGGGGCTGGATCTCATGACCCTGAGACCATGACCTGAGCCAAAACCAGAGTCAGATGCCCAACTAACTGAGCTACCTAGGCACCCCTCCAGTCAAATTTTCTAATCAATGTTTCCTTCTCTCTACATTTGCTGTTTCAAAAATTCCACATAATTTAAATAATTTCTCAATTATAATGTAATTAATATATAATGATGACAAATTAGTATAAAATCTGCCTCTTTATAAAGTTATGAAAACTAGATGTCCTACAAAATAACTCTTTTTTAAATGATTTATTTATTTTAAAGAGAGAGAGCATGTGCTAATCGGGGCGGGGGGGAGGGAGAGGGAGAGGAAGAGAACATCTTAAGCAGACTGTGCCGAGCTCAAAGCCCATATCGAGGCTTGATCTCACAGCCCTAAGATCATGACCTGAGTCAAAACCAAGATTCTGACACTCAACCAACGGAGCGACCCAGGTGCCCCCTAACAAAATATCTTAATATCTTAATAGAAATGCACGCATTCCATTAGTTCTAGGAAAAACCAGCCAGAAATTTCTATGTATCTGAATCTAGATTATATAACTTCAGAAGTCGAACTTGTATCATTGAGAAGGAATACATTTAAATGCTGCTCTCTTATTAGTCAAGAAAAAAAAACATTAAAATAAGCCAACAAAAGGAATATAAATGATAGGTTTTTTTTTTGGTTTATTTTGTTTTGTTTTTGTTTTCGCCTTTTGCAGCTTTATGGACATGTAATTGACACACGGTCATCTTCCAGAAAGCGGTCATTTCTCTGTTCCTAGAACTGCTGCTGTTCTTCTCCTCGATCTCCTGTTGAGTTTGGAGGTGTTCAGAATGGTTTGATAACTATCTAGGTGAATTCCTGGGACCTGATGAAATTTAGGTCTCCTACTGCTCCACCATCTTGCTCCTCTAGAAGTAATAGGTCTGACTCCGACACTCATACTGAATACTGGACATCCCTCTGAGGCTAAATTACATTTTTTAGAGAAACAAGACGAAGTGCCCTGATTCTTTCATTTACATTTTGCTCCCACCCTTTAGAGATAACCTTCTTGAAAGAACATTCGTTGTTAAGTCATTTCTTCACCTCCAATTTCTTCTTCATCTCTTGCTCACCGGCTTAAATCTCAACCACACCATTGAGACTGCTTCTGCCAAAACCATGGTCCTTGTTTTACTTGACCTTTCCACAATATTTGACACCGCTGGCCATTCCCATCCTTTGGAAACTGTTCACTCCCTTGGTCGCGAAGGCAACATGCGTTTTAGCTTTAGTCTCTCTCTTGAGCTCCAATGCAGCTGCTGGCCACTGAAATGTCGGTGCTCCTCACAGGTCTGTCCTAGGCTCTGATTTCTCACTTTCGTTGTTTCTGAGGGACCTCATTCACATCTATCTGTCCTTTCTATGCCCACGGAATGTTGCAATCACTCATTATTGGACTCTAGTTCATCTCTTTCCTACGCCTACAGAGTCGTATTTTTAAGTGCATATTGGACATTTTCCATCTAAATCATTTTTTTTCCTAATACGTCAACCCTCCCATAGTCCAAAATCAATGCCTTATGCTTTCTTCCTCTCTGCTCTCATCCCCCTTAAGATGCATTCCCTACTCATGGCACCACTATATCCAAAAAATTCCAGAGTCATCATGCCATCTTCTTTCTCCCATGCTTTTCCGGTCATTAGCTCCTGCCAATTCCATGATCTTAACACTGCACATCTGCCTCTTCCTTGCCATATACACGCCTCCTACTTTTGTTCAGATCTTCACAATTTGGGGTGCCTGGGTGCCTCAGTCATCTTCGGCTCAGGTCATGACCCCAGGGTCCCAGGACTGAGTCCCGCACTGGGCTCCTTGCTCAGCAGGGAGTCTGCTTCTCCCTCTGCCTGCCACTCCCCCTGCTTGTGTGTTCGTTCTCTCTCTCTCGCTCTCACCTTGACAAATAAATAAATAAAATCTCTTTTAAAAATCTTCAAAATTTATCATCTGGAGACTATTTCAATTGTTTCCTAATTGGTCCCCCCCAAAAGAGACGCGCCATTCTAATCTATTTTACATTATGTTATGATACTGATCTCGCGAAAGCACAACCAAGTCCCTCTATTTAAAAGATTACTGGTTATCTCCATTTTGTAATCACAAAATTCCAAATTGATGAGCATTACATACAACCTCCTGCACGATCGGCTCCTATCTTCCCAATCTCGTCTCTCACCCTTCCCCATGCTTCAGTCATGCTGAAAAGTTTCTAATTCCCTTAAACACGCATATCGTTATTCCCTCCACACATTTACACACAGTTTTCCCTTGCAGAAATCCCTTTATGATACCTCTGCCTATGTGGCATCCCTATTGTCCTTTGATGTATAACTCAACGGTATCTTCTCTTTGAAACATTTCATGAGCCCCCCAAAAAGTTGATTCTTGCTCCTGTAGGCTTCAAGAAACACTGGAAATAGACCCAGTAAGATTTTACCTAACTGATGTAAGGACAGAAAGAGCATGAGATGAGAGAAACAGTTCAGTGCGCTGAGCTTGGAAGCCGAGCATGATGGTGAGGCATTATTACAGAAAAAGAAGATTAAGGCTTTACTAAAAGGATGAAACTCTATGAGGTTATTGTTTTAAAGCAAATTCTTTCTTGAAGAATAATGTATATATAGGAAAGGATAAAAATAAGCAGCTCACACATACCAGAACAGCTGAAACTCAAGAGACAGACAATACGAACTGTTGGCAAGAACGTGCAACACACCAGTATGCCCTTGGGAGGAGAAACTGTTGCATCATTTTGGAAAACCACTGGGCCCCAGCAAATAAATTGAACACATGCATACTCTATCACATACCATATCCCATTCCTAGGAATATACCCAACAGATATGCTGATGTCAGTTCGGGAAGAAACCATGCACGGTATGTTCATAGCAGCTTTATTCACTGTGGTAAGTAGAAACAACCTGAAATGTCCAACAAACTGTGAATGGAGAATAAAGTGCATTAGACTTACACCACTAAATACGATTCAACAGCGAGAATGAACAAAATACGTTAATGCAAAAGCCTGGTTGAATCTGAACCGTAACACCGAATGTAAGAAGTCAGATACAAGAGAGAACATACCCCACGATACACAAAGTGCAAAAAGAAACACCATCTCTCTTTTTTGAAGGCAGAATGGAAGTTCGTGACAGGAAAGGAGTAAGAGAGGCACTTCTCGGGTGTCACTAAGGTTCCAAAGTTTCTTCATTTAGATGCTGGTCCCGCGACTGTCTTCCATTTGTAAAAATGCATCAAGATGCCATACTGGGTATGTGCGTTTTCTGTATGTTAAAGTGCAGTGGGAAGGGTTTTTTGGTTGTTTTTTTTTAAGTATACAGCCTAATGGATTTTCACTAAATGAATGCTCCCGTGTAACAAACACCTTGCCAGGAAGCACAATGCTGCCAACACCTCAATGCCCCTTCATGTTCCTGCCCTTCCGCATCCCCCAAAAGCAATCCTCCTTCCATCATGGAGGCAGCCATCTCTTCTGCCCTGCTCACTGCTGCTTCCTCCACACCTAGACAACATCTGCACATGCTATAATATTTTATGCGTACATGTTGGACTAATTAATTATAGGCAAAAACTGGGGAGTCGATCAAGATATGTGAAACGTGGGTTGGCGAAGTCCAACAAACAATAAATTGAGCAAAGAGAAGCGAAGGATGGAAAGACAATTCCCTGGAGAACGTCTACACTGAAGAGTTGTAAAAAGCAATACTGAAGGGGAGACCAAAAATGAATCAAACCATATTCTCATTTCACAAGCCCACTGCAGTAGTTTTTTAAATTGCCTTATTGATAGAGTTTCTATGACTAAATACTTATTGATCAATAAAAATTATTTTATTCATGAAATCTTTTTGATGACTTATACGCATCATTGTATTCACAATACAAGCTTTGAAAGGTATGATTTAGAATCTGCATGTGTTTTTTTTTAATCAATTTGAAGATAGGAAGAATTATTTGTTAAGATTTTATTTATTTATTTGTGACAGAGAGAGAGAGAGAGCAGCAGAGGGAGAGGGAGAAGCACTGATCAAGGAGCCAGCGTGGGACTCAATGCCCCTAGGATCGTGACCTGAGCCAAAAGCGGACATTTAACCAACCGAGCCACCCAGGCATCCCATGAAGATAGGAAGCATTTCAACTTCCTTGCATCCCTCATATCTCTGCTGTTAGGAATTGTGAAAAGATCATTAAATCCATTAAAAAATTATAAGACTTGAAATGCTCATCAGCCAAAAAGCTGACTTTTCTTGAATGTTCTGATTCATTAAATCTGATAGTGGGTGTTCACTGTGTAGAAAGGAAGAGGCACCAGAACCCACGGTAGGAGGCATCTCACCCAGCCACTCGGACCTGCATAAAATGACCTCTTCTACCCCAGCCACATGACAGGAACTGCCGATGCCCAGGCAGCAAGCCCTCTGGAAATCAGTACAAAACAGAAAGACGCACACGGGCACGGACTTGGCCTGCACTGCCCAAGAAGAGTCCCTGAGCAGACCACAGCGTGCACATCCCATGGGCATCTCTTTCTTCTCTAACTCCATTTAGAGCTATTCGAGTTCCACACACATCTCTGTCTCATCCCTCCCTCCCACTTCTATGCTGTCCAAAGCTTCAAAGAAGTTATTCGAGTTAACGACATATTCATGTGTATGATTGCTGCTACCCGAGGTAATCTGTACCAGTCTGCCATCCCAATTACATCAGTTTCCTTACCTTACCTTAAGTGTAAGGTTCTGACACTATCTGGACCATGAACAGGTCGTATGGGATCAAGGAAGGTTGTAAATACTCAAACAGTTCTCAGTTAATTGAGGTTATTTTTACATTTAGAAATACTGCAAAATATCCCCATGTGTTGGATTTCCATGATTATAACTAAATTTAGAATAGCTTAGGAAAGATCATAATCACTCATCCACACAGTTGGCTAATTATACAGCATCCACAGACAACGCTGAGATAACAAAGTGATTAAAAGAGAATGGCAGCTTCTCCTCACTACTCAGCAGAGACATCACAAGGAGGACTTTCACTTTTGGCAAAGCCCAATGCATATCTGTACGCCAAGATGGCCCCCTAGCTCCCTGATCCTCTCAAGACCGAAAGACAAAGTCAGGCCCGCTCCTAATAGGCCACATGGCTGGAAATCCAGGTCTGCTTCTAAACTGAGTATTCTCGGGTATTACCTAGGTGGACATTTCTCACATTTCGCTGATTATCTTCTAAAAAACTTTCTTTTTAAGCACAATTTTACGGAAATTGGAAAAATACCAAAAAGTAGAACAGTAGAGATCATAGTGTTAGTACTTGGATGCAGTTCATCTTTATTATGGATATTTCTATGTATATGTATGAAAAAATTCTAAGTATGATGATTATGTGGTATGCAAAATTGCATAATTTTACAAATCAACAGGTATAACTTTGTAAATAATGCATTTACTGTTAACCTTCTTAATTAAAAAAAACTAAAAGAGAAGATGGCGGAGAAGTAGCAGGCTGAGACTACATCAGGTAGCAGGAGATCAGCTCGATAGCTTATCTAAACATTACAAACACCTACATATCCAACGGGAGATCGAAGAGAAGAAGAACAGCAATTCTAGAAACAGAAAATCAACCACTTTCTGAAAGGTAGGACTGGTGGAGAAGTGAATCTAAAACAACGGGGGGGGGGGGGGGGGGGAGGGATAGACCGCGGTGGGGAGGGGCCGGCTCCCGGCAAGCGGCGGAACAACGGAGCACAAGATCAGGACTTTTAAAAGTCTGTTCCACTGGGGTGCCTGGGTGGCTCAGTGGGTTAAAGCCTCTGCCTTCGGCTCGGGTCATGATCCCAGGGTCCTGGGATCGAGTCCCGCATGGGGCTCTCTGCTCGGCGGGGAGCCTGCTTCCCCCCTCTCTCTGCCTGCCTCTCTGCCTACTTGTGATCTCTCTCTCTGTCAAATAAATAAATAAATAAAATTTTAAAAAAAAGTCTGTTCCACTGAGGGACATTGCTCCAGAGGCTAAATCGGGGTGAAGCCCACGCGGGGTCAGCATGGCCCCAGGTCCCTCAGGGTCACAGAAGGATCCGGGGTGTTGGAGTGTCACAGAGCTCGCAGGTGTTAGAACGGAGATGCCGGCTACAGAGACAGAACCAAGGACTGAGCTCTCAGCTCGGGGTTACCTTGAATCGGTCACGGGCTGGGTGAGCTCGGAGCGCGGCTGGAGGTCAGGGATACGGGAGTGATTGGGTGCTGTCCTCTGGGGCGCACTGAGGAGTAGGGCCCCAGGCTCTCGGCTCCTCCGGGCCGGAGACTAGGAGGCCGCCATTTTCATTCCTGTCCTCTGGAACTCTACGGAAAGCGTTCAGGGAACAGAAGCTCCCGAAAGCGAACCCGAGCAGATTACTTAGTCCGGCCCCCGGTAAGGGTGGTGCAATTCCGCCTCAGGCAAAGACACTTGAGAGTCACTACAACATGCCCCTCCCCCAGAAGATCAACAAAATATCCAACCAGGAAGAAGTTCATCTATCAAGGAAAGCAGGTTCAATACCTAAGACAACAGCGGAATTCCAGAGGAGGAGAAAGCAAAGCACAGAACTCATGGCTTTCTCCCCATGATTATTTAGTCTTGTGGTTAATTCAATTTTTTTTCAATTTTTTTTCTTTCTTTTTTCTTCTTCTGCTAAATTTTTTAAAATTTTTACCCTTTTCTTTTTTAACGTTTTTTTGACTAGTTTATCTAAAATATGTATTTTTTCTTTCTTTTTTATATTTTTTCTTTATTTATTTTTTAAATTTTTTTCTTTTTTTTCTGAACCTCTTTTTATCCCCTTTCTCCCCCCAACCATTTGGGGTCTCTTCTGATTTGGTTACAGTGCATTTTTCTGGGGTCTTTGCCACCCTTTTAGTACTTTATTTGATACTTCATATCCTCTTATCTGGACAAAATGACCAGGCGGAAAAAATCAACACAAACAAAAGAACAAGAGGCAGTACCGAAGGCTAGGGACTTAATCAACACAGACATTGGTAATATGTCAGATCTAGAGTTCAGAATGACGATTCTGAAGGTTCTAGGCAGGCTCAAAAAAGGCATGAAGATATTAGAGAAACCCTCTCTGGAGATATAAAAGCCCTTTCTGGAGAAATTAAAGAACTAAAATCTAACCAAGTTGAAATCAAAAAAGCTATTAATGAGGTGCAATCAAAAATGGAGGCTCTCACTGCTAGGATAAATGAGGCAGAAGAAAGAATTAGTGATATAGAAGACCAAATGACAGAGAATAAGGAAGCCGAGCAAAAGAGGGACAAACAGCTACTGGACCATGAGGGGAGAATTCAAGAGATAAGTGACACCATAAGACGAAACAACATTAGAATAATTGGGATTCCAGAAGAAGAAGAAAGAGAGAGGGGAGCAGAAGGTCTATTGGAGAGAATTATTGGAGAGAATTTTCCTAATATGGCAAAGGGAACAAGCATCAAAATCCAGGAGGTGCAGAGAACCCCCCTCAAAGTCAACAAGATAGGTCCACACCCCGTCACCTAATAGTAAAATGTACAAGTCTTAGTGACAAAGAGAAAATCCTGAAAGCAGCCCGGAAAAAGAAGTCTGTAACATACAATGGTAAAAATATTAGATTGGCAGCAGACTTATCCACAGAGACCTGGCAGGCCAGAAAGAGCTGGCATGATATAGTCAGAGCACTAAACGAGAAAAACAAGCAGCCAAGAATACTCTATCCAGCTAGGCTATCACTGAAAATAGAAGGAGAGATAAAAAGCTTCCAGGACAAACAAAAACTGAAAGAATTTGCAAACACCAAACCAGCCCTGCAGGAAATATTGAAAGGGGTCCTCTAAGCAAAGAGAGAGCCTAAAAGTAGTAGATCAGAAAGGTACAGAGACAATATACAATAACAGTCACCTTATAGGCTAATAATGGCACTAAATTCATATCTCTCAATAGTTACCCTGAATGTTAATGGGCTAAATGCCCCAATCAAAAGACACAGGGTATCAGAATGGATAAAAAAAACCAAAACCCATCAATATGTTGCCTACAAGAAACTCATTTTAGATGCGAAGACACCTCCAGATTTAAAGTGAGGGGGTGGAAAACAATTTACCATGCTAATGGGCATCAGAAGAAGCTGGGGTGGCAATCCTTATCTCAGATCAATTAGATTTTAAGCCAAAGACTATAATAAGAGATGAGGAAGGACACTATATCATACTCAAAGGGTCTGTCCAACAAGAAGATCTAACAATTTTAAGTATCTATGCCCCTAATGTGGGAGCAGCCAACTATATAAACCAATTAATAACAAAATCAAAGAAACACATCAATAATAATACAATAATAGTAGGGGACTTTAACACTCCCCTCACTGAAATGGACAGATCATCCAAGCAAAAGATCAACAAGGAAATAAAGGCCTTAAATGACACACTGGACCAGATGGACATCACAGATCTATTCAGAACATTTCATCCCAAAGCAACAGAATACACATTCTTCTCTAGTGCACATGGAATATTCTCCAGAATAGATCACATCCTGGGTCACAAATCAGGTCTCAACTGGTATCAAAAGATTGGGATCATTCCCTGCATATTTTCAAACCACAATGCTCTGAAGCTAGAACTCAATCACAAGAGGAAAGCTGGAAAGAACCCAAATACATGGAGACTAAACAGCATCCTTCTAAAGAATGAATGGGTCAACCAGGAAATTAAAGAAGAATTGAAAAAATTCATGGAAACAAATGATAATGAAAACACAATGGTTCAAAATCTGTGGGACACAGCAAAGGCAGTCCTGAGAGGAAAATATATAGCGGTACAAGCCTTTCTCAAGAAACAAGAAAGGTCTCAAGTACATAACCTAACCCTACACCTAAAGGAGCTGGAGAAAGAACAAGAAAGAAAGCCTAAACCCAGCAGGAGAAGAGAAATCATAAAGATCAGAGCAGAAATCAATGAAATAGAAACCAAAAAAACCATGGAAAAAATCAATAATACTAGGAGCTGGTTCTTTGAAAGAATCAATAAGATTGATAAACCCCTGGCCAGACTCATCAAAAAGAAAAGAGAAAGGACCCAAATAAATAAAATCATGAATGAAAGAGGAGAGATCACAACTAACACCAAAGAAATACAGACAATTATAAGAACATACTATGAGCAACTCTACACCAACAAATTTGACAATCTTGAAGAAATGGATGCATTCCTAGAGACATATAAACTACCACAACTGAACCAGGAAGAAATAGAAAACCTGAATAGGCCCATAAGCAGTAAGGAGATTGAAACAGTCATCAAAAATCTCCAAACAAACAAAAGCCCAGGGCCAGACGGCTTCCCAGGGGAATTCTACCAAACGTTTAAAGAAGAACTCATTCCTATTCTCCTGAAACTGTTCCAAAAAATAGAAAGGGAAGGAAAACTTCCAAACTCATTTTATGAGGCCAGCATCACCTTGATCTCAAAACCAGACAAGGATCCCACCAAAAAAGAGAACTACACACCAATATCCTTGATGAACACAGACGCAAAAATTCTCGCCAAAATACTAGCCAATAGGATTCAACAGTACATTAAAAGGATTATTCACCACGATCAAGTGGGATTTATTCCAGGGCTGCAGGGTTGGTTCAACATCCGCAAATCAATCAATGTGATACAACACATTAATAAAAGAAAGAACAAGAACCATATGATACTCTCAATAGATGCTGAAAAAACATTTGACAAAGTACAGCATCCCTTCCTGATCAAAACTCTTCAAAGTGTAGGGATAGAGGGCACATACCTCAATATTATCAAAGCCATCTATGAAAAACCCACCGCAAATATCATTCTCAATGGAGAAAAACTGAAAGCTTTTCCGTTAAGGTCAGGAACATGGCAGGGATGTCCATTATCACCACTGTTATTCAACATAGTACTAGAAGTCCTAGCCTCAGCAATCAGACAACAAAAAGAAATTAAAGGCATCCATATCGGCAAAGAAGTCGTCAAACTATCACTCTTCGCAGATGACATGATACGATATGTGGAAAACCCAAAAGACTCCACTCCAAAACTGCTAGAACTTGTACAGGAATTCAGTAAAGTGTCAGGATATAAAATCAATACACAGAAATCAGTTGCATTTCTGTACACCAACAACAAGACAGAAGAAAGAGAAATTAAGGAGTCAATCCCATTTACAATTGCACCCAAAACTATAAGATACCTAGGAATAAACCTAACCAAAGAGGCTAAGAATCTATATGCAGAAAACTATAACGTACTCATGAAAGAAATTGAGGAAGACACAAAGAAATGGAAAAATGTTCCATGCTCCTGGATTGGAAGAATAAATATTGTGAAAATGTCTATGCTACCTAAAGCAATCTACACATTTAATGCAATCCCTATCAAAATACCATCCATTTTTTTCAAAGAAATGGAACAAATAATCCTAAAATTTATATGTAACCAGAAAAGACCTCGAATAGCCAAAGGAATATTGAAGAACAAAGCCAAAGTTGGTGGCATCACAATTCCGGACTTCAAGCTCTATTACAAAGCTGTCATCCTCAAGACAGCATGGTACTGGCACAAAAACAGACACATAGATCAATGGAACAGAATAGAGAGCCCAGAAATAGACCCTCAACTCTATGGTCAACTAATCTTCGACAAAGCAGGAAAGAATGTCCAATGGAAAAAAGACAGCCTCTTCAATAAATGGTGCTGGGAAAATTGGACAGCCACATGCAGAAAAATGAAATTGGACCACTTCCTTATACCACACACGAAAATAGACTCAAAATGGATGAAGGACCTCAATGTGAGAAAGGAATCCATCAAAATCCTTGAGGAGAACGCAGGCAGCAACCTCTTCGACCTCAGCTGCAGCAACATCTTCCTAGGAACATCGGCAAAGGCAAGGGAAGCAAGGGCAAAAATGAACTATTGAGATTTCATCAAGATCAAAAGCTTTTGCACACCAAAGGAAACAGTTAACAAAACCAAAAGACAACTGACGGAGTGGGAGAAGATATTTGCAAACGACATATCAGATAAAGGGCTAGTATCCAAAATCTATAAGGAACTTAGCAAACTCAACACCCAAAGAACAAACAATCCAATCAAGAAATGGGCAGAGGACATGAACAGACATTTCTGCAAAGAAGACATCCAGATGGCCAACAGACACATGAAAAAGTGCTCCACGTCACTCGGCATCAGGGAAATACAAATCAAAACCACAGTGAGATATCACCTCACACCAGTCAGAATGGCTAAAATTAACAAGTCAGGAAAGGATAGATGTTGGAAAGGAGGATGTGGAGAAAGGGGAACCCCCCTGCACCGTTGGTGGGAATGCAAGCTGGTGCAGCCACTCTGGAAAACAGCATGGAGGTTCCTCAAAATGTTGAAAATAGAACTACCCTATGACCCAGCAATTGCACTACTGGGTATTTACCCTAAGGATACAAACATAGTGATCCGAGGGGGCACGTGTACCCAAATGTTTATAGCAGCAATGTCTACAATAGCCAGACTATGGAAAGAACCTAGATGTCCATCAACAGATGAATGGATAAAGAAGATGTGGTATATATACGCAATGGAATACTATGCAGCCATCAAAAGAAACGAAATCTTGCCATTTGCGACAACGTGGATGAAACTAGAGGGTATCATGCTTAGTGAAATAAGCCAATCGGAGAAAGACAACTGTCATATGATCTCCCTGATATGAGGAGGTGGAGATGCAACATGAGGGGTTAGAAGGATAGGAGAAGAATAAATGAAACGAGATGGGATTGGGAGGGAGATAAACCATAAATGACTCTTAATCTCACAAAACAAACTGGGGGTTGCTGGCGGGAGGTGTGGTTGGGAGAGGGGGAGGGGGATATGGACATTGGGGAGGGTATGTGCTATCGTGAGTGCTGTGAAGTGTGTAAACCTGGTGATTCACAGACCTGTACCCCTGGGGATAAAAATACATTATATGTTTATAAAAGAAAAAAAAAGAAAGGATGAATACCCAACTTTTGTAGCAACATGGACGAGACTGGAAGTGATTATGCTGAGTGAAATAAGTCAAGCAGAGAGAGTCAAGTATCATATGGTTTCACTTATTTGTGGAGCATAACAAATAACATGGAGGATGTGGGGAGGTGGAGAGGAGAAGGAAGTTGTGGGAAATTGGAAGGGGAGGCAAACCATAAGAGACTATGGACTCTGAAAAACAACCTGAGGGTTTTGAAGGGGCGGGGGTGGGAGTTTGGGAGAATCAGGTGGTGGGTAATAGGGAGGGCACGTATTGCATGGAGCACTGGGTGTTGTGCAAAAACAATGAATACTGTTACGCTGAAAAAAATTTAAAAAAATTAATAAAAAAAACTAAAAGAAAATAAGAATGAAAACAGCTTAAAGAAAAAGATGGTTTCAATGAGCACAGAGCCTTCTCTGAGTGAGTGTTCCTCTGTGTACCAACCGTTCTAAATGAATCATATCCAGATTTCATGACACCATCTCATCATAAGCCCATTATTACCCATCTGAGGGCTGACGGTGGGCAAAGATGGGAATCAAGCACCATCGTTCCACCTGGGTAAATCCTCCATCCTTGGTTTTAAGCAACTTTGCTGACACAGACTCATGTTATAACAAGGATGACCACCTCTGACCTTCCCAGAGGGAGCTGTGGGCACGGCAGGTAATCCAGCGCTTCTTGAAGTAGATGGACGGCAGCTGGTCAACCAGATCTGTGACCCAAATCAGGTTCTGCGGTTTGATTTAATGCCCATAAATGGACTAAGACATCGAGAATTTGTTTAGGACAAATTCACAGGTGCCATATATTTTGAATCACTGTTTATCTAAGAATGTTTTTTCCCCAGAATTTACACTTGGAAAAGTCCACTTAGTTGGGTATGACATTCCTAAATTACAAACACTTTTTTTCTTGAAAATCTGTAGGTGCTTCTCTGTTATCTTCTGGTGACATACTTTTTCAGAGGAAGGACTGAGATCATATGAGCTTACTTCAGTCACGAGCAAAAAAAACAAAAAACAAAAACCACAACAAAAACCAATTCACTTAATATAATTAAAAAAGAAATATTGACTCTCATACTGAAAGACCCAGGGGCAGCTGCAGGGTCCTACCATGTCACTGAGACTGCCACACTGTCCGCTCTTCTGTCCTCCTTAATATTACCTTCATTCCCAAGTAAGTTTTCTACATAGAAATAAAGATGGCTATCAACCACTCCAGGCACAAATTATTGTCACACGCAAATGTCTTTGTCTTGATAGCCTGACAGAAGGTCCAAGTAGGAATGTCACTGGTCTGGCTTGGGTCATGTGCTCAGCTCTACTCAGGGGATGGCTATCATAACTGATGAGCTTGAATCCCAACGTCATTTTGCACTGAGTGACAAAGTTTCATTTGATTGGCAACCCCAGTTTGTAGAGTTGCCAAAATAAATGAAGGGCAATGTCACCTAAAAGAGATGGAAAGGGGCATCTGGGTGGCTCAGTTGGTTAAGCACCTGCCTCGATCTCAGTTCAGGTCTTGATCTCAGGTTCATGAGCTTAAGTCCCACACTGGGCTCCACACCAAAAAAAGAAAAGAAAAGAAAGGGATACTGGGTTGCATATTAATGGAAATATAATGAATTCTTCATGCTTCATAGTTTTTTATCTTCTTTTTTTTTAAAGATTTTATTTATTTATTTGACAGACAGAGATCACAAGTAGGCAGAGAGTCAGGCAGAGAGAGAGGGGTGAAACAGGCTCCCCACTGAGCAGAGAGCCTGATGCGGGGCTCGATCCAAGGACCCTGGGATCATGACCTGAGCCGAAGGCAGAAGCTTAACCACTGAACCACCCAGGCGCCCCAGTTTTTTTCTCCTTAAGCACATAAATTGTCAACCTATTTTCCTAGGAGTACTTTATTTTAAGCTACAGAATTTTTCAATTATGCCTTTCCTTTTTTCCCCTCAAAGCAATCCTAACTGCCTCTGATGTCCATTTTTAATTCTGCCTTTGCATCTTTAACTTCCTTGCATTCCTTTCCTATCTCAGCCATCTTGTTTCCTCGTGTTACCCTTTGATTTTTCATATTACCTTATTTTCCTCTTAGTGCTTCATTCTCTGTCTTGTTGGCCTTGCACCATATTTTGGATTCAAACAGTTTCCTAGAATTCTTTCATATTTCTGGATTTGCTTAATATTAGAAACTCACTCTCCTTCTGAGTTTTCAGGATGATACTGCTTTTAATTCTACAGCTTCTCCCCTAGGCTCTGTTTCTTTTGCTCTTACTTACTTATATAAAAGAGACTTACCCATTTGTGGCTTTTGCCCCCAAATGGATTACCCTCATCGTCACTCTATATTCATTTGGACTCTTTTTCAAATTCCATTCATTTATTTACATTGAGATCAACGGACTGCTATACACAGCTCCCAGTTTGAATCGTGATGGATAGCAAACATCAATCCATCACTTGCCTGCTCTCCCGAAATGAGATCGCTTGGGTTTCCACCACTGCCGTATCCATCCTCTGCATCAAAGGAATGTATGAACAACTACGACCCTCCAGGGGCATTCCCATTCTAGGATGCTGCTTCTCCATCGGATACTGCATGCAACCACCAGCTCCCAGCCAATCCTCTCCTTGCAAATGTTTCTGAGGTCTGATTTCCAAACCCAACTGTGAGAGTTTATAGCAGCTCTTTTTAAAAGGTATAAGTCAGTCTTTGCTTTGGAGGCTCTGCTTTTCTGAACTGTGAGACAGGACGTAGTCAAAGAGAGAAAGATCCTTACACCTACCTTCATGGGAACGAGCAGACATGTGGCATTCTAGCTAATTCTATCAGGTGAAAGTAGTGGAAACTGCTCACAACAGCAGGACAGATGATTTTTCCCTAAGTCTGAATGTTCCAAAGAAATGGGATTTCAACAGCACTCACAAAAGCTCTTGCAAAGTTCAATCACCCATGTCCACTAGAACGTCCTTCCATGCATCACACCCACAACTCTCCTCATGCTACGTTTTCAATCGTTTGAGCTCCATTTACAGAGCAGCTTGGTCTGTGCTAACATAATACCGCCGCTTAACCTGGTTTGTTACAGTGGCTCAAGCGAGAGCCAAAGCATCTAGTGCTAGGTGATGGCATCATCTAGATAAAGAAAACGTTCTCGCTTAAACTATGCATCATAAAGCTTCCTCTGAACTGACAGGAGATCAGTGTGATTATTCAGTATATTATGTAAAGTCAGCCTTTCTCACACAGTGTTTTTACCATTACGCAGTGTGAAAATTAGGGTCAAATTTGCTGATTCCTATATGGGACTCTCTTGGTTCAGTCTGCTGAGGAGACGTGTCCTGAGATGGAAATCTGCATGCCAGGAGTCAAGTTCAGGAGCGACCTCAGAATCGATGTATGAGAAAGACAAGGACAAGAAGGTGTGCTGTGACGTAGCTATAGTCACGGTCTGCACTGATCCAGTAGGAACCGGAGCAAGGATGGCCCTTTAGGCTTGCTCTAAACTGAAATAAGGGGACAGGCATTTCTACTCCAAAACTGCCGAAAACTGGGTACAAGCTGTTCTTGAGGAGCACAGAAGACTTGAGCCGTGTTTGTCTCACCAAGTATACCTCCAGAGGGATGCAGCTGTCAACATTCCCAACAGGTGTGGCAATGAGGGCCTTGGTCCCAAAGGGGGTCTGAGAGGCACGTTACAGCATCCTTCACAAGGACAGAGAGTTGCCAGAGATGGATGTATCAGTCAGGTTAGCCAAGTTATGCTGAATAACAAGTAACCCTAAAAGTCTCATGATGACATAGAAGACTCTGCTACATACAAGGCTATGCTATTTGCAAAGACATGCAACCAACATGTTGGTCATGTTCCCTGACCGACACCAAGGACTCTACTCATTAAGGTCACTTGAGGACGCAGTTGATGAAGACTGTGCAACAGCAGGAATCTTTATGATTGTTTAGGTAGAAAGAAAGAAACATTTTGAATCATGCACTGGCCTGAAGTATCCCAGAACTGAGTCATGTTTTTACCAATCAATTTCATTGGCCAAATTGGGACACATGGCCATGCCCAAAATGCTACCTAGTGGCTAGAAAGAGAGAAAAACCAGAATATCTATGACCTAATGACCACCACAAAGGAATGACCTAGCCTGGGGTCCAGAGATATAAACTGCCCATTTGAAATACCGAGATACTTTTGTTCATCTGTGTACATTTATTCTTTCGTTACAACTGAACAAGAGCCAGAAGGAAAAGTACATTTGAGGAACTGTAACCTCGCAATCATAAAACTGCAGAGCTGGATATTTCCATAAAGCATTCCAACAAAGGAATCACGAGAAACCCCAAAGAAAGCAAGAATTGAAGACATTTAAAAAGAGACTGGAAACCGTATATTCTCCGATGTTTTATCAAATTTTTTTTAAATCCCTAAAATTATTAGCATAAAAATCCTCAAAACAAAGTGTCTCTCTGTTTTGGACAAAGTGGCACAGCAAAGAAATGAAGAGTATGTGCTTCTTTATTCCGTTATAAAGGAACCCTCAGATTTAATGAATGATAGCGTGTGTGTGTGTGTGTGTGTGTGTGTGTGTGTGTGTGTGTGTAAAAGAGAGGGGAAATCTGATCTTCTGCAGGGAGAAAGAAAGCCTCTGGCTTTGGAGGTAATGCTGTGTCACTGTCTGTGTGACACATGCCCCCAGACACAGGGACTTCCCAGCATACCGTCAGACAACAGTTGAACAACAGAACCAGTCTACTCCGGAGCTGAGAACCTCAGTGTTACAATTACTTCCAGATAACTGCTTGAAAAACTTGAGCAATGTCTTCCAAAAACAGTGCTGGGAAAACTGGACACCCACATGTAAATAAAGGAAATTGGATCCCCATCACACACCACACACAAAAACTTGTCCTCAAATGGATTAAGGACTTAAATGGAAGGTCTGGAATTATAAAATTCCTGGGAGAAAACAGGGATAAAGCTTCATGGCACTGTTTAGGCAATGATTTCTTTTTTTTTTTAACTGAACTATAGTTGCCATACAGCGTTAGTTTCAGGTACACAATGCGGTGACTTAATGAGTCTATGTGGAGGCAATGATTTCTTGACTAGGAGACCACAAGCAACAGAAGCACAAATAGACAAGAAGAACTGCATAAAAGTAAAAAGCCGCTGCAAAGCCAAGGAAGAAGCCAAAAAAGTAAAAAGGCAACTTAGTGAATTGAGAGAAAATATTTCCAAACTATGTATTTGATAAGGGGTTAATATCTAAAATACTAAAGAAATTCCTACAACTCAAGAATAAAAAACCTATTTTATTTATTTATTTAAAAATAACCAGATTTTAAAGTGGGCAAAGAACTTGGAGAGGCATTTCTCCAAAGAAGACATACAAATCATCAACAGGTAATATGAGAAGGTACTCAATACGACAGCATCAGGAAAATAAGAAATCAAAACCACAGTGAGACACCGCCTCACACCTGTTAGGATATCTATAATCGGAGAAAATAAAAAGATAACAAGTGTTAGCAACGAAGGGGATAAATGGGAATGCTATATACTGTGGATGGAAATGCGAAATGCTACAGCCACGGGGGAGACAGTATGCAACTTACTTTAGATTTTTGACAAAGAACTGCCATACGATCTAGCAAGCCCACTCTGAGTCTGTATCTAAAAAGCCCACTTTTGAGTATAAATCCAAAAGAACTGAAATCCGATTATCAAAGAGATATCTATACTCTTATGCTCACTGCAACATGACGTAGAAGGCGAGATACAGAAATGACCTAAATTGCCCAACAGATGCATGGGTAAAGAAACTGTGATATCCAGGCACCTGGGTGCTAATTCGGTGAAGCGTCTGCCTTCGGCTCAGGTCGTGATCTCAGGGCCCTGGCATCGAGCCCCGTGTTGGACTGCTTGCTCAGCAGGGAACCTGCTTCTCCCTCTCCCTCTGCCTGATGCTCCCTCTGCTTGTACTCTCTCTCGGTGTCAAATAAATGAATGAATAATTTTTTTAAAAGAAAATGTGATATACCCATACAACTGAATATTATTCAGCCTTTAAAAAAGAAGGAAATCCTGCCATTTGTGACAACATGGAAAGACCTGGAGGACATTATGCTAAATGAAATAAGCCATTCACAAAAGTACAAATACTGCATGATTCTGCTTATAAGATGTTCAAAGGGTAAGCAAACACATAGAAGCTGTGTGTAGATCGGGGGCCATCAGGAGCCCATGGAGAAGGAAAATGGGCAGCTGTGCTATGGGCACAGAGTTTCAGTTCTATAAAATGAGGGGGTCCTAGACGTCCGCCATACCACACTGCACCTACAGTTAACAATACTGTATCGTGTACTTAAAATGTGTTGAGGGTAGATCTCAGGTTAAGTATTCCTGTAACAATTAAAAAAAAAAAAAACTTGAGAGAATTTTCTGTTGTCAGTAAAAACATCAAAGTATGTTTTTAGAAAACCAAAACAGAAATCCACTAAGCAAACCAATTTCAGGTTTGCAACAGACCTGACCATACAATAGCCCTTGAACGTACTATCCTGGACCCAGAGAGGATGGACTGACGGCAGTCCGAGTCCTGATCAGGCTTTACCCCCTCCACTGCTTTCCCAACCTTCTGATGGACTTGGCTCCCCAGTGACCACAGCAGGGAACATCAGCTTCTGTCTCTGTTCGATCCCCCTATGACTGGAAGTTCTTGACTGTGCTTTCTGATGTTGCTACTCAGGGCCTCACTTTGCCACTCTGTTTCCCTGTCTGCCTGCTTTTACCCCTCTGTGATGTGCTCCTGTCCTTCAACACCCTTTACTTCCCTCGTGCTGACTGTTAACACCCACGTCCTCAAGGTGTAGCGGGTACTGCGCCGAAGAAACGCTCTCTGTAGGTCACTTACGGCAGCCTATAATTTCCTGATAGTCCCATTCCAAAATAAAATATATATGCAAATAAGTCCACATACACACATTTCAGCAATTGCTTTTTTCCCCAAAGTGCATCCTTTGATTCCTCAATTTCTTCCCACTTGAGGGAGTCAGTAAATGTGGAAGGGTGAAGAAGAGATATCTTTTTTGATGCTAAACTTCACAGCAAATTTACTTTTTTCTTCCTCTTTTATAGGAAAGGCTAACTCGAGTCATTAATCATCATGTGAACATCATGCATCAAAGGGAACAGTTTCAGGTAATGAGCAATAAAAACATAAATGACTGTTTTATTTCTAAGTGAGTTTATCTTAAATATAGCTCCACCAAAACCTGCTGTGTTTAAACTGCCTTAACATCGTCTGTGAATTGTATTCACTTGACAAAGGCATCTGAGGAGCTTAAAGTATAATGATTTTCTAAAAATACTAATGATTTGCACATTCTTTTCCATCTCAGAGCAATTGGCTTTATTACATATTTTTATCCACTTGTCAGGCATGGAGAAAGTGGCTCGCAAGAACTCTCCAAGTCCTATTGTGCTTTTAAAATAAAATGACGAAGCCCAAATCTGAATTTATAAGTGGAAGCACAATGCGTCTCTTCTCAATGAGACAATCGAGTCCATTCTTTCTTTAAATCAGAGGATCAATTTATGTTCTCTAACTGTACTCATCAGCTTGCAATCCAGCTTTCCAGCAAATGGGCTTGTGGCAAACATCGTGGCCCAATTTCTTTGGAGAACAGAATACATTCCATGAGTCTGAATGTATCGATCCCTCCCCCCGTCTGTCACTATTACACCACGTCCTCACACGGACATCTGATCAACAGCACAGAATCGTGCTCACTTGTCACAAATCTGAAATTGCTTCTAAATGTAACCACACACGATAATGAAGAGAAAAAAGAAAAATACATATATTCTCCAGTAGACAGTCTGTAGGTTGTATTCATGTGAAAACACAGAAACACCCTTGTCTTTAAATGTTGGGTGTCGAGGTAAAAGTTACATAGATGCTTTACGCTCTCAAAAATGTATAACTGAAAGAGGACAGCTAACTGAATTTAAAAAGTGAATCTAGATAGTTTAGTCGCTTGTGAAAAGATACCTTTCTATAAGAGTATTTTCTGCATATTTGTATGTTTCTTTAAATTCTAAAAGAGGGGTATTAAAAACTTTTCCCAAGTGTGATATGTAAAGTACTTAATAGCCTGCCGTGAGTCCCAGGCAATGAAAAGGGTCACCAAGAACTCACAATGGCCATAGACCACAGTGAGCCCCACCAAGAAACATCAGTGGACAGTCAGCCCTGCCTCGTTCATAGGGTGGGAGGGTTAGGAGATTACAAAGCAGTGGCCTTCACAGAGCCTGGCACACAGGATACATCCGGAAATTGTCAGTACGATCCCGACCAAGTCTCCTGCCATAAACACTTGTATTGGAATTCTGGAGAGCTTCCCCTAAACAGGAAGTATCCTAACTATTAAATAGTGTCTACTTGACACAAAATTGTCTGAAAAATGGGTCTGAAAACCTCAGTACTTTGACTCTTCATTTATAACCCAAAGGTAGGAACAGAAAGTTCCATCCCAGCACAAATGATAGAATGCAGGAAGAAGCATTCACACGGATGGGCAAAAAGGCTTCCGCAGCCTTCAATACACCACTCACAATAACCACCAGGAAGCAGGTGTAAAATTCTTTATCTTCCTCAACTTTAGGAGGTATCTTTGGACACTAGGGAATCAGAAGAATAGATCTGGACAAAATTCGCAGATGTACTCTGCTCATGTTCAATGAGGCTTATACTGAAAAGAAATTCTTGGGAGAATGGAAATATCTCATTTATTAACTGATTCCTTGACTGTCTCCCAAAACCAAATCCTCTTGATGCTAATATTTTATGTGATTTTTAAGAATTCAGAATGAATGTTTTCAGGGTATGCCTGGGTGGTTCAGTTGGTTGAGCATCCAACTCTTTGTTTTGGCACAGGTCGTGATCTCAGGGTGCAGAGATCAAGCCCCATACTGGGCTCTGCACTCATCAGGGAGTCTGCTTTGAGATTTTCTCTCTCCCTCCCCCCTTGCCCCTCCCCCCACATGCATGCTCTCTCTCTCCCTCTCTCTCCCCCAAATAAATAATAACAGTTTATTTATTTTCAGGGCACCTGGGTGGCTCAGTGGGTTAAGCCTCTGCCTTTGGCTCAGGTCATGATCTCAGGGTCCTTGGATCAAACCCCACATTGGGCTCTCTGCTCAGTGGGGAGTCTGCTTCTCTCTCTCTCTGCCTGCCTCTCTGCCTACTTGTGATTTCTCTCTCTGTCAAATCTTTTTTGACAGAGATTTTTGATCAAATTCTTTTTTAAAAAAAGAGTTTTTTTATTTTTTATTTTATTTATTAAAATAGATGTTATTTACTTGACAGAGAGAGAAGGAGCACGAGCAGGAGGAGCAAAGGGAGAGAGAAAATCTCAAGCAGGCTCCACACTGGGTGTGCATCCCAACTCGAGCTCAACCTCACAACAATGAGATCACGAGCCCAGCAGAAACAAAGAGTCGGCCACCCAACTGACTGCACCACCCAGGTGCCCCTAAATAAATAAGATCTTTAAAAAGAAAAGGAAGAATGACTGTTTTCAAGAACACACAGCTCTATTACGTAACGTACATATCCACTCTCTCATTTTCTGAAATGCCGGGACCTGTGGCTGTCCCCGTTGCTATGGAGACAAGGAGGCTTTTGGATGAAGTTCATAGTCCAGAGCCTGGGGAAGCACGCTGCCAGCAGCTGCAGGAATCAGGAGCTTGCCGCCATATGGATTCTGCAGCTGCCAGACCAAGATCCGAAAGAAGGCACAAGGAAGGAAGGCAGAGTGGAGAGAGAACTCTTTGTTTTCTACTGAAAATAGGGGAAAAGACAAACAGTGACTGACCTAAATGCAATTAGAGTCCTTCATCAATGCACCTTAGCCCACAGTATTTTAAAGCATCTCGAATGGTCGGGAAATTAATTCCAGCATGATGTTAGTCAAAGAATGTTCGGGATGAATTTTCCCTATTTGAATAATTGTAGTTATCAGCTGAAGTAACGGCAAGGAGACGGGTAAACAGGGCCGAGACTCTAGGCCTTGTCTCAGCAAGGATGAAATTTGGTTTGAGTCTTGAAAAGGGCATTTGAGGAGAAAAATACAACGCTTCTGATTCTGGCAGTAGAAATGCCCTGGAATTCCAGAATATTAGAGCTGACAAAAGATTTCAGAGACCCAAGACACCACAGCTTCTTGTTGCTCAGATGACAAAATTAAAACACAGGGAATTTGGGTAATTTTCCCCATCACTGTTATTGTGTAGTCACGCTGCAGCAGGACAAGCTGCCCTCGCATGTTGGGAAAAGGACCTGCCTTTCACACACTTGAAGGCTAACTATTCACGACAGATGGGTATTTCAGCAGGAGCCCCCCTCTGTCCCGCTTGGAGCAAGAGCTCTACTCCTTGGGACTTAGCCAAAGTTGAGCACAGAATGTCACCGGGGTAATAAAGTTTGTTACTGTTATTAGTAAGCACAAACCTACTGAACAGACAACTGAGGACTGGCTAATGCAAATGAGAAATAATGGACAATGACAGTTATTTATAATCTCCCACCTTATGCTCCACTATGTCTCATTAGCATAAACTAAGAAGTTGCTTCAAAGTCATTCTTTTTTTGGGAAGATTTATTTATTCGTTTGAGAGAGAGAGTGTGTGTGCATGTGAGGGGAGGGGCAGAGGAAGAGAGAGAGAGAATCTCAAGGAGACGCCCCGCTGAGTGTGCAGTCCGACACAGACCTCGATCCCGGGACTCTGAGATCATGACCTAAGCTGAAATCAAGAGTCAGATGCTCAACGAACTGAACTACCCAGGATCCCTCAACGTAATTCTTAATTTAATGGCCACGCTGCACCATTTTTATTTAACTACATCAAGAATTTTCAGCACTCAGTAGTACAATGTATGTTTTCTTCTTATAATTCCACTCATATTTTCTCATTTTAATACTACTTTCCACTTACTGAGCAAGTATTCTGTGCAATGTGTCCTGTGAGTACTTTATTTACGTTAGTTCCTACTCTTAAAGCTAACCCAAAAGGAAGGAGTTATTAGTCCCATATTTTTCCATGCAAGATTTTATCTTCAGAGGGATTAAACGACGGAGTGAAGATCACAGCCTGAAGGGCAGAGCTACAAATTCAAACACAGAGCCCTCTAACTGCAAAGCCAAATTCCCAACACACAAATTCAGCTTCCATACTCTGTTTGTACCTCCACAATTGGAGAAAATTAACTATTCACTTATTTGGAAAAGATCACCCAGAAGCCATGTAACATGTCATCATAATGGAAAGAAAATTAAACATCATGCTACGAACTCCACAAATGCCAATGAATAATTAAGATTTCCAAAGACAGCTAGAAATTGGAAGCTGCCCTGCTCTACAGCTTGAAAACAGTTCCAGGTTATCTATTGAAAAGAAAAATTGGCAGCTGATGGTCACAATGTCTGGAGACATTTCAAATCAGCCTCACAGAGGAACAGGACAGGAAGCCCTCTGCAAACAATGAAAGAGTGATTAAGGATATTCCAGGGCAAGACCTAGAACTATGAAATTAACAAAACACAAAGGCAAGAGAAACAATGGCATTTTCCCTCAAACAGCTTTGATCAGTGATTTTCAGAAGAGATAGCCAGAGCTCTGATGCGGGATTTGAGTATCAAGTCAACAGGATCCATCCTTTCAAACACCAAATGCTCTGGCTCCCTCATCCTCCGTTCACCCCTGAATTTTCGGTCCTAGGAAGATGGCATTGTCAGCTTCAAACCTGCCCCCTTTGGCTCCTGCCTAACTCCTTCACCAAAAAACATACTAGAAAAATACTCTCCATGATTCACAATATTACCATCAACGTGTGTGCACTGAGGATTAACGAATGCACACAGTCCTACAGCTATGGAGTCGTAAGACATGATGTGAACCACCCGTGTCTCCCTGCTAAATGACCACAACCCAAAGCAAAGAGCTGTACTGCTGTTTTATACATAGCCTCCTACCTGAGTGGTGTCGGTCAGGGAGCTAATCAGGCCAGGGAACATGCCACAAATTAAGGTAGTGGTCGGCAGACCGCGGCCTGTGGGCCAAATCCAGCCACCACTTCTTTTTGTAAATAAAGTGTTACTGGAACATAACCATATCCATGAGCTCACCTCTTATTGATGTGGCTACCTTCATGTTTCAATGAAGTAGTTGGGACAGAAACCATATGGCCCACAAGGTTGAAAATATGTACTATCTGGCCTTTTACAGAAGAAAAAAAAGTGCCAATTCCTACTTAGGACATGAAAAGAGAAGACCTTGGCCCAAACATGCTAAAATCAGGTGTAAATAGTCTATAGAAAATCAGAGTCTACACTCATAAATGCAGAAAAGAAAAACAGAGAATGGTGCCAGCAAAACGGGAGAATCGGAGCTTCCGGCCACCCTCCCTGGAAGGAACACCGACTCTGACGATCTTTCGGATGACAGCACCTTCAGAAGTCTGGAGTCCAGCGAAGGTTCGTGAACCACTGAAGAAAAAAACATCCAAGATCAGCCAATGAAGAAGGTAAGAAGGACAGTCTGACTTTATCCATGTCATCGCTTAAGACGACACGGCTCGGGGCACCTGGGTGGCTCAGTGGGTTAAAGCCTCTGCCTTCGGCTCGGGTCATGATCCCAGGGTCCTAGGATCAAGCCCTGTGTCGGGCTCTCTGCTCAGCAGGGAGCCTGCTTCCTCCTCTCTCTCTCTGCCTGCCTCTCTGCCTACTTGTGATCTCTGTCGGTCAAATAAATAAATAAAATCTTTGAAAAGAAAAAAACAAAAACAAAAACAAAAACAAAACAAAAAAACGGCACGGCTCAGCGCCTAAGGAGCCCTTTGTGGCCTGTGATCTTTCCTGGGGGGCTGTGAGAGCATGTGGGTGAGCACCCGGCATGCTCAGCTGTGTAGGACACCGCCAGAGAGGCCCCTTTCTTTCCTGCCCCACCGAGGGTACTGAGATGAGCTGCACGAGTGGGGGGCAGGGGGCAGATGACAGAACAGCAGCCAAGACTCCTGTGCTCATATCCCTCCTGCCAGGTAAGTAGGGGCTGGGGTTTTCAAAAGGCATCGAAGGGATACAGTCCCTATTAACCACTTCACAGATGCCGTCAGAAAGCCTGAAATGAGCCGCTGGGGCACCTCCTGTGTCACTCTTCCCAGCCGGCCCACGGGTACCCCGAATGCCCTGTACACCTCTCTCACACACCCACATCACGGTAGCTCCCTGTGTGCACCCGTGACAGCGGCCAGGGTGAGACTTTGCAGAAGGCCAGCAAGCACGCACAGCAAGCCGGCCCAGCTCTGTGGGACCGAAAGTGCACGACCTAAGCCTGCAGCCCCGCCCGAGAGCTCCAACAGGCTGCCCACACCCAGCCTGCCTTTGCAGGGTCAAGAGAAGGCATACGGTCTTAGAATTCCCCAGGAAGGAACAGGAAGGGTGGAACAGGCATCTCCATACAGAAGGTCTGAGAAAGCCTCCGCATCTCTAGCAGGACGGACAGAAGCGATTTCCCTTCCAAAGCCAGTCAGTAAAGCCTGGCGGAGGTGACTGCTTCTTCAGATGTAAAGACGGCCGCGCAGCTGTTGGAAGAACTTGAAAAATCAAGGAAACAATGACACCACCAAAGAACGCGATACTTTTCCAGTAGCGGACCCCAAAGAAATGGAGGCCTGTGATCTGCCCAGGACGGAATTCAAAATAGCTGTTGTAAGGAAGGTCGGTGACCGACAAGAAAGCACAGAGACTCAAGGGAATCCGGAACTCAACATGCAAACAAAACGAGAAGTTTAACTGAGGGACAGAAGCCATAAGGAGAAACAAAGAGAAATTCTGCAGGTGAAGAATACGGAGAATGAGAGGAGAAATGCCACAGAGAGCCATTTCATGGAAAGGCATTTAAACACCGAGATGGACAGCCTGCGCTTTGAAGGCACTGCCTTTGCAGGGAAAGCAGTTTCCACACCCACTAACCGGGCTCCCATCGACATAGCTCCCCTCCGGAAACAGAGCCCGTAATGACGTGAAACGGAGCAATGAGAAGAGAAACGCCAAGTAAGCTCCTGAGTGATACCTCCGCCGCTCTCGCTCTGTCACGTGAACAGTGAAATGGTGGGTGTTCGCCCCCAATTTATACGCCTGTATTTGGGAGACACCGGTATGCGTGTGTATCTGTGTCTCCATGTTGATACCTAGGTGTTTAAACTACTGCCGTACGTATATACTCATTCTCATCAAGAAAAAATTTACCAAAGCGTGAATGTTTTTAGCTTATTGATAAAGGATATGGCTTCACTGTGCTATTCCCGAAAACATGTTGATTCGTTCAATCACCCTGGACAAGTACTGTGTGTCAGGTGTGATTATACGGACGATAAATGCATTGGTGTGGGGGAAAAACAGAGAAAAAGCTCTGTCTCTCTCTCTCTCACTTTACAGTTTACATTCTAGTAGGGTTGGGGGAGAAACTGACCACATACCAAACTGTATTATCTATTGCTGTGTAATACCTTGCATCACCTTTGGTGACTTAACACAACGTACAGTTATAACCCTGAGTGTCTATGGGTTCGGAGTCTGAGCATGGCTTAGCTACATCCTGTGATTCAGTGTGTCCAGGGCTGCGCTGTCATCTGATGGCTTGACGAGGGAAGGACCTGCACAGGGTTGTGGGTAGAATCCACTCCCTTAGGCTGTGGATCTGGACCTCAGTTCATCCGAGCCCCTCATCACACGGGCCTCTCCAGCAGGGCAGCTTCCTCTATCCAGGCCAGCAAGGGAGATCCTTCCAACAAGACAGACTCAGAGGCTTGTGTAACCCAACCAGAGATGTGACATCACCTTTGCTGTATTCTATTTGGGGGAGGTGTCGCAGCCCACACTCAGTCAGGATGACACAAGGCAACAACTGTCAGGAGGTGGGGCCCATCAGGGGCCACTGTTAAAGTCCTCCCACCACAGGGGGCCTGAACACGGAGAACCTGGCGGGCCACTGGAAGGAATCTAGGTTCTCCTAGGAAGTAGAAACTGATGTTACAGGAATTGATGGGAGGCACCTCGGGATGTGCTGGGTTGTGATGTCTCCTGACGGGGTTTACTTTGCAGCCACTCACACGGTCCCCCAGGAGACCCCCAACCTCCTTATCTCGTGGAGGACGGCAGTGTTGACTTTCCAGCTTCCTGCGTGGCTCCCTCAGTCACTGTGACTTGCCCGATGCAACAGGTTTGCTCCCAGTCACTCATACTCACTCCCTGCACCACGCCTTCATATGAATTTCCTCCTGTTTCTCTCTCCACAGATGTCTCTTTGCTGCTGAGACCTACCTCTTCCATAATCACAGTCTTCTCTTCCTCTCTTGGCCAACAGCGTCACTCCCAGACTATCGACTCCACAACGTTTTTTACTATCTTGGTAGGTGAGGCATTTCCCTCGATTCGGAATGGGGAGATGGAATGACCACATGTAAATTAAACTGCACGGTTATTCTCTGACATTGGATGCATGTGCTAAAGGTTGCTGAAGCAGCAAGTCAGTGACCGTGACTCCTGGTTTGCCTGTCAGGACCACGTGGCCAAACTGTGGTTTGCTGATAGGCCCTCCCACTTCCTGACGGAGCCCACTCACTCTCTCTCCACCTTGCTTCTCTCTTTCCATCCCTTTTATGTGTATGTTCATGATCTCCCCAGAAAGCTGATCACTGTTACAACCCGTTTTCTCCATGAATCTACTGTTTTCCTATCCAATCTCTCTTTCAAATGCCCTCCCAGCAAGCTCTTGCCCCTCACGTCCGTTTCTGTAGAGCTTCTTCAATGCTGGCATATGAATAAACTAACAATTGCAAATTTTTAGAAGAAGCCTCCATTTCCGTACACAGACTATAGAACAGTGGTCAAAGATAACCTCGCAAGGATACAAATAACAAAGCATGGCTAGGTTGTAAAGGAACTGCTTTAAATATTTAAATGGAAGAGAGGTGAGTTTTTAAAGTACTTTCAAGCCATGTGATGACATTGGCCTTAAGACCACACTTTTTGAGGGAGGAAAAAAAAATCATTATGATCTTATTTCCTTAACAGGAACTTCATTGTTGGTGTTTTTCAGGAAAATATGTTCTCGGAAATTGCTAAAAACACCTAAGACGTATTTCTCTCCTCATGATCAAAGAAGTGTGGCAATGCCTACATTTGCCAGAAATAGTACAATATTTTCCCTCAGGTTTTGAAACTCCTTGAAAACCTCTGTAACCTGCTGCTTTGTTTTTATAGTAATCAAAGCTAAATTGGGGTCTAGAGAAAAATGAAGCATGTAACACAACTGAAGAAATTCCATCTCATTGCTGCACACATTTTCCAAATATTCAACTTTTCCCCCCTAGTGTAAACATAGCCTTTATCATGAAATTGAACAGTTTTCTAAATTTGTCTTTTAGGAGCAAGCCTACTCTGCACATCATGGAACATTTTATCCTCCCAAGATAGACTAAAAGCTCTAAATTACTCATTACAGGGCCTAACAAAAGAAGCCCATCGTTAGTTAATTGGAGATAACATGGCCTTGTTCCCTGATGCAGATATACTAAAAATTGCTGGTTATTTCTGTAGTTAATTTCTTCTGGAAAAAGTTCTCAGTCATAAAATTTATCTTCTCGTGATAAAAAATGAGATAGCATGAAATAAATATGCGATTTGGAACTTAGAGGATGTAGAATACTAATAAGAGAACTAAATTTCTGAAACACATGCAAAATGTCCACTGTCCCGAATGATATGCAACCCAGTCACCCCAAAGAAACCATTTCAGTTGAATGGCACAGAGCCTTGCTAAGGTGAGGCAGTGCTCTGGGTGATAACTGTAAGGGGGGGTGGTTCCCAAGCCAAGTGCCTTGCTTGCTTCGCCCTAGTCTGGGCCCCAGTTAGACAGAGGAGTTCTCTCCCTGAAATGGCCTCTTATCTCATTCTGAGTGAGTCGTTTAACTGCTCACTTGTTTTTGGACTTCTCTCCTATAATCCTATTTATTTTGGCTCTCTGGACCTTTCATGCAATCCATGACGAGTTAAAACGCCGATAGTGGATTCCTATAGATAATGGGTTCCCAAAGGGGCATGGCGAGGAAATAAAGACCACTAAGACATGGGCACGGGGTAAGGGGTTTATAATCCGATAGAGAAGACATGTATTTCTGCTTTCTAAGAAAATCCTTGCTCAGACCCTCCACCGCCCTTCAAACTAGGATTCGAATTCCTCAGTCCCTGCTCTGCCGAGTGTCAGCCCTCACCCACCGTGCACTTTCCGGCTCATGACAAGCACTCCTCCTCACAGACAACTACGATGAAAGCCTGTTACGCTGTCCGAGGCCATCCAATTCATGGCAAACCCCAAACTTTAGGCATCATTGAATGCCACTGACCTGAGACTTTTTCTATTATTAACCTCCCTTCCTTCTTGAGCATTTCTCCCTACCGTCACTGTGGCTGGTCTTCCTATTGCATCTACTTCAATAGCTGCCCCTTCTTCTTGTTCCGTGGCACCGTCTTCCTAAATGTCCACATCACTTATGATCAGAACTCTCTTTTCTTGTTTCTGTAAGTCATTTCCCTGGTCAGTGCTAGCCACTTGAAAAAGTTTACTTCCTTTGCATGCACATTGGACTTCAAAATCTGTGTCCAGGCCAAGACCTTTTCGCAGGAAACCCTGTCTGTCTGTCTGTCTCGTGAGGCACATGTGTGAAACAGTAACGAAGTTGCTCAGCACTGTGAACGCACAGATGAAGCAGATGGCCTCCGACCGCAGACTGCAGCCTGGTGGGGGAAGCGGCCCGTTCCACACAGTTACAGCCCAGTATGTGCCACGAGTGAGCTGCCTCTGGGGCTCTAGGGCAGGGGGGCTCCCACTTCAATGCGCAGCTGAGAGACCCGAGCGTCCTCCTCACACAGGGATTTGACTCAGAAGGTCTGCACTGGGGCTGAAGAGTCTGCATTCCTGTGAACCTTCCAGGGCATGCGGTGGCTGGCATTGTACACGGCACACGCCAAGTTGTGAAGTTTGGGGAGATCTCCCTGACCCGAACTCTGTCTGTGACGTCGAGGCACGGATGCCTGACCTAAGTTCTAGGGATAGCCTGAATGTGCCGGGGGAATAAATGGGAACAGATGTGGGAAAAGAGGGACCTGGGAAATCTGGGAAAAGGGAAAAGCATGGTAAAAAGGGCAGACACGTGTCCGCATGGAGGTCTGGGACACCTGTGCCTACAGCCCACGGCAGAAGAGGGGGAGAGCCCACTGGGTAGAGTGGGGTGCGGGAGAGGAGGACGCAGAGTACTGGAAACCACATGATGAGGGACCATAGCATGTCTTAGGGCAGAGACACCCAGAATGAGACAGGAATAGCTGGAGAGAGCCGAAGCACCAAAAAATCACCAAACATGAGTTTTGGTCTGTGCCAAGCGCTTGTCTCTAGTGTGCGGGTCTTTCCCAACAGAGAGCAGCTGGCCACGCCTGCTTCCTCCCTGGAAGGCCCTCACGGCAGGGCTGCCGTGCCAGGAGTTCCCATCTGCGATGGAGTGAACCATGTTCTTAAACCTCTGACTTGCTCAAGACCATTCCTTCAGTGATTTAAAAAACTTATTCTGATACTTTCTCACATAGTGGGGACTGAAAACAAACTACCAAAACATTACAAATCCACACACAAAAAGGAACCTCTGCTAATGAATGAATGAATGACACAGGACGGTTCTTCGGGGGGGAACACAGTAGGGAAGAATTAGTACTGTTGAAAGCAGTGCTCCCTGACAGAAACACAACGTGAGAAACATATGTGACTTTAGCAACCACATTTTTTTTTAAAGATTTTATTTATTCATCTGACAGACAGAGATCACAAGTAGGCAGAGAAGCAGGCAGAGAGAGAGGAGGAAGCAGGCTTCCCGCTGAGCAGAGAGCCTGATGCGGGGCTCGATCCCAGGACCCTGAGATCATGACCTGAGCCAAAGGCAGAGGCTTTAACCCACTGACCACTCAGGTGCCCCTAGCAACCACATTTAAAAGAGAAACAAGTGTGGGGCACGTGGGTGGTGCAGTCAGTTAAGCTTCCCGCGCCTGGTTTCGGCTCAGGTCGTGATCTCAGGGTCGTGAGGTCAAGTCTGGCTTCCAGCTCTGTACTCAGTGCAGTCGGCTTGAGATTCCCTCCCCCGTCCCTCAGCCCTTCCCCACTCTGTGTGTGTATGTGTGCGTGTGTGCACGCGGGGGCATGCACTGACACCCAGGCCTGCACTCACCTGAGCACCTGTTCTGTCTCGAGTAAAGAAGTACATCTGTAAAAAACAAACAAGTTAAACTAACTTTAATATATTCTATTCACCCAATATACCCAAACTATTACCATTTCAACATGTAATTAACACAAAACTACCAATGAGATGTCTCCCATTTCCTTTGCAGTGGGTCTCTGAAATCCAGGTTCGCATGCTACACTCGGGTCCCATCTCAGTTCAGATGCGCTCTTCCTCCAATGCTCAGCAGCCCCATGCCGCTGCCGGCTCCCACACTGGACAGCACAGTCTTCAAAAGTGTGCAATTAACTGCCCAATCTGTATCTCCTTCTAACTCACGGTGAGCGAGGCAGGTCACCTTCCCTTCCTATACTCACAGGCCTCCTCTGCAACTGAGAACGCCGGGTTAGGTCAGTATCCCCACACGACAACGCACACATCCTGGACACAGCCTGTTGTAGCCAAACGGAAGAGCGGGGCAGGGGGGAGAGCAAATACTAACGTTACCGTTGCAATCACCCTGGAAATCCCAGTCTTAACGCGGGTCCCTCCACTCTGAAAGGATAAGAAACATGACACCGAGATTGCTAAGGTCACTCAAACTTTTTTTTTTTTTAAGATTTTATTTATTTATTTGACAGACAGAGATCACAAGTAGGCAGAGGCAGGCAGAGAGAGAGGGAGGAAGCAGACCCCTTGCCGAGCAGAGAGCCCGACGTGGGGCTCAATCCCAGGACCCCGAGATCATGACCCGAGCCGAAGGCAGAGGCTTTAACCCACTGAGCCACCCAGGCGCCCCAAGGTCACTCAAACTCTTAACACTCTCCAGCCGTCTGTAGGCTTTGGAGGGCTATGTTTTGTTTTGTTTTGGGGGGGTTTGGTTTATTTTTGGTTTGGGGGCTTGGGGGAGGTATTGCTTCTGGGGGGATTCAGGGTTTTTGAAGATTCTACAAATGGAGGCAGAAACCAAGCAGTAGCTCGTACATTATTCTCGTGATTAGAACAGACATGTTTCCTGCACTCGGATGGCAGAGAAACAAGCCTACAGGTCAACACCCGCCTCTGCACTATTTCAAGCTAAGTGCCCAACAGTCTCGTCTCGGCGCACAGAGGAAGACACACGATGACACAACGAAAACTGCTTTCAGTCAAGGTCAGCACCAGCACTTGAGAGAACGACGGGAAAGACTCCACATTCTTTATCGAAAGGTAAGTAAAACACACTGATACTCAGCTTCTTAAGGAAACCCTGTTTTGTGTGTCTTATTTGTTTGTAATGTTCCATTCTAAGGGCGTCTTGTAAATTCCACACAAACCACGGAGCACGCGGGAGGCAAGGGCTCCATGTTACCCGGCTGCTGGGCCAAGCATGTGGCATGGGACCTCGCACTCAGGGGGTGCTTATCACGTGCATGAGGCCGCGTTCCAGTCCTCACCAGGAACTCTCCAATATGCCGACCAAAAGGGGCAAAGACTACTACTGAAATAGGATGCCGGGGCTGTGCACAGTGCTCCCTAGAAGAGAGGCTGTGCGTGTGAGGTTTGGCCTGCTCTTAACAAAGAAGAATGACGAGCTGGAAGGAAGACGGCAGCCAGACCAGGCTCACAGACAGCTCTTGTCGACACCCACCACCTGGAAGGCAATGAGATGAACAACAGCTTCTTTTTTTTTTTTTTTGAACAACAGCTTCTTTATCTCTCGCCTCAAGCCCCAGCCAATCACGCTAACACTTTTTCTTTACCTTAAAGAATGTCTTTCTGGTCAATTTACTTGAAAATCTCTTCATACATGTATCCACATGTAAGTTTATATAATGCCCAAATGTGAATATCTCATATATACTAATTCATCGTCTTCGTGGTTGTTGTGTGTGTCTGTTGTTCCGCGCGTCATCTTCTGTCCTCCACCCCCGCCACTGCTCCCTACTACCCGCAGCGCTGCCACAGCCCTCCCTCGTAACCCAGGTGAAGAATCTAGAACGTTATCTTTCCCTATTTTTCTTCATAGTTAATCACACACGCACACACAGAATTCTGTCGTTGCTTTATCAAAATGGGAAATTACATACCATTCTGCTTCTTGCTTTTCTCTCTTAACAGTAATACATTGTGGAAACTCCCCTTCACCAACTAATACATTCAAATTCATTCTTCCAAATGGCTGCGTGCTATGATGTGCCATGGTGCCCATATATTCTAATTTACTCAACAACTCCTCTGCTAAAGGGCAGTTACTTTGTTTCCAGCTTCTTCTCAGCTTGAACAAGGCTCTGTACCCAGCCTAGAGCATTGCGTTTCACCTCTTGAGCTGCATTTGTAGAGGATGGAGCTCCAAGACAGGACGGCTGGGTCACAGAGTATGTATGTTAAACATGTTGATAGTTGCAGACATTAACATCCAAAAGGCTGATAAACACTCATATTATCACCAGTAATATATGAAAGTACCCATCTTCCCACATCTCCTGGCAGTATGTGGTATTGTTTCACATTATTTTCTATTTCTGCACCTGAAGTAAGTATCAGATGAACAATATGTACCCACAGGCGTCACCCTCTTAGCAGAAACCAGCAAGTCCTGCTATGAGGGAGTGCAGCGGGAAGGATGCTGGAAGAAACGCAGCAGACCCAGTTTTGGATTCAGACTCTGTACCCTGAACTGAAGACCTGATTAAGTCTTTCCACCTCACTGAGCCTGTTTCTACATTTTTAAAAGGACACAAATACACATACATGTACATTCTAACGTGTATTGGGCCAAAATCAAAGTGAAGGTGAGAAGAAGAGACAGCAGAACACGAATGCCATTTTTCCCTGAGGGCCTCTGGTCAACCTGTGATTTAAGTTTTGGGTTTTATTCCTATGAGGTACACAGGTAGAAGAAAAAAACCAACAACAGGGCTCATTCAGGGTGGGAAATCTAAGAAGGGATGCTTCTTCCTCCAATCTGGGATCTCCGGAGCGCTACACCTTCCGCGTGCACTGGAGGCAAAACAGACTCATACCAGATCTGCACCATAAAAGGAACACAAGCACATTTCCCTATATCCTGAGAAAAGCAGCAGAGGAATAAATACTCCAAAGTTGTCATAAAAACTGCCATTCATGTAGATTTGCAACCCAAATTTGCATCACCTCGGAAGTCCAAAATAATGTGAAGCTATCAATTTAGCTTAAAAAAGGACCCTAAAACTACCTGTGGCGAAGAGCCGGGCTGTTTGTTTCACTCCCAATCCATGGGAACTCTCATATTTTTATAAAATACAGTAAAAATGAACTACAATAAAAATATACGGAAATAAAAAGACAAACACGGGGCGCCTGGGTGGCTCGGTGGGTTAGGCCTCTGCCTTCAGCTCGAGTTGTGGTCTCAGAGTCCTGGGATCGAGCCCCACATTGGGCTCTCTGCTCAGCCCCCCGCCTGCCTCTCTGCCTGCTTGTGATCTCTGCCTGTCAAGTAAATCAATAATATCTTAAAAACAAAACAACAAAAAGACAAACACAGCAGATTGATGCTGTTGCAATGTCAAGGTACTATAAAAATTTCCAAATGTCACTCTCCATTTCCATACTTATCACACAGAAGTTTACAAGCGTTTTGTGCAGCAACACCAGATCCCAAATACATGCGAATACATGCAATTCCTCTCTGTGAACATACCTCCCTCTTAAGACTTAAAGAATTTCAAAATAATTTCCAAGGAAAAGGCCTATTTCAAAAGTAAAATAAAATCAGCCAACATGCATAGAAACTAGACACTCTGAAGCAGAATTAAAATAAAGAGGAAAACCAGATCTGCAAAAGCTTCAGATATTAAAATGATCAGACACTGAATCTAAAATAACTCGCTTATTATGTTGAGAGGAATAAAATATAACATACTGCTATAAAAAAGTGACACAGTAGGCTTGAAAAGAGCAAAAGAGAAATGGAAAAGTAACAGAAAGTAAAGATTCAATAAATTAGTTTAACAGCATAGTGAACATGGTTGGAGAAATGAGTGGGTAACAGAAAGATGGGGCAAATATTATCCAGAATGCAGGACAGCAAAACAAGCTGAAGCAGAAGATGAAAAGAAGTTGAGAAATTTAGAGATTGGGTAAGACATAAAATATTTCCTCAGAATCCCAGAAGGAAAGATATAATAATATATAGGAAATAAAATAATTTATAGGAAATAAAATAATAGGAAAAGAGAAGATTTTTTCCCCCAGAATGGGTAAAACACATCAATCTAAAAACTCGAGTTCCCAGGAATCCCAAGGGAATTTTACAATGAAAAAAGCACACCTAGTGAAGTCAAACTAAAATTTGAGAACACCAAAGAAAACCTTGAAAAGAGAGGAAACAATCAAGCTGCCCTCCAAGGAGTGACAGGCTGACAGCTGATTTTCAGCAGCAAAAACAAGGCCAGGAAAGAAGGGCTGAAGACTGTTGTTGGCCACATGAACAAGCAGGGGAGCAGGTCCTCAACCAGCGAAGGCAAGAGACTGCATTCCGACACTCTGATCGCAGCCTTCAGAGACTCAGCCAGGGGACCCAGCTGACATGCACCCAGATTGCTAGCCCATGAAAATGGTGAGATAGTGTATAGTAACAGATAATTATGAGATTATAAGTGATAATAAATGTTCCTCGCTTTAGAACTGCTGAGTTTGGGGAGAATTTGTGGTACAACAATAGATAATGAATACAGTTAGCTTTCATCTGTTCTGCATGCCATCCAATAAAGCCTGCAATTTAAAAATAAAGATACAAGACAGATTGGGGGAGGGGGAAAGGCATGGAAAATCCACAATCTACCCAATACACAGTGGGAAAGAGAGAATTTGCCATGATGTCCTAGTTTTCTGGGGCTGCCATCATAGACTGGAAGCTTAAGCAGCAGAAATCTATCGTCTCAGTTCTGGAGACCTGGGGTTGGTTCCTTCTGAGGGATGGGAGAGAAGGCTCTGTTGCAGGCCATTCTGTCTGGCTTGTAGATGGCTGTCTTCCCCCTACGTCTCCTCACTTCACCTTCCCTCTACGTGTGTCTGTCTGTGAACAAATATCTCCATTTTATAAGGACACCGATCATAATTGAATTATAAGGATGCCAGTGAGTGACCTCTTGACTTGATTACCTCTTTATAGACCCAATCTCCAGAAAAGGTTCCATTCTGAGGGACTTGAGGATTAAGACTTCCATATATTAACTTGGGGAGCGAGGGAGCCAGTTAAACCCATAACACATAGCGGAGAACATTCAGATGTGGACTGAGTATTATCAGACACACACTCAATGTTTGGAATCACGAGTTTGTTCCAGCCCCAAATAATGCCTGCACATTGTTTTACTTGGTTCAAAGCGAGGCAGCAACTATAACATTCATTTGTCTTGGCTGTCATGGACGCAACGGTGGGGTCTGATACCGTCTGGAGGGGTTCTTTATTACAGTTTTGCTCTTTTGTTATCAGTTTTAAGAAAACATAATGAAAACCAAAATGCTGCAAATATGTCAACTTGGCATCAGATACAGCCAGTTTAATGTGGCCCTGGGCTAAATTCAATCACAGCATTGTTTATGGAGGAACTTTTTCTTTCATCCTCATAAATCACATCTAAGCTAATTAAAATCCCAAATGGAAGTGGTTATCTCAGCTGTCCCACGGTCGACTTCTCCACTGACTCTACCCATAATGAAATATGAAGATATTAAAATTATTCTAGGGCTCACAGTCTAGATTGCACTTCCAAAACTCACACACAATCCTCACTTGCATGCCCGCCTGAAGCTGACCGTGGTAGAAATGAAGCAAAGAAAACCAGGGGTGGCATAAGATGTCTTTACCACGCGCGGTCTGCATGGTGCATTGAGACTTTAGCTTCTTGGGTGCAGGGGAGAAGCTAACGGCAGAAATGCAGAAGTCAGGCTCATGTTCCAGAAATAGCTCCAGGTATAAATGTATAAAAAAAGGTATAAAACAACTCCACGTATAAAGATATACCTGGGATTTAGACTTGCTCTAACACAGTTCAGTTGTGTGTCTGTTTATGTGCCTCGTATACAGTCCTGATTCCCCTTCATAAGAACAAAGTCCTTTAATCCAAAGACTTTGGGTTAAGGCTACCCTGGAGGACATCTGGTATACCAGGCACAAGCTGGGCAAAATTGTGGATGTCTTTGCTGCTGAAGGCAAGGATTATAGGAAGGCTGTCCAACTTCCACTGGCTTGGACTTTCTGGAATGAAACACAACAATGCAATTATCGCCGCAGAAAACTACATGAAAAAGATGAGAAAGAACAGATGGAAACCAATTTGTGAAACAGCATAGCACACTAAGTTCATTGAACAATAATAAATATTGCGACACTGTCTAAAGGCTTTTAAAGATTCGTATTGGGGGAGAAGGAAAACAATAAAAGAAGAATAGCATTATTCCAGGCAAGGCAACATACTGAAGCCATGAATGTTCAAAGCAGGACACATGTCACAATAATGAAAGCTGTATTTAAATCAAAGGTTCTTAGCTAATGCCTGCCAAACTCCAGGGGAGGGCCAGTAAAATAAACACGAGGGAAAGAATCCAGAAACAAAGACAGTGGGTGCCATAGCTGGCAGAGAACACTGCTCCTCAAAGGAACTGCCTGAGGTTCTGTTCTGTCCAACTGTGGGCTATGCTCTCTTGGTTCTCATGTGAAGGCACGGAGCCATTCAAAGAGAGTTAGTTTTACAAAACATCCAGGATGGGCTCCTGAAGAAGAAATTACCAATAGCTTGCAAACTCTGCTCCACTAAATGAAATGTTTACATTCACCAGGGAATCAACAACAACAACAACAACAGAACAGAACAGAAGAGAGAGAAAGAAGGATAAAAGAAAAAAGAACAAAGAAAAAAGGGGGAAAAGAAGCAAATGGGTGTCTTCCCCACAGTTATTGACAATACTCAAAATGGAAGCAAGTCAATGTGAAAAACACACCCACCTAAACTTTTCTAAGCAAGACAGACATAGTTATAAAAGAAGTATTTTAAAATAATATTACTTCAAAAAAATTTTTGTGCTTAAAGCTTATTTCTATCATTGCCCACAAATCTCCAAAGTCCTTCTCTCGGTGGGGATAGATCAGCTTATTTAAATATTCACACACGTCTGAAATACAAATGAGAGAAACTCAACTGAAATTAACTTGAATAACCTATATATTTAGCAGATGGTAACTATAAATATGTTAAATACATACAACTTACACCGGGAAGCAATGGTTATTACACTGTAGTGTGATCTGACTGCACGTGAAAGGAATAATAAATGAACATAACTGCCTGGAATGGGCATGTCCGTAGAATTTCCAAGCCTTCTGTGTGGACAGCCAAGCCAGCCTTTCACTATGGCATCCACTGAACAAATATTTATGGAAAGCCTGCTTTATGCCAAGCTATGTCCAAACCACTTGGGCCACAGAGGGAAAAATAGTCAAAATTCTCTTCCCTCCTGGCATCTACGTTCTAGCAGAGGAAGATAGATGATATACAAAATAAAGAACAGATCATGTTTTACTGTTGGTATGTTAGTTTCCTGTGCTGTTGTAACAAACTACAACATGTAGTAACTTGAAACAACACAGATTTATTACTGTCTACTTCTAGAAGTCAAAAATCCAAAATCCTTCCCTGGAGTTGCATACATAAAGCCTAATGGGATACTCAGCAATTCAGTGAAAAGGGATAAACTTAATTGAATCTGCGACTTCTTCAGATATCTACTGTCTCCAGAGCTGTGTGCTTCCATCCCTCTGCTCTAAAGACCTTAATTCTCAGAAATCATACCGCACTCTAATCTGACTTCAGCTTCTTTAGAAACTGCTGGTATTTGTGACTGCATTTTTGTATTTCTTTGTTGTTTTGACTAGAATTATGAGACTTCCTTAAGCTCTGTAATGGTAATGAAAAACATTAGCCATATGTAGGGTTGTAAAGAGATCCTAATACTCTTCAACGTAGTGGTCAAACCATGATGTCGCAAAGCCACTGCCTTCCATGTCACTATGTTTCTCCTTCAGTGAGCAGTACATAAGCCCCTTCAAGGGCAGACTTCCCATTTGCAAGTAATGCCATCAGGGATTTTTTTTTTTCATCTGTAGCCTGCTGACCTGCAAGGACGTATCATTTTCAGGACCAGCTGGACAGAATCCATGGGTATCTTGCTAACACACAGGGACCAATCTAAACTCCACCAACAGAACATTCTTTAAAAGTCGCTAATTGCTGTCCCAAAACCATGTACCTCCTTCCTTGAATGAAATAGATGGCAGCTACCCAATTCAGATATTTGCCTGTAAGAAAATGTGGAGCAATTTTTTAACTCAAAGTTTTACAAAGGTATCAAAATAATTAGTTGAGAATATCTAGCTCAAAATATAATAGGCAAAATATAAATGTAATTTCCTAGAGGGTACCCTTAAATATTACGGACAACTAAACATGACAGGTAATGCAATTTTGTTATTAGCTTCCAATGCCTCCTCCTAAGAAACTGACAAACAAAACAACTAAAAATTCACCCTGCAATGCCAGAGAGAATAATTTCCCTACGAAGTACTCACTTTCCTTGCACCATCCAAGTTTCCAAGTTCTGCCAATTCACTTCTTCATATCCCCAACTGTTTTGATCCCATGATACTCTGCCCTAAATACTAATTTCCTTGATGAAAGTCTTTACTTTTTGCAGGAACTTGGGTTAACATTTAGTACTTTTTCCAGGCTCTGAGCACTCCACCCTATGTCTGAGCACAGAGCACAGTACTACAAAAATACAACAGATTTTCAGTCTTTTTTCTGGAGAGGTCCTTGCTCATTAGGAGCTGAAAATGGGTACTTCCTTGCAGACACAAAGCCTCAACAGGCATAAGTATGGAAGCTATGCCACATGATGAGTGCCATTAATAATCCCATCTGACTAGAACAGCTCATCTCCACTTTCAGGTGATAATAGTGGGCTCTCAGTTTAGTGATGAAGAAAGGGTTATTGAACTAAAATAATCCTCTGGGAACAGGGATGAGGGTTTTGTGGAACAGGAGATGTAGCCTTGAGTCTTAAGGAGGAGAGAAGCTAGAACTAAAATCTAATGGAGCTGTCTGTCCACTAAAGATTGACTAGAAAAACTTCCTCTGGAGGGAAGTGTGCAATTTTCCTGGACCTCTGAGTTGGGGAAAATTACTCCTACAAGAAATCACAGTCAAAATGTGGATGACCTGCATGGTGTAAGGATCCCAAAGCAAGAAACCTCATCAGTCACAGCCAAAGCAAATGCAAAATCATTCTATAAAATTCCTCTAGAATCTGACATGGAGTACTAATGGAAAGACCACACTCACTGCAGATGAGCTCACTATAAACTTAAAGGTACACAATGAAAGGGTCCATTATGAAAATGATAACTGAATCCTGAACACTGAAATAATCACTTACTAAATGCTGCATGTTCCTTTTATTATGGCTAACACTGATGATTTTTTAAAAAGAATAGAAACCAGAGTAAAAAAAAAAATAGGACACTATGTGAAAGTGTCTTGTTTACTATGTGAATAACATTATTTGAAAGTCAGTCAAGGTGATTTCTAGCGATGAGATAATACAGTCACTGACAATCCACTAATGGAGAGGCTGCCAGACAATGTTTCTGAAATAAGAAAAAAATGATCCCGTATTTGGACCCAGTGATATTCTCCACTGCACTGTACTACATACCTAAGATAATAATTACTCTCCCCTGTGCCGAGCTCTAGCACCAAGGGCTGTGTTCTTTATAGGTCTTCATTTATACTCTGTGATATGAAAAACTGCACTGAAGATTATGGAAGCATCTAGAACATCTAACCCCTAATTAGAGTTCCTGAAGCTTTCAAGAACTCAGGCATGTTCATTTGTGCAAAGAGCAGACCCAACTCTTTGTTCTGAAATAATACAGATGCAAAAGCTTGGTTAAGCGAACACTGACTGCATTTCTTATTTGTGTCAATAGAATTTATATTTTGTATAGCACAGAAATAAAACATTATTCTTACAGTGCGATTTTCAGTTGGGTATGCCCCGTGTACAAGAAAGGATACTTGTAAGTTCCAGGAGATTGTTTAGATGCCTCAGCAAGACAAAATCAGAGCTAAGTCACTGCAGATATAGTAAAGAATTAAAAACATCTGAACACTGAAGCATATTCCCTGAGAACTACCACTTATTTAGCAATAAATATTTAGGTAAGCCATTAATAATTGAATAGCATTTTATCTAAGCAAGAGTAAGTTTTAACTGGATATACTAAACCTCCTACAACTAAAACAGTATTCCAAAAGCTACAGTCTCCCATATTTACTTAAAACGTAACCTGACTTTCTGAAAATAAACCCTAGACACTGGGAATGCCCAAGTTGGTCTCTCTCACCTATGATCCTTTCATCCTATTCTCATTATAGTTTCAAGTCAGCATAAGAAGTTACAGAGAGGATGGCTTGTGGTTTAGGAGATATTACTGCTGCTATATTTACAAGTCTGATGTAAACTTCTGCTAGAAGGAGCCTCCTGATGGGATTAGTCATCCAAATTCCCATCAGACCCGGTTTCTGATAGAAGTGGGACAAGAATAGCAGGGCAGGTCCCCTGAGGATTCTGCTGCCGCTTCCAATGAAGTGCTTCTTCCATGCAAAGAAATGCTTCAGGCAAAACCAGCAGGGTTAGCTGGGCCCATTTTCCCATTTAAAAGTGGTGGCGAAACAAGTGACTGTATTCACTGTACTCTAACCACAAAAATTAGCCAATCTCTAAAATCAGGTAAAACACAGGAAGGTAACATGGGGTGTGGACGATACATGCTAGATGAAAATAAGACTGAACAATTTCTTCCAGGTACAGTTGCTACTCTGAAACTATCAAATCTGTAGAAAATTCAAGTCTGCTCACCTGCCACTTCATAGCTACTGTACACATTTTTTTAAGGAGGCTTCATGCCCACTGTGGAGCCCAATGCCAGGCCTGAACCCACAACCCCGAGATCAAGACCTGGGCTGAGATAAAGAGTCAGGTGCTCAACCAACTGAGCCACCCAAATGCCCCTAGTGTGCACACATTTTAAGAAAAGGACTCATGGGCACCTGGGTGGCTCAGTGGGTTAAAGCCTCTGCCTTCAGCTCAGGTCTTGATCTCAGGGTCCTGGGATCAAGCCCCGCATTGGGCTTTCTGCTCAGCGGGGAGCCTGCTTCCTCCTCTCTTTCTGCCTGCCTCTCTGCCTGCTTGTGATCTCTGTCAAATAAATAAATAAATAAAAATCTTTTTAAAAATTAAAAAAAAAAAGTAAAGGACTCATGATCCAAATTATTCAAGACATAAGGAAATTCCTTCTCCACCCTTCTACCTACCCCTTTTTATGAAAGGGCACAAGTACCTAGACTAGAAAAACTGTCCTGCCGTTGCCTCTTTCCACCCCATCCTGGGCCAGAAAAAAAACACAGAACATCAACAGAAGGTTAAACTAACGGAGCTTCTCGAATCTTCCTCCAAGAACCCCCAACAGCAACAAAACCAAATGAATATCCCTAGAGAACAGGAGGAAGAAGTCACAGCAATCTCATCAGTGTGAAATTTCTAGCAAAGGAATGGTATTTTTCATAAGTTGTGACTTACCTCAATAAATTAATGCAAATTTTGCCTTTTAAGTCATTACATAGCCATGTGAGTTTTAACACAGTAAGGATGGTTTAAGTTACTTGTCATGCAAACTATAGATAGAGGTCTCCAGGGACATGAGCTGTTTATGCTATGGCTTTCAGATCCCTGGCACAGTTCCTCACAGCCTTGAGAGTCATCTACACATCAGACTGAGATATGAGGTTAATGGATTTTCAAGTCTGCTGGCTCATTGTGACAACAGATAGCACTGAAACTCACTTTTGCCAACTTAAGTACAGAACTAAAAAAAACCCCCACATTTTGCTAGAAAGGATGAAGGGAGAGGAAGTGCATAAGCAAAGTAAGATGGAGGCTTCTTCTATGATCACTAAGTACATCCTTCACAAATCCTGCACGGACATCACACCTTGTCTGTGTCCCACACTTCTCTCTCTTCCCTTCACCTTGATAAACTCACAGAAGGCAGATACTGTGCCTGATCATTTCTCTGAATGCCTTTCTACCTTTAGCAAAACCGGGCATCAGGAATTTGTGATTAGCACCATCAAGGAATTGGTTATGACAAGAACACCTTCTGTTTATGCCAGTGTTCAGGAGTTGAGCCAGCAATGTACAGGACCTTGGAATCAGAGCTACTCCTCAACCCACCTGGAGAGTAAATTTCTCCACAAGCTTACAGAATTTCATATCATCTCTTTCAAAAGTCTCTGGGAAGAAGATGAATTTAGGGAGAAAGAGAGGAAAATAGTAAAGTCAAACCTTTACAGTGAGGTTTGACTATTTTGTTTAAAATAATGAGGAAAAAAACAAGCAGAACATGCAATATACCATAACACTTTTTCAGTTCAGGATCTTCCTGTTAAAGTCAACAATCAGTAAATTTTGCCCATTCGTTACTGTGATATAATATAACCCCCAGAAGCCATGCAGCATAACTAAAGTTGACTTTGTTTATGAATACTATCTGCTTACTTGATGAGATTTTTAGGGACACACATGCTTTCCACATTATTCCCTGGGAGCAAGATACACTCATCTGAACAATGCTTAACTGGCATTTATAGTGGTCACAGATTTGCGAGAGTTGAAATACATTCACTATTCAAAAAACCTAGCCTATCTGCCTCTCACAAGACAAAAAAAAAAAGTTGAGTCTACTCTCAGCAACAAGTATTTATTGGGATTACAGCAGAGAACATAGGAGGCATCGAATGCTCTCAGTAAGCTTATATTTGACATTTTTACCATAAATGAGTTAAGGCCATACATACACTGGAAGTCCATACTGAATTTGGCTGACAAACATATTTTATTTCTCCTGAATACCATTTAAAAGAAAATAAAACCAAGCTGAGCCGAACTCTAAAACTCACGAAAACTAAAATATCAATCCAGAAAGCAGGAAGTCCTGAATATCATAATTTTTTTGATCACTGGGGCTTATATTGATACCTATCAATGACTAGATGGAGTGAGTAGAAGCTGCTGCTCCTGGAGAGCCCCAGGCTCTCCAGTGAGCCACAGTCCCCACTATTCCCTATTGTCCTCCGGTACTGAAATGGATCTCAGTTCCCAATCATCATTGCATCAGAACTGTTGCTTTGAGAAGAGAAAAATATTTATCTGACCTCATGACTCTGTTAAATATGAAGAAAAAATAAACAACAAAAGAGCCATATATTTGTATTCTTATATATTTCCTATGTAAGTGGCCTACTTTAGTCATTTCTGTTAAACCATTTTTTTTAGTCATTCTGTCAATCATTACTGGGTTGAAGAGCCAAAGACTCTTCAACGACTGTGTTGAGAAGATCATCTACCTAGTTCGGAGGAAGAATGTTTGCAAAACACAAACTTTTATTGTGTTCTTTGAGCTCGAGCTCCACATAGACACAGCAGGGTCAAGAAATGGGGGGGGGGGTGAATTGCAGCAGCTCAAGGCAGCTCTGCCATCCATTTCCGACAGTGCTAAGCAACTTCACAGACTGGAAAATACAAGTGGAGAATTACTTGGAGAATTCCGCATCTGTAAACAGACATGCAATCTCTGTAGTGTCCAAATGTGGCTACCTGCACAGTCTCCACTCCCCTCATCATCAAACTGAATGGATTCCAACAGGAAGCCACAAAGACAATGTATGTGCCCTCTGTCGTCTAAAGCACTAGGGCACTTCCAGCTTCTGCCTAGAATATATAAAGCTGGACAGAGTATTATCCTTATTCTAATAATACATCTTTTTAAAAAGTCAAGTCATCTGCCAAATCATTAATTTTCTTGAACTCTCAGAGAGCTAAGATCACAGGGCAATCAACAAGTCTAAAACTAAAGACAGAAAGAAACTTCCAAAGAGAGATAGCACTGGCTCAATTATAGGAAAGCACAGGAAAGGGACAGTTCCCTTATAAGAAGAGGTAAGAAGTATCCATCCAGAAGTTTAAATGAACTACTAAAAGCCAGATGTGGGCTAGCATAAGAGTAGGGGAGTCCTAAGACCATGGACACAAGGGGGTTTGCAACCCCCACAGGCTCTTTTCATGACACCCACTGTGTTCTCTCATTAGGAAGTCAGGAAGCAAGATAAAAGATGGGAGAAAATCAAGGTAAGCTTGTCAGAGAGCTGTAGCCACCACTGGGAGAAGAGCCCTACAGTCAAGAGAAAAAGCAGTCAACATAATCAGACTATCAGAAAAGGAATAACTACAAATATATGAAACATGCTATGTAACACATGGAAAAGATACATAAAGAAATGTAGAATTCTGGCAGAGAATTCTCAGAAAGAGTCACATGAAAATGTTAGAATTCTTTAAAGCATGATAACAAAGACGAGTGATGCCTTCAACTGGTTCATCAGTGCACTCAGACAGCAAAACCAAGAATTAGGGAACTTGAACACAGGTCCAGAGAAATTACCCAAACTGAAACACTAAGAGGAAGAGGACTGAATGAAAACAAATCAGAGCAGAGCATCTGAGCTGTAAGACAATATCAAATACTCTTAACAGGGATGACTAGATTCCCAGAACAAGAGAGACAAAACACAGCAAGATAGGTATTTGAAGAGACAGTTGCTAACAGTGATCAAAAAATAATAAAAGATATCAAACCACAGTTCAGTAAATTTTCCAAGCAGGTTAACCACACATACACACACACACACACACACCTAAACACAATATAATCAAACTACAAAATGTTAAAGATAAAGAGAAAATCTTAAAGGCAGCCAGATCTGGGGGTGTGGAAGACGTATTATGCAATTACACAGAGGAATGAAGAAGAAAGTTACGGCAGATTTCTCATCAGACACTATAAAAACCAGAAGATGGTGGACTGACAACTTTATTTTTTAATTTAAATTCAATTAGCCAACATATAGTACATAATTAGTTTCTGATATATTGTTCAATGACTCATTAGTTGTGTTAACACACAGTGCTCATCACATCATGTGCCTTCCTTACTATCCATCACCGAGTTACCCCATCCTCCCACCCTCCACAACCCTCAGTTTGTTTCTCAGAGTCAAGAGTCTCATATGGTTTGTCTCTTATCATCTTATCATCTTTAAAGTACTAAGTAAGAAAAAAAAATTGCAACAAGATACATGATAACATGTATTACCATTAGCATGATATGAACGTCTCTTAGGAGAGAAAATCAGTCCCAAAATAATCTAGCAACTCATCCCCATTATATAAAAAAATAAAATAAAATAAAGTTCCTACAATGCACCTGTATGATTATAGACTGGAGAAAATATCTATTAAAATGACAGAGAAATAAGAGCTCTTTCAGACAAATGCAAACCAAGAACATTCATTACCAGCAGATGGGAGATAAAACTAACATTAAAGAAAGTTCTTCACATAAAAGGAGCACAATAACAAACAGACTTTGTTCTAAACAAAGAAATAAAGATTTTCAGGAAAAGACATATTAAAAGTAAGTATACAAGATACTTTTTCTTGTTTTAATTGCTCTAAAAGACTATAGATTTTCTAAAGCAAAAATAGGAGCACTGTATTGTGTGTTTATAGCATATGTAAAATAAAATGTATTCCATAAACAGCATAAAGGATGGAAGGGAGAAAGGGGGTATACCGCTGTAAGGTCTTTATAACAGTTGAAGTATTATATCTGTATGCAGACTGTAACTAATTAAAGAAATACATCATTGACCATAGATGAGCAAAAAAAAGTTTTAAGTTAATACCTTAAATAGTAAGACAATGGCAGAGATAAAATTGTATCACAGAAAATAATTTATCAAGATCAGGAAGATAATTGATGTACCATAAAATAAGGAGAAATGGAGCCTTCTTAAATGCAAAAAAAAATTTTTTTTAAACATAAAGCAGCAGAGAAACCAAAGATCAAGTCTAGGCTCTAAGCATTTCCAGTAATAGTCATCGATAGAATGCAAAGACTAAGCAAGTGTCTTTTAAAAATTAGGTTAAACAATCAGAACAAACACTAATTACATAGACAGGATTGAAGATGTGGAAGCGTGATTCGTGACACAGAGTAACTCCTGTGTGGAGAACAAGCTATCTAATCAAGGACTTCACATTATCCATCTAGCAGCTTAAGCTATTGATTCGAATTCAGTTTCACACTGAATTCCTCATTCCTGGCCTACATTTTTAACACTCTATTCTCTTTAACCTTTAATTGCTGATACAAAAGGGAAAGTTCCTCTAGAAAAACTTAATAAAAGCAATTTCATTTCATTTCATTTTAGTCTCTCGAACCTGGGTCAAATAGATCAGTACAAAACTAAAAGGTTGACTTGGCTCATTAACATGATATGAACATCTCCCAGGAGAGAAAAATCAGTCCTAAAATAATCCCTAGAAAAACCTGCAGTAACTCAATCCACATTATATTTTTTAAAAAATCACAGTTATGACAATATACCTGTATGTTTACAGACCAAGATTTAGTCATAACTCCACTTCCAAAGAAGAATGTGCTCTTACCATCTTTCTCTACCTCTTGATTCTCCCAATGAACGGTTACTAGTTACTGTACGTAACATAGTCATGCTTGGGATCAGAAGACTCCTTGATCTCTACAGATATTTACACACCTAAATATGTAATTCTGATCCTAAATCAAATACTGTAAAATTACTTCCATTACAGTCACAATAAACTGTGTCACAATAAAGTTAGTATAAGAACAAAAGAATCATTAAATTTCCAAAAGTGTATTTCAATGTGTCTATTTAAGATTTTTTTTTTTTATTTTATTTATTTGACAGAGAGAGATCACAAGTAGGCAGAGAGGCAGGCAGAGAGAGAGGAGGAAGCAGGCTCCCTGTGGAGCAGAGAGCCTGACGTGGGGCTCGATCCCAGGACCCTGAGATCATGACCTGAGCCGAAGGCAGCGGCTTAATCCACTGAGCCACCCAGGCGCCCCTATACAATGTGTCTATTTAAGACATAGTTATAAAAAGGCCAACTTCAAGTATTTGCTACTTTGATTTTTTTTTCAAGTAAGACCTTTCTGAAACTCAGCATGTCACAGAAATGGCATTCCATTTCAAGACTTCTGAGTTTTCTGTTGACCCGTCCGTCAGCAAATACTTATGTTATGACTGTGTCCACGCAAACATTTTAGGTTGAGAAGACTTCACAGAGATGACAAGATGTGGAATGTACCCCATAGCATATTCTCCCCCCTAGTTCAATCATTATTTAGGTTGAATGATGTGTGAAACTGCCAATCAGACTTGCTTTGACCTACAAAAATGGGAGTTTCCTAAGATTCAACTGAATAGCCTTATGACCTGGACAAGTGGCATAACATCTGTTTCTTTGCTCTCTAAAACTAAACTGTTGACTTATTTGATCACCTCTGAGATTTCTTCCTAAAAATATATGTACATAGGGGACACCTGGGGGGCACAGTCAGTTGGGCATCCGACTCTTGGTTTCAGCATGGGTCATGGGCTTGGGGTCATGGGATCAAGCCCTGCATCAGTCTGTCAGCATGGAGTCTGCCTGGGATTCTCTGTCCCTCTGCCCCCGCACCAATGCTCTCTCTCCCTCTCACATATGTGTGCGTGTGTGTCCATATATATAATCCTGAAAAAAATCACAGAAGGTGAAGACATCAACCCAAGAAGCTGACAGTCTAATCTGGGGAGATAAAATACCTATAATGAAAACACTAAATATCACAGATCTGGCCAGAGAATAAAATGCCCTAAACTGATTTTTTTAAATATTTCTCATAGCATTTGTGGTCAGATAAAGGAGACAAGAAGAATCTTGGAATTTACCTTGTCTTAATGAGGCAATTTCTGTTACAGTAAATGAGGTCGCATCACAATCATCACTATTTCAGTCATCGACTTTGGGAAGTACCGAGGCTCATTTTTCCAAGCTGGGGCTGTCTTGTTAGCACATGCCAGTGTAAGCAGTTGAGACTGTTGGTCATAACCAAGAATGATAGGTGTTGGCTATGAATCCGCTCTTTTCTTGATACACCCAAGACCACAAAATAACACTATTCCCAGATCTGCCTAAACAAACCACTTTCTTGATAAATCCTAAAGTACAGAATACACTTACACAGGGCTTATCTTTGTAGAAAGACCACTTCCAAAAACTAGTAATATTTATCTTAGCAGGATCACACCCTCACTCCACCCCTCTCCTGTTTGTCATTTTCCTCTTCTTGTCACCAACCCAAGTGTCTGTGACTCTACAGTTTCTGCTCATTGGGAATTCTTGCCACAAGCTCCTGGGGTCACAAAAAGAGGCCCACCATTTCTATCTGCCAACTTTTTATCTACCGAAAAGACACTCAACAGAATTTCCTCCCCAAGGTAAAAAGTGGATAGATGATCTGCTACTGGGCTCACCTCTGGGCGTAGGGAGTAAGGAACACGATTGCGTTGATGCTTAGCGGAAGAATGAGCACAAGTACCATGCGCTGGTCAGGTCCAGAGGCGAGAGCTATTTTTTTTTTTTTTTTTTAAAGATTTTGTTTATTTATTTGATAGAGATCACAAGTAGATAGAGAGGCAGGCAGAGAGAGAGAGAGAGGGGGAAGCAGGCTCCCTGCCGAGCAGAGAGCCCGACGCGGGACTCGATCCCAGGACCCTGAGATCATGACCTGAGCCGAAGGCAGCGGCTTAACCCACTGAGCCACCCAGGCGCCCCAGAGGCGAGAGCTATTAAATATACACACCTGCTTCCTTTTCCTCCCTATTGTTTCCCAGCGTTATTGAAGGAAGCTTAGTCACTAATAAAATTCTACAAGAATACATTTGCCAGGCCACCGGGGTGGCTCCGTGGGTTAAGCCTCTGCCTTCCGCTCAGGTCATGATCCCAGGGTCCTGGGATCGAGCCCCGCATCGGGCTCTCTGCTCAGCAGGGAGCCTGCTTCCCTTCCTCTCTCTGCCTGCCTCTCTGCCTACTTGTGATCTCTCTCCATCAAATAAATAAATAAAATCTTAAAAAGAAAAAAGAATACATTTGCCTACGATATCTGTCCTTCGCAATATATAAGCTCACCCAATTAACTCCAGTGTCTTCCACACATATGACACTTTCATATGTAAGCCATGACATGAAAACGGGAACATTCCTAAGTATTCTGAGGGTGGCAACTTATATTGCCCATGCGATAATTTACTTTTGAACCAGTTCAATAGAAGATGGAGCAATGTACGTGCTCAAGTGTCTTGAGCTTGTGCACACGCATTGCACAAACTTGAACCCACACACTAGAGATGGTTCCTTAGCATAAGCAGGAAGTCACACGTCAGATGTGGCTTTCAGACGTTTCAAATATTGTCAAAATGGACACCATGAGACACATTAACTGAAGACATGAGTGTTCTTCAATATACATATCTAGGTACCAGGAGATATAAAAATGAGCAAGCAGTCCAGGAAAACTGCTTCAGAGAAGGGCTCAAGATGTGAATCTCCAAACTCCTTGGTCACTTGACATTACGGAGAGACCTATAGGAATGTGCCTCTGTTATCCAGCAGTCTGCTTCTGCCTTCAAGGTATCAATGTGTAACAATGATAAGCCATTATAATGCAGGAGGCACAGACGTCCCGTCATTTAGGAAAGTACAGATGGAAACACTAACAGATTACATTACATTGTTGGGTGAAATCAGATGGTAGAAGAAAAAGAAGGGGAAGGAAGAAAAACTTGCAATTTTTCCATTAAAGTAGGGAAAAAAAAACAGTAAATGATGTTTAAAGAAACAAAGGACTAAATGTATTCTGTAAAAGGTAAGCATTAAAACAAAAACATAATTTCTAAGATGGCAGTGTGTACCAAAAGCAAAGTCCACAAGGTGAAAGATTTTTTTTTAAAGGCTATGAAAATAGAAAACACAAAACAACTTGAGAGCACATAACGCAATACTCATTAATAAATGAAATGCAGTCAATGCTGATAAACACACACTTTAAACCAAACTCTCTAAAATCTATTGCCACATAAACACCAACTCCAAACATGGCATAATATCATCACTTACCATTTCTTAAATCTGTTATTATGACTGACAGTTCTACAGGTAAACCAGGCTCTGTTGGGTCCTTCGTGGGGCTGCCAGCAAGCTGTGGGCTGGAGGTCAGCTGGGCATGGTTTCTCTCCCTCATGTCTTGCTTCTCAACTGGAAGTCTGAACACCTAAGGGCCGGTCATCCAAGTCACCCTCTCCAAGAGCCTCGAGCCACAAGGATAGCTCGGGATTCCTCACAACATGGTGGTCCCAGCACAATCCTCTTATGCGCACCTGACTTCTCAAGCATGAGTATTTTCAGTAAGTGAAAGCGGCAGGCTTCCTTTGACCTGACTTGGGAAGTCACGCCACATAACTCCCACCACATTCTACTGGACAAAGGCAAGCACCGAGGCCAGCCCAGAATCACCAAGGCCAGCCCAGAATCAAGGGGAAGAGATCACAAGGAGGTAAATACCAGGGGGGATGGTTCAGTGACAGAGAGGGTCACCTACTAAACAATCACGCACACGACTCAGTGTGTTCCAAAGAGGTAAAACGGAAAAGAATGGCCAAGATGTCAGATACATGCCAACAAAAACAAAGCATAACTTGCCATCGGAATAAAGAGGACAGACTTTGGCAAAATGACATAAATAAAGAAGGATACTTTATAACACTAAAGGCTGAAGTTCCTAGGAAATACATAATAACTGTAAATATCAATATATCAAATAAGTACCTTTCATAAAACAGAAATTACACATAACAAAAACATGCCAGGAGTCAGACATTAATTCATTCCCTCTGGTCCAGGACAGAGCAACTATGCGTCTCTAAAGACCTCATTAACATGACTAAAAAGACATCAAACTAGCAACCTAAAAACAGGAAACATCACTCTTTCTTTTTTTTTTTTTTTAAGATTTTATTTATTTATTTGAGAAAGAGAGATAATACAAGGGGGCAGAGAGGAGCACAGAGAGGGAGAAGCAGGCTCCCGGCTGAGCAGGAGCCCAAGGTGGGGCTTGATCCCAAGACCCTGGGATCATGACCTGAGCTAAAGGCAGATGCTTATCCGACTGAACTATACCATCTTTTCAACTGCCTATGTGGGAGTCACAAAAAAACCACCACATATCCACCCATTAGTAAGACCACAATTTATTTTTAAAAATAGAACTAGTACAGAAGACATTCTATAATCAGAATGTGAATAAAATCAGGATAACAAAACCAAAAGTACAAAAGCTCCATGTCTAAAAATTTAAAACAACTTCAACTCTTTGGTCACAAAGGAAATACAAAGTGGAAATGCAGAACTTCTAGAAAACAAAGACAATAAAATCAATATTTATAAGACTCTATGAAACACACTCGAGGTGATATTAGAAGAAAACCTGTATCTTAAATATTTATTGTTCTTAAATATTTGTTCTTTCTTTTTTTTTTTAAGATTTTATTTATTTATTTGACAAACAGAGATCACAAGTAGGCAGAGAAGCAGGCAGAGAGAGAGGAGGAAGCAGGCTCCCCATGGAGCAGAAAACCCGATGCAGGGTTCGATCTCAGGACCCTGGGATCATGACCCGAGCTGAAGGCAGAGGCTTTAAGCCACTGAGCCACCCAGGCGCCCCTTAAATATTTGTTCTTAATAAAGAATGAAAACAAATAATTTAAACATCATGTTTAAACAGAGAATAATCAAAGAAACCAAAGGAAAACAGAAAGAACCAATAAAGATGGAAATCAAATAAGTTACAAACACAAAGTAATATATCCAATACATAAATATGAAAGTTTAAAAAAAAAACATTAAAAAGACAAACTACTCACCTCAATTTAAAAGGAGAGTATATACTAAGGGTTGCCGGGGGGAGGGAAAGGGTGGTGGGGTGATAGACATTGGGGAGGGTATGTGCTATGGTGAGTGCTGTGAAGTGTGTAAGCCTGACGATTCACAGACCTGTATCCCTGGGGCAAATAATACATTGTATGTTAATTAAAAATTATTTTTAAAAAAGAGGAGAGTATATAAAACTAAAAAAATATGATTATGAGGATGATCATAGGGTGAGAAGAAATGAAAAGAACTATAAATATATTTCTTAACTCCATGTAAATAAATTTTAAAACCCTGATAAAATGAGTAATTTCTAGGGAAAAAAATCAAAATTGTTAAGAAATATAAAATCAGATCATTTAAAAGGAAGTAATGTGGAAAACAGCCAGAGCTCGTCACTAAACAAGTAACCGGCAGAGGATATAATGATAAATTCTCCCAAACGTTGAAGAAAAGACAGACTCAATGTTCTCTGAACTGTTCTTGGGCATAGAAATAGAAGGAAAACTTTACAATTCTTTTTATGAAGTAAATGTAATATTGACTCCAAAGTGTGAGGAAGACCACACATCATCTTATTTTTAAACAGTAACACAAAAATTCCAGTCAAGTATTAGTACCCACATCTAACAGCAGGTCAATGAAATAAACACAACATGTTCAAACACATTTTTTTCCAGAAATAAAAGGATAATTAAATATGAAGCTTCCATTTCCTCATATTGTGGCTCTAAGTAGAAAAAAGTAAATGATCATCTCTATAGACACTGAAAGGACATATTCCAAAATTCAAGCATCATTCTTTGTCCTAAGAACCCAAGATAACTGGGGCACCTGGACGGGTCAGTCACCTGAGCAACCAACTCTTGATTTTGGCTCGGGTGGTGATCTCAGGGTCGCGAGATCGAGCCTGGCATCAGGCTTTATGCTCAGCACAGAATCTGCTTGAGGTTCTCTCTCTAGTGTGCCTCTGCCCCTCCCCCTTTCTCTCCCCCTCTCAAAATTAAAAAAAAAAAAAATCCTAAAAAAATCAGTAGCATTTATATTCATAAAAGAGCAACTTAGAAAAAATAGTGGCTGAAACAATCACAGAGCAGCAGTAAAGGGTAAAATATCTAGGAACACACAAGTGTGAAAACTCATTAGAGGGAAAAGTGAAAAGTCCACTGAGACACAAAAAGGGCTTGAGGAAAAATAGAAATCCCACACTGTGCTCTCATCTAGGAAGAGTCAACGCTGCAAAGATGCCAGTCCGTCCAAAGCTGTTTACAAATTCAACATCTCAACAGCAATACCAGCTTTGGGAGGGAGAGGGGCACAGACCGGTGGAGAGCAATTAGGCAAGCTGATTCCCATGGTCGTGCGGAAAGATAAAGGGCAGAGCCAAGAAAATTTAATCCAGAAAAACAAAGGGAGTCCAATCCTATCAGACATGAAAACTGTATTTTGAAACTACAGAAATGAAAACAGGAGAGACTGACTAAGGCAACTAAAAAGAAAATCCAGATACAGACCCCGGACACAAGGGGATTTAGCGCACGATAAAGGTGTCACTTTGAATTAACAGAGAAAAGTGACCCCTTCAATAAACAATGCCAAGATGTGCATTAGCCATTAGGTACTGGACCTGTACTTCATACCATGCAATAGGATGGATTCCAAATAGAGCAGAGATTTACCTCTCGAAAAATTAAACCATAAAAGCTCTAGAGAAAAAATAAATATTTCCATGAACTAAGCGCTGCAGAGGCCTTTCTAGTCAGATTTAAATCAAGAAGACATAAAACTTTACTGACTTTACCTATATAAAAATAAAAATCCTCTTTAAGGCAACCCCCCTCCTTTTTTATTTTTTATTTTTTCAAAAATGTGGATTTTGTTTGTTTATTTGTTTGCTCTCCACTGGCTCAGAAGGCTAACATCTAACGTGCAAATACACAGATTTCCAGCGAGCTGACTGCTCACCCCTCCGAAAGGGCAGGCACACCTGTACGGTCCCTTTAGGCTCTACCCTGACTGCCTCACTGGCTCTCAAACTGGGCAGCTGACCCATACCTGCACACCGGCTTTCACCAGACCCCGCAGAACCAGATGCCCCGTTCATACAACTGCAACATCTACCGCACGGGGCCCCAGCTTGAGACAGTCATTGTTTTCCTAAGGTAGTATTGTTTACCCAGAACCCCTAGACTTGATGTTGTAATTCCACAAGCTGCAACTAAACCTTTCCAACCCGGAAAGCTTCACTCACTCACTTCCAGATGCAAAGACCTTGTGGATTCAGGTAAGATCAGCACACCAAAGGCATACTGGGGTACAGCTATTTGTAACCAATCTAGACTGCAAATAAAAATTCTTGTTTCCCCAAGTTGCTGTTTTTAATGGTGTTAGTGGCACCCTCAGATTAAAAACAGATTATCTACTGGCCATATAATCCTACCAAGAGCTACTCCTGTTTCCTTTAGGGAGAGAAATGGAGGATCTAGTCACTTGACCACTTTATTCCTTAATTCCTTTCCCAACGGGCATTGCCTCAGAGCTCCAAAGCACACCGAATATAGTTTAACCAACTGTGACTTCCTTTTACCTTCTTCCATGTAAAATTACATCCTCTAATTTTTTAGGTCATGAATAGTATGAGCCAAAATTATTTTCACTTCCCATAAATTTCCTTCTAATGAGAATATCTCCAATATAATGGACTACATAAAGGTCTAAGGATGACCTTCACATGTCCTACATCTTGTCTGTCTGAGTTATGTGCAATTATTCTCTCTTGGCATAACCCTGAGCCAGGTAAGCAAAGGTATATTACTGCCCCCTGTGACATGGAAGCAGTGTGACTCGAAGACATCGTCGTGATTGCATTATGTGACTGCTACATATGTATCAGTGAAATTATTTATTTGGTGTGTGGACAACGTCCGAATTTTCCATTTCTATTGCTTTACTCAATAACAGAAAATCTATCATAAATCTCCTTAAGCCTGTAGCTTCTTCAATCATGAATTGCACGGCTGTAGAGTCTTACGAATGACTCCTGTGTCTTCCAAACCTTTGATGATTTGCAGGTTTGCAAATCTCTATTGCTCGCTATAGCTACAGGCAATGTACTTAGCATTGGGTCATTTGACAGACTGTCCCCCGGCCTTATTCACAATTGTAAGTGTGCTGAATTTGTTTCACCTAATTCCAAAGGGTTTCCCCCAGGGGCAAAAAAATCCATTTGGAGTTTCCATTTAAGTACATAGGAGATTAGAGTATTAGAAAAGATACCTGTGTTATTAATGGCTTAAAGAAGATAAAAGTTGTTTTATCTGTACTTGTTCTCCTGCACAAATTCCAGGCCAGCACAGCCTCCTTGTTGCCTAAATCATCAGGGACTGAAGTTCCTTCCGTTGGTGAAAAACCGAGCCTGCAGCTTTTGCATGTCAAGATCTCAGTGTTCACGGACAGGAACCACACACACTCCATGCAGCCAAGGAAACAAGAGACGCTGTGAACTTGGGTCGCTGCTGAGCCTCCAGAAAAGAGGCAAGTGTTCTTCCAGCCATAGATCCTGTCCCATATGATTTTACAAAACCAACCCAACTACTGACAGACACGACCTCCGTGGTTCTCAAGAGAACCATCTGACGGAACATACTGAGCGGGGGGAGGCAATCTCGAAAGGTTTAATGCTCTGTGACCTCATTCTACATAACATTCCAGAAATGACAAAGTAACAGAGACGGAAAACAGACCAGGCTTGCCAGGTGTGGTAGGGATGGTGGGTGTGGCTGTGAAAGGGTGGCATGAGGGAGCCCTGTGTGATGGAAGGGGTCTGTCTTAACGGGGCTGGTAACAGGGGTCGACACACGTGATAAAAGACACACCGACGCACACATGAGTGTATGGGAAACGAAATGGGAAGAAGCCCTGTGGATCGTACAATGTCAGTGTCCTGGTTTTGACACTGTGCCAGAGTTATTACAGAAGATGTTGCCACGGGAGAAACTGGGGGGAAGCATACAAGGGATTTCTCTGTATAATTTTAATCTTTTTAATAATTTCTTGTGAATCTATTATTATTTTTAAAATAAAGAAATTCCAAAATCTAAGCAAATATAGTAACAGATTAAAGCATACTGCATCTTATGAACATAACCGTTTATGCAAACCCCAATCCCGACATTAACGCAGGAGGCAGACGCCTTTCTTTTAAGGCCATGATGCAGTTTTTCATGTGATGTCCCCTCATAGCCCACTGCCCCGGGAGCTTCACCACATGACCTCAACAAGCTGCAAGGCTGAGTAAAAGTGCAGTCTTCATCCTGGTGGCCAGCTAAAACTCAGAGGTTTTATTACAAAGAAAGAAAGTGTTCTTTTTCTGCAGTAGCAGGCATTCCTACACCATTTCCAATTCCCTGAAAGCCCAGCTGGTTGCAATTTTAACTCAGCTTTTACTGCAAATGTAGCTACATTATTAAAATCTTTGATATCTAACCTTTCAGACCTTTCTACAAATATTTACTTATTTATTAAAGAGAGCGAGAGAGGGGACACTGGGGTTAGGGACCACAGGGGAAGGGAGAGAGAATCTTAAGCAGTCCCCACGCTGAGCCGGACCTAGGGATCGATCTCATGACCCTGACTGAGATCACGACCGGAGCCAAAACCAAGAGCTGATCCCTACCCGACTGCACCACCCAGGTGCCCCTAACTTTTCAGCCCTTTGAACATATCTGGACTTCCCCGCCCTCTTGATTTCCTCTGCCGAAATGCTGAATCCTCCTGCTAGCTTCTTCTGCTGGGTGCGATTTGTTGCTGAGCCACAGACTCCTGCTCAGGACACCCAACACTGCAAAATGACCTAAGCCAACTCTGGCAGGCAAAAATGGTAAGGATCTTCCAGTAAATACAGACTGCCTCCGGGCTCAGACGTTTACTTAGAGGTTTACTCTCCTACCTCGGTGCTAATGTTGAAAAGCAGGCCTCGCCTCCCCACTGCACTCCAGGAGGCCGGCATTCTAGACTGAGCTCCAAGTACACTGAGGCCCTTATGACGTTTTCTCCTCCCCTGGGGCAACATACTATATGGTTCTTAGGTGTGTGTGTGACTGGACAGTGGAGAGAGACTAAAATGGCAAATGATACCCAAGGGAAAATATCTGTAAAGGAAAAAAATAGTCCCCTCCCAATTAGATGGGATTTTGAGTTCGGAATGACCCAAGTCGGGGTTAAATCCTCAAGTGGTCTACAACTTTGAAAGACAGACGCCCAACCTGGAAATACTCACGGTGCTCCTGATGATGTACCTACAGATTCAGCCAGACTCGAGATTTTTAACAGAGTCGCAGTTTTGTCTGGAACGCAAGACAGCTGATGTTAGTAACTGTAATTTATACCAATTGTTCAGTCACATAATTTTTGCTAGTGGGTTTATATAAATACACACCAGAGGGCTGTGCAATGTGTGTCATACATTTGACGTGACAGAAACGGTTCTGTGGTCAATTAAGTTTAAGACAAGTTGGGTTCATCCAAGTTCAGCAAGGTTACTGGAGATTTTAATACGGCAATTTGCAATGGAAATGTTCGGTGGAAAGCGATGGGCAAAACACAGAGGAAGCCTTTTCCTAAACACGTCGCAGCATCGAATCCATCCGGGCAGTTACACTCTGTTCCGTTCTGATGACGTGAAACACACTTTGGGAAGAGCTGGTAGATACACAACGAGTCCACATCACCCTGTGTTTGACCCCAGTACACGCACTCTTGGCTCTTAGGGAAGCTACATGTGAGGTAGGTGGGGCCTCGCTGTATGAGAAGCGCTGGAAGGACAGAAGGAATGAAAGCTGTTCGGAAACACACGGAGCTCTGTGGGGCTAAAGGCAATGGAGAGGATTGAGGGGCGCCTGGGGACGAAGTCGACGGAGCGTCCAACTATTGATTTCAGCTCAGGTCATGATCTCAGAGTCGCGGGAGCCAGTCCTGCACGGACTCTGCACTCAGTGGGGACTGTGCTGGGGATCCTCTCTCTCCCCTCCTCTCTCTCTGCCCCTCCCCCTGACGACTAGCATGCACGCTTTCTCTAAAATAAATAAATAAATCTTTAAAAAGATAGACGAAAAAGAAGGTGGAAAACACCCAACTCCAGGCAGTCGTGCACAGGTGTCTTGTGTTCCCTTCCGCCCAGCGCGTCCGTGCGCCAGCAGCCAGGCAGGTAAGCGAGTAAGCACGCACGGCCCGTCCGCGCTGCCATGTCCTACAGCATCCAACCCTGGCTCGGACCAGCCGGGAGTCGGGCAAAAGGCACACTTTGTGACTGAGTAAGAAACTTAACTTCAAGATACACGGCACTACGTCTTAATAACCAAAGGGATTCTTCCAGTGATAGAATTACATGAGATATCCTGAAAAGATTTCTGCAACAAATGAGTGAGAGGATTCCTCGGGTCCCCATGCTCGTTATTATGAGAGAAAATGAAAGTCGGTTCAGCTCATTCCTCCGTGAATTGCGAATCCTCCATCCTACCCGAGACCCCTCCTTAACTTCTGCATATGGAGTCAGCAACGCACGGATGCTGTCATTGCTCCCTCACGGAGAAAACTCAGAGCAAAGCAGAGAAGCTCCAAGGGTGAAAACAATCTTCCTAAGGACGAGAACTGCCAAACAGAGCCCTGCCCCATAAAAGGAGAGAACACGGGGACATCAGGACACCGAGCCAAGTTGGGTGGCCAAGAGCGACTGGAAGAGAATTTTTCCATTGGGTGGGAGACCAGGATGAAAACCTCTGAAGTCCTTTCCAGCTCAGACTATGAATTCCTCCTTCCTCCTCTCTACATAAAATACTTCAAAGCACTTTGCTTGCTCTTAGCAGACCTCGCCAACCAAAGCAAACAGTGATGTAAACGATCCAAGAACTCTCCACGATTTGACTACTCATGTCATGCCATTTTCTTGATGCGGGATACCAGCACTCGTGTTTCCTTTTCCTCTCGAACCCCGTCTCAGTTACACTCCGTCTTAGATCCTGAAGGACAGGACGGAGCTTTGCGCTTCCTCACGGGGAGTCATCTTGAGACTGAGACAAGGTATAGCGGCAAAGTCACAAACTGTAACCCGCATTCAGCGCATCAGGCACCAGGCAACACTGTGGGCCAACAGTTTTAGGTATTTGTTTTTCTCCTGCTACCCTCCTAGCTTCCCTTAATGCCACACAGCTGATAACGGAAAAGTTCTCTCCTTTGTACCCTTTCTTTTAATGCAGTACGAGTAAGGGTCTGTTAGTTTTCCTGTGCTTTTATACAGTTAATCTAGAACCACAAATGAGCCTGCCGCCGTCCTCCAGCAATGTCCGCCAAAACGAAGAATATGTAAGTGACTGTCTCTGCAGATCACCGGGATCCCCCAAGCTCCAGGCTCTCCGTAGAGTGTTTTCCTCTTATGAAGACGGGTTTCCTGCAGAAATGTTACCTCAACAGCTTTTGTTTGCTCCAACCCCCTAAGTATCATTCTGAGGTTTCTAGACCTTAAGGCTACTTACCTAATTGTCTAAATTGTCCATGTGCACCCTTGTCTACATTTGCGCAATGTGGTCTATCCTCAGTGCATACTGAAACTACTTCTCGCCCCGCCAATTTACTTCCTATCCTCTTCCTTCATCCCTCTCTGCGTCTACCTCATTTTCACCAAAGGCTTGTATCCCAAGCTATGTTTTTTTTTTTTTTTTTTTTTTTTTTAGGGCAGTTGCTCACAGTTTTTTTTTTTTTTTTTTTTTTTTTCCCCCTTTTATTAATTTTTTCAGTGTAACAGTATTCATTCTTTTTGCACAACACCCAGTGCTCCATGCAAAACGTGCCCTCCCCATCACCCACCACCTGTTCCCCCAACCTCCCACCCCTGACCCTTCAAAACCCTCAGGTTGTTTTTCAGAGTCCATAGTCTCTTATGGTTCGCCTCCCCTCCCCAATGTCCATAGCCCGCTCCCCCTCTCCCAATCCCACCTCCCCCCAGCAACCCCCAGTTTGTTTTGTGAGATTAAGAGTCATTTATGGTTTGTCTCCCTCCCAATCCCATCTTGTTTCATTTATTCTTCTCCTATCCCCCTACCCCCCCATGTTGCTTCTCCATGTCCTCATATCAGGGAGATCATATGATAGTTGTCTTTCTCCGATTGACTTATTTCACTAAGCATGATACGCTCTAGTTCCATCCACGTCGTCGCAAATGGCAAGATTTCATTTCTTTTGATGGCTGCATAGTATTCCATTGTGTATATATACCACATCTTCTTTATCCATTCATCTGTTGATGGACATCTAGGTTCTTTCCATAGTCTGGCTATTGTAGACATTGCTGCTATAAACATTCGGGTACACGTGCCCCTTCGGATCACTATGTTTGTATCTTTAGGGTAAATACCCAGTAGTGCAATTGCTGGGTCATAGGGTAGTTCTATTTTCAACATTTTGAGGAACCTCCATGCTGTTTTCCAGAGTGGTTGGACCAGCTTGCATTCCCACCAACAGTGGAGGAGGGTTCCCCTTTCTCCACATCCTCTCCAGCATCTGTCATTTCCTGACTTGTTAATTTTAGCCATTCTGACTGGTGTGAGGTGATATCTCATTGTGGTTTTGATTTGTATTTCCCTGATGCCGAGTGACGTGGAGCACTTTTTCATGTGTCTGTTGGCCATCTGGATGTCTTCTTTGCAGAAATGTCTGTTCATGTCCTCTGCCCATTTCTTGATTGGATTGTTTGTTCTTTGGGTGTTGAGTTTGCTAAGTTCCTTATAGATTTTGGATACTAGCCCTTTATCTGATATGTCGTTTGCAAATATCTTCTCCCATTCTGTCAGCTGTCTTTTGGTTTTGTTAACTGTTTCCTTTGCTGTGCAAAAGCTTTTGATCTTGATGAAATCCCAATAGTTCATTTTTGCCCTTGCTTCCCTTGCCTTTGCCGTTGTTCCTAGGAAGATGTTGCTGCGGCTGAGGTCGAAGAGGTTGCTGCCTGCGTTCTCCTCAAGGATTTTGATGGATTCCTTTCTCACATTGAGGTCCTTCATCCATTTGGAGTCTATTTTCGTGTGTGGTGTAAGGAAGTGGTCCAATTTCATTTTTCTGCATGTGGCTGTCCAATTTTCCCAGCACCATTTATTGAAGAGGCTGTCTTTTTTCCATTGGACATTCTTTCCTGCTTTGTCGAAGATTAGTTGACCATAGAGTTGAGGGTCGATTTCTGGGCTCTCTATTCTGTTCCACTGGTCTATGTGTCTGTTTTTGTGCCAGTACCATGCTGTCTTGATGATGACAGCTTTGTAATAGAGCTTGAAGTCCGGAATTGTGATGCCACCAACTTTGGCTTTGTTCTTCAATATTCCTTTGGCTATTCGAGGTCTTTTCTGGTTCCATATAAATTTGAGGATTATTTGTTCCATTTCTTTGGGGAAAAAAAATGGATGGTATTTTGATAGGGATTGCATTAAATGTGTAGATTGCTTTAGGTAGCATAGACATTTTCACAATATTTATTCTTCCAATCCAGGAGCATGGAACATTTTTCCATTTTTTTGTGTCTTCCTCAATTTCTTTCATGAGTACTTTATAATTTTCTGTGTATAGATTCTTAGTCTCTTTGGTTAGGTTTATTCCTAGGTATCTTATAGTTTTGGGTACAATTGTGAATGGGATTGACTCCTTAATTTCTCTTTCTTCAGTCTTGTTGTTGGTGTACAGAAATGCAACTGATTTCTGTGCATTGATTTTATATCCTGACACTTTACTGAATTCCTGGACAAGTTCTAGCAGTTTTGGAGTGGAGTCTTTTGGGTTTTCCACATATAGTATCATATCATCTGCGAAGAGTGATAGTTTGACTTCTTCTTTACCAATTTGGATGCCTTTAATTTCTTTTTGTTGTCTGATTGCTGAGGCTAGGACTTCTAATACTATGTTGAATAGCAGTGGTGATAATGGACATCCCTGCTTACATCAGAGGGATGAACCTATCACTACTGGCATTTGGAGCCACATAATTCCTTATTGTCCAGGCCTCTCCTGTGCATTCAAGGAGGCTGAGCGGCATCTATTGCCTCCAACTACTAGATACAAGTAGCCAGCACCATCCCCTAGATGTGGTCACCACCGTCCCCTAGTTGTGGTCACCATCACCCCCTCTTGGGGTCACCAAAACCACCATCCTCTAGCTGCAGTCACCACCGTCCCCTAGTTGTGCTCACTGCCATCCCCTAGTTGTGGTCACCACCATCCTCTAGCTGTGACCACCACTGTCCCCTAGCTGTGGTCACCAACATCCCCTAGTTGGGGTCATCATCACCACCATCCCCTAGTTGTGTGCACCATCATCCCCTAGTTGTGGTCACCATCACTCCCCCTTGGGGTCACCATCACCACCATCCTCTAGCTGCAGTCGCCACCGTCCCCTAGTTGTGCTCACTGCCATCCCCTAGTTGTGGTCACCACCATCCTCTAGCTGTGACCACCACTGTCCCCTAGCTGTGGTCACCAACATCCCCTAGTTGGGGTCATCATCACCACCATCCCCTAGTTGTGTGCACCATCATCCCCTAGTTGTGGTCACCATCACTCCCCCTTGGGGTCACCATCACCACCATCCTCTAGCTGCAGTCGCCACCGTCCCCTAGTTGTGCTCACTGCCATCCCCTAGTTGTGGTCACCACCATCCTCTAGCTGTGCCCACCATCGTCCCCTAGCTGTGACCACCACTGTCCCCTAGCTGTGGTCACCATCATCCCCTAGCTGTGGCCACTGCCATCCCCTAGTTGTGGCCACCACCATCCCCTAGTTGTGGTCACCAGTGTCCTCTAGCTGTGGCCACTGCCATCCCCTAGTTGTATTTCCTGGTACGGTCAAACAGCGCTAGGGAAGAGGGAACAAAATCACACACACACCCACACACCCGACTGAAACCACCAGCCACAGAAACAATGGGAAAAGGGCTCCTCAGATCCCTCTGGGGTAACAGTTCAGGAAAGCACTCATCCAGGCAGATGAGCAGAACTTTTACTTAGACGCTAGCACGAGGAGGACGCCCCGTGACTGTGACTGAGGGTACGAACAATGCTTGGAGACTGTTCACCCTCTTCCAGAAACACCATGGTCACCCAGGCATCTGTCTGAGCAGAAGGGATTTGACATTTGGAGATGACAATACAGGAGGAGAACCCAGGGCTGACAGGGGGAGACGGAGTGGGCTTGGCAGCAGGCTGGGGGAGGACATCCACGAGGACTGAGCCGCAGGATATCTGGGCATGAAACAGAACTGCCTTTCTGGGAGTCAGAAAGGCGTGGTTCAAGTAGACTGGATCCACAGTCATCCTGTCCAAGAATTACAGAGCATGGAACTAACACACAGAAAGCTTTGGATTACACCCAGATTCCAAGGCAGTGCGATGCTTGCTTTCCTTGGAGCCTTTTTGATGTTGTTGTGGAACGTGGCCCAGGCCCAAAGAGGAGTCAAAGATAACTTCAAGTGAAAGGTGCTTTGTGGTTGCTGAGCAGATGAGAGGGGCCTCAGCTAACCTCCACCCCCTTGCCCGTCCCCTGAATGGTGACCTCAAAACATGTCCTCGCTCTCTTCCCTCTGGGAAGTCTCCTATTTGTCCGAATGTCTAGAATTTCCAGCACCTCACACCACTCACTCATTTACTGGGGTAAATTACCCTTCAACCAAGAGACCCCAGGAAATAAAAAAGCAAAAGAAACGGAACGCTAGGAGTGAGGGAGACAAGGGTGTTCTCCACATGAGGGGCTTCTTTCTACACCCAAAAATCTAGGATTAACTTGATAAGTGACTTTGCTTTCACTTTGAGGGCCAGGAAAACCCACTTATTTTTTCTCTGCTTCCCTCATCAAATAGAAGCACACAGTGCTCGGCAGTAAAAAAGAATGAGCGAGTGATCCATGCCTCGACATGGACGGACGTCACAGATGCCTTGTTGAAGGCAAAAGCCAGACAGGGGGTCCACCACCTGCCTCCTGCATGAAGCTTCAAGGACAGGTGACACTAATGTTTGGGGACAGAAGTCGGGAGACACACAGGCTGGTGCGGACACAGGGACTGGCAGGGGCAGGAAGGGGACGGTGGAGACGGCCCGTGAGCTGGATCTTCATCTTGTGTTGGTTACACAGGTGCAGACAAATGAAAACCACGTCGCACTGTACACAGCACTACTACACTGTATCTCCTTTCCCACTTATAAGTTATCAGTTTAAAAAAGTCAAGTTGCTTTCAAATAATGTCAGATACGGTGAACACAAAGGATGCAGCAAGCATGCCGCTTCCGAAAAATCTCTTCTTTTCTGACCCAAGGGAAAAAGCACCATGTATTTGCTCTCCACGTACCAGAGAGTGTCACCAATCTTCTCAAGAGAACACCCATGTATATTTTCCACTCTATGAGGGTGACATTTTGAATTGGGTGAAAATATTCTCGTAGCCTCGTCTGTGGATAAGAGGCTGGTAAAAGTGAAAGGAGACAAAGCAAATAGCCACAAGCAACAAGAGCACCAACCCTCTGTGGATGGCGGCCACTCAGACACTGCATCCTGTATACCAAACATCCTAGGGGGATCGTGCATCTTTGTGCCTGGGGACCAACGGATAACTGTCTCGAAAGGTCAGCGATGCATCGCCTGCATTGTGGTGTGTGGTACGTCAGAGCCTGGCTTCAGCATGCTGAACAAAGACTTGCTGTGATAGGATTCGTGAAGACAGCTGCATTTTACTGTCCGTTTCAGACGCAGCCAAGGAGACTTATGGGCATATGCGGATCTAATGTCTCCAAATCCACCAACTATGACAGGAGACGGAAGGAACCTTAGCTCATTAACATTATAGAACAGTGGTTCAGGTTTTTCTAAAGGTGAACACAGATTTAAGAAAACTGATGGCCACTGGGTTGCTCCCATAAATTGACTGCGAATCTGAAATTATGAGCAGAAGAGAGAAGTCTGCTGTCAATGCCAATCTCTTGAGGCCAGTGTCTACGTGTCTCTGTGAAAGGTCACCCCTGACTTTCCATAGCATAACTGAATTAAGTATTGCACAAATGTGGGCGCCTTGGGCGCCTCACAGATGGTGGCATCTTTTTTAGACAGAAGGTTCCTCTCTACACTGGAAAACAACTTGGGCTCTGATCGTTCCCGGTGCTGGTTCTCTGATCTGGCAGGGTGGTGGTTCTCAAAGTCACCAAGCATGAGCATCATCCGATAGGCTTTTTCAGACCCAGATTCCCAGGCTCTCTCTTTGGAGGTTCTGATTCAGTAGCTTTGGGATAGGGCTTAAGAATGTGCACATCTAGGGGCGCCTGGGTCGCTCAGTCGTTAAGCATCTGTCTTCAGCTCCGGTCATGATCCCGGGGTCCTGGGATCAAACAAGAATTTGCACATTTAGAAGCTCCCAGGTGACGCCGAAGCTGCCCATCCCAGGGGCGCACTTGGAGTAGCCTGCGTTAGGGCTGGTCTGTCCGATCCTGATCTCGCTCGCTCTGAGAATTCACTCTGAGCAGCTAAGACACCGGACCTGCACCCAGGTAGAGCTTACAGATCGACCACAAAATGAGCTTATTTACAGTGCTTGCCTGTGTCTGTGTAACTTCTAGCACTCGGCTACAGGAAGATGTGAGTAACTGAACTGGAACACTGCATGAGAGTCTGAAATCTGTCTGAAAACAGATGGCCCAGACAAATAGATTCATCTTCACGTCTATACTTTTGGAACTCACGTTCTAGGATCTATCAATATTATTATTATTACTATTATTATGTTAGCTGAAGATCTACATCTAGGAACACCAGTGTCTTTGCTGTCTTGTCCCAGATATTTTCAGGGGCAATAATGTAAACCTCTTTTCAGCCTCCAAGATGGAATGAAACATGAATTCCATGGGACAGGATGTTGTCAGAAGTAGCAAACAGACGACTCTGGTGAGTTCCATGGGCTATACAGTCTCCTCCCTGAGCTGGCTGACAAAGATAAAGATGAGCAAGACAGAAAAGTAATAAAAGTACGAGAGAGAGATATTAAGAATGCAAGGAAGCTGTTTGCCACAAATGTTGTCTCTGGGTTGTCTTCAGGACACAAGCCTGGTGCTACATTCTAAAGGCAGTGAGTAATGATAGAAGGAAATTTTAATGCCAAGCAAAATTAAAAGAAGTCAAGGAACTGGTTTCAACACAGTCTAATGGCATGAACTTTAAAGCATTAGGGTACAAATAAGAATTTCCTGGAAGTTCAGCTGGCAAGACACCCCTACACCAACTCTTTAAGCCACTGCCTGTCTGAGAGTTGCTTATTTTATTTACCCGACTGTGCCTCCCTGGGGTTCCTCTCCATTTCCTTCCAGCTGGCCACAAACACGGCCTTTGGAGTCAGAAAGTCCAGGTTTACTGTCTATGCCATGTGAACTTGAATAAATTACCATCCTGAGTTCCTGCTTCTGTCTCTACTAAAGGGAGATAAGAAAACCTATGTCCTAGGAGTACAGAGTAGACAAAGCATTCAAATGCATGTCATGCAAGAAGCCTTAAATACAATAAGATTTTACTTATTTATCTGACAGACAGAGATCACAAGTAGGCAGAGAGGCAGGCACAGAGAGAGGAGGAAGCAGGTCCCTGCTGAGCAGAGAGCCCGATGCGGGGCTCAATCCCAGGACTCTGAGATTTTGACCCAAGCCGAAGGCAGAGGCTTTCACCCATTGAGCCACCCAGGCATCCCCTTAAATACAATTTTTATGATCTTATTGTGGTAAGAGCATTTCATGTGAGATCTACCCTCTTCAATATTTAAGGGTTCAAGACCAGTATGTTAACCAGACTTTACACCACGTTGTTCAGCAGATCTCTAGAACTTACTCATCCTGCCTAACTGAAACTTTACGCCCACTGACAAGATCCAGCAATCCCACCACTGGGTTTTATCCAGATAAATTGAAATTGAATCCCGGAGAGATAGTAGCATATATGATGGCCAAAATTAACAAGGCAGGAAACAAGAAATGTTGGAAAGGGGAACGCTCTTACACTGCTGGTGAGAATGCAAGTTGGTACAAGTACTCTAGAAAACAGTGTACAGATTCCTCAAAAAATTAAAAATAGAGCTACCCTATGACCCAGCAGTTGCACTACTGGGTATTTACCCCAAAGATACAGACATAGTGAAAAGAAGAGCCATCTGTACCCCAATGTTCATAGCAGCAATGTCCACAATAGCCAAACTTTCGAGCCAAGATGCCCTTCAACAGATGAATGGATAAAGAAGATGTGGTCCATATATACAATGCAATATTACTCAGCCATCAGAATGGATGAATACCCAACTTTTGTATCAACATGGATGGGACTGGAGGAGATTATGCTGAGCAAAATAAGTCAAGCAGAGAAAGTCAATTATATGGTTTCACTTACATGTGGAACATAAGGAATAGCATGGAGGACATTAGGAGAAGGAAAGGAAAAATGAAGGGGGGTGGGAAATCGGAGGGGGAGACGAACCATGAGAGACTGTGGACTCAGAAATAAACTGAGGGTTTCAGAGGGGAGGGGAGTGGAGGGATGGGTGAGCCTGGTAGCTGGTATTAAGGTTCACTTCACTTCACATTCACTCTTCATCAATGATAGAAGCAACAGCCAAGATCTGAAAGAGCTATGGATACCATCGCCCACCTGCCGGCCATGCCTGCCCTGATGTACAAAGTCACGCCTCTGGTATGTGGCAATGAGGAGAAAGCACGGGGAGAACTGCCCCTCCCAGCTAACTGTGTCATTTCCATCTCCTAAGCCCGACATGGGGGCTGACCCTTTCTGACTTATTACCCCTACCAGTCACCTTGAAAAGGAAGATTCTAACTCCAAGCTTTCCCTACTCCGTTTAAAGCTCTGAATCTACCCCGTTTGGTTCTCGATCAATAAATGTTGAATGAGGCAATCAATCTCCGGGGAAGTTCATGCAGCTGTAGAACAACAGCACAATGATTAAAGATTCATAAATAAAATCCATTTGCTACTCTCAAAAAGAGTTCTTGATATCTACTAACGCTTTCATTTGAATCAACCTAGTTGACTGTTAAATCATATCGGAAGATCAAAAACACACATATTCTCTTCATAACGTCGACACATCTCTTTCTCTCATTTACTGACAGGGCATATAACCAGGGTCTGGAATCCACTGTTTCCAACTGCTCCAGACCAGTCTCCGCCTCTAGGTTGCCTACACCTCCCCAATTCTCCAGGCTCAGAGAGTAATAAAAATGTTAGTGACGAAAACATGCTACAAGCAGGCACGAAGCTGAACGTGCTGGGGTCGTCTGTCTTCCCAGTCCTTTATCCCCTTGCATGGCCACGTCTTACCAGCTCGCTGTGGCAGTCTGCTGCGATCTATTTGTGGCCGAGGCAGACTCGCTGCCGCACTGTTGTATTTGTCTAAATCATGTGCTCCTTTATTTTCCACCAGGTGATCGTCTACGTTGCTCAATATAAGGAAACAAGCAGGAATCAAATGGTGATCCATTTTCCGTAAACACTCCCAAGGATGTGTCCCAAGAATGCAAATTTCTTAGCATGCTAATCTTCAGAATACCAGACCGGTCCACTGAGTTTAAAGAACGCTGAAACTGAACTTTTAGCATTTTAAAATATAGGAATTAAGTATTTGTTCATGACTCCTAAATGATTGACATACTTTTAAAACCATAAAAATGGTTTCCAAAGGAGGCTCAGAGAAATGCGTGCTCTGCAGGGCCAGCTGTGGTAAGCATGCTCCATGCTTTCTAAAGCACAATTTAGTCCTCACAAGGATGCTAGACGGTAGGCAGAGCTGGGACTCAAAGCCAGGTCTTCTGCTTTTAAGCCTGGCAAATCTCCCTGGAATCGAAACCATCTGTATCACAACAGAACTCACAGACTGAGTTTCTACCCCATGAGTTTCCTTTGCACGGTCCGTACCATGCAGAATTTAGACAAGTGCATTCTGATAGGCAAACATGGGCAGCCCATGAATGCCTGTCCTTTGCCAGCATCAGGAGCCCTAATGTTCTAAGACCGTCTGCAGGTGAACAACAGGGTGCCACGGGGAGAGGGGGCACAGTCCATTCAAGGGAAGGAAAGCTGAGGCTACTGAGACCCCAGGCGGTAGGCAAAGCAGCCTACACAGACTGGTCTACAGAACACATTCGTACACACTCATGTTTTTAAGAAGACTGCAGCAGAGAGCAGGCCCGGCCTTTCCTATTTATGTGTATCTTATGCTCTGAAATTCCATTACGACCAGAATTTAACTCAAAACTGCCTTACCTTCTGCACGGCCACTTTCTGGGTACACTGTAGTAATTTTCCTTTCCCCCAGCGTCTCTCCTGCTATGACCCACAAACATGCCTGTCTGGGATTTCTGAGCTACTCCCAGCTTCCCTCAGACACCCTGCTCCGGGGCACATTCACATGATTATTTCACGAGCCCAGACAGCATTGTGTCTTCCCTTCTCCCCTCCAGCTAATTCCCGCCAGTTCAGCAGGCCCGCACTGAGCACCACCTCCCTCTGTGGTCCTTCTCCCCCATGCCCAGGCGGCAGGAGCTCCCTACCCCTCCGCATCCTTCAGCATCCTGAGCATTCTTCCTGCCTCAGTTTCTACTGCCTGCTCATTTCTCGGACTCACTCAGCAGATCACGGACACGTTCGGGGCAAGGACTGACCCTTTCTTCTCCTTATCTTTGATGCTTACAGCAATGCCTTCCCACACTAGGCACTTGATAAATATTTACTGAAGAAACGACAGTTTGGCCCAGACGCATCAAAATCAAACAAAGCGCTTTAAAAATGTCTCTCTCTCCCAGGTGTCACCTCTGACATAATCACCTCTGACATAATGCACCACACGCACAGCTCCACCCAAACCCACAGACTGCGTGTTGCTCATCTTCCGTTATCTGTCAGTCCTCGAATGTATTTCATCATTTCTACCTCTTTCCATTGAACTCTCTCCAAATTGGGTCTTTGAGCTAGTACGGGATCTAAAATATGAAAGGTATCTCTTTTAATCTCGCTGATTTCTTTATACAACCATGGTAGCCCTGAAGCAGATTGCAAAATCCTCCCAGGGTGTAAGTATTCTCGAGGTTTTTTGCTGACAGAATCGAAAATAACAGTAACCCAGATTGGTGAAACTCCTCCGAATGCAGGGGCATGGACAGCTTTATTTACCTCTTCTTGGTTGACAGGAGTTTGTGTAACAAATTAGGTATCATTTATATAGAATAAAAGTCCATTACAGGTGGCATGTTTACAATTCCTAACGTGATGTTCATAAATATACAAATACAGCAATTTATTTTAACCCAGCAAAGAGAGGTTTGACCAGAAGTCACACACCAGCAGGTGAGTTAAGAAAGAAAAACAAATCTTAATCCTCATTTTTTTTAAGAAACACAGTATGATTCCCTCAAAACTACCCTTCTGAGAAGAGCGACATATACTCTGTTCTTTTTGCCTTGATAAATGCTACAGCTTGGATGACCTTTTTTTCTGTTATTCATTATTTCCGGAGAATTACCAACCATCAAGTTTTTTTTTCCCCAAGTAGGAGAAATTACAAGGATATAATAGCCTCAAGTAGGTCTATATTTGGATGAGAAACTCCAGTGATGAGAAAGCAACAGTTTGAACAAGAAGGGCTTATGTTTCTCACATAACAAGTCAGGCAGTGGGTGGCCATGAGCTGATGAATCTGCTCAGGGACGCCTTCAGGGACCAGTGTTCTTTCAAGGTCTGCATCACCACCCTCGACATCTTGTTCTTGGCCCATCGTGGATGTGGCCTCATAGTCACTATGGCTGGCTTACACCCAGGCATCAAGAAAGGGAAGGACATTCTGTGGAATCTCATTCTCTCTCTCTCACTCTCACTCTTTTTATCAAGAGAGCAAAAGCTTTTCCAGACCCCGCCTGGCAGATACCCACTTGCATGGGCGAACCATCGTATCTCAATCCAACTTCTGATTAACTCATGGCCAGCTGATGAGTAATGTATCTTGGGTGTGATGACTCATCATATTCAAAGGCTCTGCCCATGCTCAAAGGTAGGGAAATTACACAGGGTATATAGACCAGGGATTGGGAATCTCTGGGACCGTCTTAGAATCCTGCCCACTAAGCGTCTGCTTTCTTCTAACAACCACAATATCCAAACAGAAAACACAGAAATCTGGCTCCAAGCCCTTTACTGCTCTAGGCAGAAATTCAAAGTCAGAAGCGATGCATTATAGCTCCCTTCTGGTAATGTCATCTGAGTCCACATGAATCAGCAGAAATGGGAAGCTACTGGGGGTGTGGAAGGCTCTGGTCGACTCTGTCATAGGACTTTCTGAAGGCATTCCGTTAGACAACTAAAATGAAATTTAAACATCCTGTCTAAACAAGCAAGTTATTTCTCTCCCTGTTTTATGGGCAAGTGTTTCCTCTCTCTTGCTAAGGAGGCAAGAACTGGGTCACTGTGCTAGACCAGTGAGACATACCATATGCCCTCATGGAGACTACTTTATGTGAGAAGTGTGCCTACCACCAAGGAAAGCAGACCAATAAATGAAACAAAAGCACATTATAACGTGTCCTATGAAGGAAACGGTGTAAGAAACTACGTGCTATGGAAGAAAACACGCTAATTCTTTCCTTGGGCATGCTACTGTACACGGGTCAGCAGGCACCTGTCTTAGCCTTATTTTGCCTTTCTGAGGTGTCTTCTAAGGGGCTTCAGGAAACTGCTCTATTTTATGTTAAACCTGAATTAAGATCACACAGACAGCCCCCAACTTTCAGCAAGGATCCCTAACTAGAACAATGTTCCTTTAGTGGTTGGTCACATGCTTCCTTGTATCTGCTAGAGCCTGGGCATACTCACTACCCAGACATGGGTGACTTTTCAGTCGATACAGATGTGTTACCTGCTTATGTGTTATAATGCCCCCTGATGGGGTGCTTCTGTGCAACTGTCTGGATAACTTCCCTGCAGAAGTTCGGGAAACCCACTGACTTTTCCACATCTTTTGAGTTTCTGCTCTTCCCTCTTAAGGAAGAACTCCGATTTCCCTCTCCTCCAGCAAGACCAGTTGCATACAGAGAATGCGTATTGCACACCCATGTCGGTGAGAAAGTGAGAGTCATGCAGGCATGCACGGCAGATGTCTTCGTGGCGGACATTTCCCCAGTGGAAGGGCTAGTAACCTTCAGCACCCAAACTGCAGAGAATGGGCACATTAATGAAGACTCTATTTTTGTTGTGTTTTAGGCTTCCTATTAGCATTTTCATGCAGCTCTTTGATTTTTCGAGAAGAAGACAGTGCCGTTTAATGGAAGATAGCTGTGTATGTGTGGGGTCTCAGACCTACTCCCTCGCTGGTGAAGCTTTCTACAACCAATTACAGTTCTCCTTAGAAAACACTCCCTAACCCACCTGATTAATTCCCTCTCTGGCATTGGAGAACCCCCAGATTCCACTGGACTGTGTGTGTTGGGAGTATTGGGAATGGGGGGAACACACTGCCTTAGTTCAGTCTCTCCAGGCACCTTTATCACAGCCAACCTCTGCTCCTTTGCTAAGCTTTAGCGGCTACTAAGAAAACACACAGGAGCAGGACAATTGTCTGCAACACTGCAAATGCTAATGCAGGGAAGGAAGCTGGACTACCTTTAAGGAGCCTTGCAAATTGACAGTAGTATTGCAAATGATCTTAATGACAAGAAAGGGTAACACAGGGGCGTCTGGGTGGCTCAGTTGGTTAAGCAACTGCCTTCAGCTCAGGTCATGATCCTAGAGTCTCAGGATCGAGTCCCACATCAGGCTCCCTGCTCAGCAGGGAGTCTGCTTCTCCCTCTAACCTCTCTCCTCTCGTCCTCTCTCTTTCTCTCTCTCAAACAAATAAATAAAAAAAAATCTTTAAAAAAAAGAAAAAAAAAGAAAGGGTAACACAACTCCCCAACCTCCCACCTTCCCCACACCCTGACCTCACTGTGGTTGCAGAGATAACTCTTTAATGAGCTCCAGTTTTAAAGAAAGGTGAAGAGTGGTGCCTGAGTGGCTCAGTCATTAAGTGTCTGCCTTTGGCTTGGGTCATGATCCTAGCCAGGGTCCTAGGATCCATCCAGTCCTACACAGAGCCCCGCACCAAGCCCCATTGGGCTCCCTGTTCAACTGGAAGCCTGCTTCTCCCTCTCCTGTTCCCCCTGCTTGTGTTCCCTCTCTCTCTGTCAAATGAACAAAAATCTTTAAAAAAAAAAAAAGGAAGAAGAAGAAGAAAGAAAGAAAGGTGAAGAAAAGCTAGAAGGAGGGAACTGTGAACTGAATTGAGCAGATTAAGGCCACAAGGAGCTAAGACTATTAAAGTGTGCACAAGTCAATCTAAAAAGACTTGGCTAAGTATGGGTAAAGAAGAGCCAGACCAGGAGGAGAAGACACCGTAGGTGGTACAGACAGCATGACAGTAACTGGTAAGAGCGAGGAAGTGTTTGGTATTAAAGAGAATGTCTTTAAGCTGGTGTATGGGTCATTCTCTTGCTATGTAACATTAAGCACAAAGTTAATGCCGTAAAACAGTACACATCAGCACCCCATTTCCGTGGGTCGGGGGTTCAGGGACAGCTGACCTGCATCTAGTGCTCACACTCGCACAAAGATGTTCATCAAGGAGTCCGTGGACTGTAAAGCCTAGAGCTAGGAGCCCTCTCCTCGGTTCACAGAGTTGTTGATAGAATTTGCTTCCTTGCAGCTGTAGGACTCAGGTGGTCCCAGTTTTCTCAGTGGCTGTCAGCCCCTGGAGTCCGCCCTCAGTCAAGACCCATGTGACCCTCTCATAAAACAGTAGTTTATTTCTTCATTCTTCAAAGGTTGCAGAAGAAGCGGTTCTAGTCTGCTCCAATGAAATCTAACACAGCACAATGGGGGGTGACATCCTATCATCTTTGCCCTAAGGAATCCTAACTGCAGGAATGGAATCATCATATCCCCGGTCTCACCCACACTCAAGGGCAGGGGATTATACTACCACCGCGAGAAGAGAAAGGAACGCAGCACACAGAAGACGGCACCAAAATGAAGGAGAGTAAAAGAAACAGTCTTCTTTGAACTTAGTTCAACATCCTCGACTCAGGACACTAGGTCCGCTAGAGTTTACTGCAAGAATGTACCAAAGGAACTACAAAGAACCACCTTTCCTAATCCTCCAATAAAGACTAATTTCTAAGTCTAGAGTTGACCAACCCTAATAAAGGAAATCAAGTAAACTCAAAATCAAAGACTCAGGAGTTAATTATTCTCTAATAATTAACCCAAATCTGAAACAAAAGACAGATTTTGTAAAGTCCTAGAAAATGTTGTGTTGATTGCCAGCAGTTAGTACTGACTCCACAAATCCATTCCCTTCAGTCTGACCCATTGCTTTGATAGAACCAGTTGGAGAAAATGTTGGAAATACGGTTCCCATCGACTATAAGCTAGTTCACAGGGGTGCTTCGTGCAGGGAAAATGAAGAAGTGTCATCTGAAATAATGTGTTTTTTTCAAGTGCTATACCCAGAAGTGGGTCAACCAAAGTGAGAAGGCTGTTGTTCATCGGTAGAATGACATTCTGCAGTGAGACGAAGGACTCAGCACTAGCCTGCTCTATATTAAAACTATGATTTTGAAGTGTTTGTGCATTGCCTATTTTGGGAGCACTGGTCCATGACATAAATCAGAGACTGGAGATTTAACATCATCCCTATGAGCTTAACCAGTGAACAACACTTGACCCAACTGAGTTGAATCCATCAATATCGTATGCTGTCGTGCATGTGGTTGACCTTTAACCCAATAGTATTTAACAGAGATCAAAGAACGCTCCTCCACATAGGTCCAAACCCTCACCTGGAGAAGTGCAGTATGAGGAGCTCCTGGCCTACCATCATCCTTGTGACAAACAATGACAGTTCCATTGACTCAATGGGAAGTACGAAGAAACACGAACAGGAGAGCACACAGGCTACAGAGAATTACAACAGCTTATTTACCCCTCAAAGAATGTTCTGGGTATCACCTGTGTCTCACAACGTTAGCAGAAGGTAAATGGGGAGAAAAGCATCTCAGTCAAACACACGGGGAAAAGACACAGTCCAACACAGTTAAGCAAGTTTCTTGACTATGGTCTTTCAAGATGTCAGTGTGTATTCTGAGTGAGAGTGGATGGCAGTTTTGCTGAGAATCTCATACCACAAGATTCTGGAAACTCTCTGGGAAAAACTCAATCACCACAGCCTCAGGCTGTCCGAACTCATGTACAACACCTATACATAAAAAACTCCAGATGTCATCTGCCCTGAACACCAGACTTCTAGACTACTGAGTTCAGATCCAGGCGCCTGGCGAGATCAGACTTACCCTGACCGAGAGCAGCACACCCCCACAAGGGAAATGTCGGATCACGTAGAGGACGACTGCAGAAGAGTCCCGCGTCCTCCCATGTCCTGCTGCATCGAGTTTCAAGCTGCCTTGCTTACAAGACTGTCTTACGAGCCACACAGGCCCATGAAATCTCCCATACCTTATGGTGAGACCTAAGGACTCATTTTTAAGCAGTCGACTATGGCAAAAGTAATGGGATAGCACTCCTGAGAACTGGTTGTAAATGTCTGTGACTAGTCCATAGAGACTGAAAGTAGATGATGTGGTTGTCCAGAGCTGGAAAGTTGGAGGTTGAGGGACGACAAACGTTTTGGAGGGAAAGGAAATGCTATCATTTATGTGTAGGTGACCTATAGTAAGATTTCTTTGAAATCACTATTCAGGAAGAAAAAAAAACGTGTGTTTACTCTAACACTCAAATTTCTGTACGAATTTTCACAGATTTACATTTATTGTATTCGTCCTTTGCTATGTCCCAATTTTCGTTTTCCCTTCTCAGTATCCCCTTTCCTTATAGAGCTGTGGAATTCCCATTTTGGTCCTTTCTGACATGGATTACATTGCATTGTAATTTTTCACATATTTAAATTTGCCTTATCCAACAGACAGTAATTCGGATTTCCAGTTGTCTCCTACACTGTAACACTGAATTTACTTTTCGTTGTTCACCATTGATGAGCATATTTTAGTTTCCTGAATAGCATTCAGGTTCAGCCACCGTAACTACGTCATCATCGATCTTTTATACCCTCAAGTCTGCTGTGCCCCGTACCTTTAAATGATTTGTACTAGATTTACTATTTTTCTTGGCCCAAGAAAGTTCTTCCAGTTTTTAAAGTCCTGAACTCATTGTCAGACATTCTGTAGCAAAGGAAGATTGGTTCTAGGTTTGGGGGCTCTAATTCACATGAAGTTCATTTCACCCCAGGTTCTCCTTCATTGTCCTCGGACAAAATAAAATTCATGTGAAAATGTTCTTACGGATCAACAAAGGCTGACAGAATAGAAAATGAACAGTGATGGAATACACTAAGAAGTTAATAATGAGGAAACATCAAGAGATCTTTTCTGGGCTACATACTGGCAGGCTGGCCAAGGTCACTGCTAACTTTAAATTTAAATAAAAGTTTTGGACTTTGCCCTCCATTGTTCAAAGGAAACAGTTTACGTTCTCCTCCCGTATAACATGCTCAAGTGTTCTACAACTTGATGTCTGCTTTGTAAGCTCACATGCACCGTAACAGAGCTTGTCTGATGTAATTCTAACATAGAATACCTTTTTAGAAAGCAGTTAGTTGAATTTAAGAAACCATAATTTGAAAGACAACTATATTAATATATTTTTCATAGCTGATGTTTTTAAGGGCTCTTTGACTTATGATATCATTTCTACAATACCTTCCATTTAAATCCAGATTACATCCAGATTTCTTAAAAAAGATAATACAGATATTATGTGTATAATAGAAACCATTTTTGTTATTAGCTACTGTTTGCCTATAAAAGAGAAAATAAGAAAAAAGAGAAAATTGGTCAGGCACCTGAGTGGCTCAGTGGGTTAAGCCTCTGCCTTCAGCTCAGGTCATGATCTCAGGGTCCTGGGATCGAGTCTTACATCGGGTTCCCTGCTCAGTGGGAAATCTGCTTCTCCCTCTCCCCCTGGCTTGTGCTCTCACTCACTTGCTCTCCCTCAAATAAATAAAATCTTAAAAAAAAATCAAATTGGTTCTTTTTACACAGATGCATGCACACACTGACTTTTCTCTGAGAAGACCCCTCGAGGCTAAGAACACAACATCTCCCGGCTCGTCAGCTTGTATGTCTCACTCTCAGACACCCTAAGCAAGGGTGTCATAGTGAAGAACTCTTCAACAAGGACAGAATTCTTTTGGTCTCTGAGACACTGCACTATACTATTTACTATTGCACAAAATCACTGGGAGACCCAGTGCCTGTTATTTCCTTTGATGCATGTGTCAGTTTACACTGAAAAACTAAAGAAAAGGGGGGCACCTGGGTGGTTCAGCAGGTTGAGCCTCTGCCTTCGGCTCGGGTCATGATCTCAGGGTCCTGGGATCGAGCCCCGCACGGGGCTCTCTGCTCAGCGGGGAGCCTGCTTCCTCCTCTGTCTCTGCCTGTCTCTCTGCCTACTTGTGATTTCTGTCTGACAAATAAATAAATAAAATCTTTAAAAATAAATAAATAAATAAACTAAAGAAAAGGAATTCAAGGTTTCCGTATCTTCAACCTCTCCCCACAAAGGTAACTTCACCAAATTCATTGTGGTTTTTTCAACGATTTATTTATTAGAGAAAGCACACACACACACACACACACACACACGCATGCTGGGGGGGGCAGGGGCAGGGGAGAGGGAAAGAAATCCTCAAGCAGACTCCCTGCTCTACTGAGCAGAAAGAACGCAGCAGGGCTCGATCGCAGGACCCTGAGATCATGACCTGAGCTGAAACCAAGAGTCAGACACTTAACTGACTGAGCCCCCCAGGCGCCCCAACCAAATTAACTGTTAATAACTGCAGCATTCTAGAAATTCTTTCTAACTCCTGCTGAAATTCACAAGTCCAGCCTTGTCACCTCTGCAGCCTTCCTGCCCCTCTGTTTACCCAAACCTCAGCACCTCCGAGTCTCAGGTTACACTCGCAGCTGCCACAGATGCCATTCCCCAAGAAGGCCCCAACGCATACATAGAAAGGGAATGTGTAATTTGTTAAACCTCGGCTTCTACTGATTTATGTTTTCAGGTTTTAGTGTGCAGACATTTACTTCCAGTAAAACGGTACTCGGGAAAACTAGGTCTCCACGGAACCCAGATTCTGAGAAGCAGAGTAGAAGGAATGTGAGTAATGTCCCACTGGGTCAATAAAAAACCTGTGCCCTGGTTAAACTCTGTTACGTTTTTATTTTTAAGAGTTCAAGGTCCTGTTCTACTTGTAAAGACATTGCATAACACTCAGGAACTAACCAGGCATGGTAACTCATTTTTTATACAAATTCCTCCTTTTCTGTCCTCGTCATTAAACCTTCATTCTGCCCTACCATTCCCCTATTATTTCTTTCCCTTTTAAAAACAATTACACTCAATATTAGACCTTTTTCTTCTGAGATTTTTACTGTCGCTTACATTGAGTAATGGCACACCACAATAAAGGGCAGATTAAAGCTCGGGCTCTACCACTTATCACCTGTGTGATCTGAGGCAAGCCGTACGACCTCTCCGGGGTTCTTCACGTCCCTCTGTCATGTGGGCATCGCGCTGTCACCTATCTCTTGGAGATTAAAGGGGTGGAAACACACAAACTACTTACAGTGTGCCTGACACAGGAAAGGCCACATAAGGACTGGGGCCTAGTACTCTTAGGTATTTTAGGTTTAAATATTTTCGATACAGTATGTTAGATACCTAGAATAAGGTCACTTCTTTACTGTAGTGTTCAAAGCCCCACCTTCTAGCACTCTTTTACCCCATGCTACAAGACCGCATCTCCCTGCATTCCCTCCTACCTTCCTCAAAAGTCCTCCTCAACCAGGACAACTAGTTGTCCACTACTCATCTTTAAAAGCAAGTGACGCCATTTAAAGGGACCGTGATACCGTGCAGAGCCAACGAGACTGAGGTCTGAGCAGGCTGGGGTTTTGGTCAGGGTGCCAGCAGGAGAGAGGCACATTTGAAGGGGTAGCTTCAGAGAAGTTCATGAACGCGGTGTGTGTAAGCAGACATCTGAGCAGGCTTCAGGGAGCCAGCACGGGAGGGGCAAGCTCTCAGAGAATCATAGGAGCATTTGCTTCGTCTCCCCCGGATGCCTCAAGGTACTCCCCCGCCTCCTGCAGCATCAGCAGCCTCCTCATCCCTGGTCATTGTTGGAAGAGGCCTTCGGTTGTGCCCTGGTATAAAGTCCTGGGATTTGGATATGCGGAGGACTGAGGCTGCTGTGGTCTCCAGCGCCCCGCGGATCAGCACAGCCCTCCCTGCTGTCTGCAGAACAGCTCTTAGGAATACAGTCTTAGGACTTCAGATTTGGAGCCTGCACTGCTGCCTTTCACAACACTGTGCTGCTGAGTCACAGCCCCATTCCCTGTGGACACCATCGCTTCTATTTAAAATGTCTGTCGGGGAACCTGGGTGGCTCAGTCAGTTAAGCTTCCGACTCTTGGTTTTGACTCAGGTCATGATCTCAGGGTCATGAGATCGAGCCCTGCGTGGGGCTCCATGCTCAGCGAGGGGCCTGCTTGAGACTCTCTTCTTCCCCCTCTGCCTCTGCCCCTCCTCGCACATGCACATGCAATTTCTATCTCTCTAAAATAAGTAAATAAATAAAATCCCAAACAATAAAATCAAACGTCTCTTTCTCCAAATGTCTGGTCTCCGGCTGCACTCTTGAGAAGCTGTCATTCAAACTGGAGACCACAGGGAAAGTTGTGGAGACCTGTCCTCACCCATGGGAGCCCGGCGAGCTCTCCCTTGCTGCCCCAAACCCTTATCACCTCCTCTGCCTTCTTGCCAGCCCTCGCCCCTCTCTTGGAAGACACAATGGCCTGAGCAGTGGAATCCTTGTCTTATTATGTTCTCACTTCATTTGCTCAAGAACCACCTCTGGGTATTATGGATTATAGAACAGAGCCCAGAGTTTTCAAGGTTCACCCATAACTGAACCCAAAGTATCAGCCCATCCCACTTCCCCACATCATGGTCCATACTACCATTTACCCCAATTGTAGCCACACGGGTATACCATCCATTTCCAAAACGTGCCATGCACCCACTGCCTCATTCCTTTCGCTGCCATTCTTCTCTGGAGTCCAGAATCTCTCCCCACATCCCCAGCCCATCTGGCATTTGGACGTGACATCTTCCTTACTACCTCTGGGGTAGTATATCAAACATTCCATTCTCCTAGTAACCTGGTAGAAACCATCAATCCCCTACATCACTGCAGCTCTCACTATGGACATAACTCACCCATGCACTCCAGGGTTGAGTGGGAGGGTTGAACGTGACCCCACGAGAAGTGAAATTCCCTCACAGCAGAGAGCACAGCGGCATCTTATCCTCAAGGGGCTTGGCACAGAGTGGACCATCCATCCATCTTTGCTGAACAATCATGGCCTGGTGACTCTCACCTGGGACTTCATATAATACTTCATTAAAAAAAAATACCTGAGGCACCTAGATGGCTCAGGAGGTTAAGCATCTGCTCAGGTCTGGATCCCAGGGTCCTGGGAGAGTCCTGCATCAGGCTACTCTCAGTGGGGAGCCTGCTTCTCCCTCTGCCTGCTGTTCCCTTGCTTGTGCCCTGTCTTTGTTAAATAAATACATAAAATCTTAAAAAAAAAAAAAAGAAGAAGAAGAAATACTTTGTAGGGGCGCCTGGGTGGCTCAGTGGTTTAAGCCTCTGCCTTCGGCTCAGGTCATGATCTCAGGGTCCTGGGATCGAGTCCCGCATCGGGCTCTCTGCTCCGCAGGGAGCCTGCTTCCTCCTCTCTCTCTCTGCCTGCCTCTCTGCCTACTTGTGATCTCTCTCTGTCAAATAAATAAATAAAATCTTAAAAAAAAAAAAAAAAAAAAAAAGAAATACTTTGTAAAACTCTCCTGAAGGGCTTGGCACTAAAGGTCACTAAACCAGACTTCTTTTCTCCCCCAGAACTGTTCACTCTGTCTGGAAGCTTGTACAACCTCAATGATATTATTATAATAAGTTGTCAGTAAAGTGTTCACTGTGTGACCAAGTGGATGAATGGTTATTTTAACTCATCACAGTAGTCACACAGGTGTAAGAACAGCCAGGACTCGGTGATTATGTTCACTGATCGGCACACTGCTGCTCAGAAAGCCTGATCTAAACCGGCCCACAAATGTTTGTTCTCAGGCCATGAGGAGGCACACAGGGGAAGGGGCAAGATGGTGGCTTAGAGGTTAAGTGTCCGACTCTCGATTTCATCTCAGGTCATGACCTCAGGGTCATGAGATCGAGCCCCATGTCAGGCTATGCACTTGGCTTGGACCCTGCTTGAGATACTCTCTCTCCCTCTGCCCCTCCCCAAACCCTCCCTTTCTAAAAAAGAGAAAGCTTAAATTAAATTAAAAATAAAAGAAAGTGGCTATAAATGTTTAGAATGTTTTAGAGAAATCGACACTATCACAACATCGAATTATGTGTCTCATCTCACCGAGTACAAACATTATCAGTCTTCTAGGGAATGTTAGCCCAAGGGACATGCCACCAGGTGCCATCAACCCAGGCATTCGAGAAAGGAACAGGGTGTCAACAGAGTGATGGAGAAGAGGCCCCCACAGAGAAACTTGCGTTCTTCTTTCTTTGCTCTCTGAAGTAAGAGGGACAGATTTCAAACAGCCTTCGTTTGTTCATTATTGTTATGTGCGAGGCAGGGTGCTAGAGTGCACTGAGGAAAGGGAACACAGGAGGAGGAGGAGGGGACAATGACCAACAACAATGAAATAATGACGGTAGGGATTCTGAAGCCTTACTACGCACCAGTCACAGGGCTGAGGGCTTCCTGTAGGTTAGCTCACTGATGCACAGAGCTCCCCTGGGTGTACGGCCCAAAGCCCAACACAGCGAACCAGCTCTGCTCCTCTTAGCCCAACCAGCGGAACTGTTTTTTTTTTAAGTGAGGGGTGGTGAGTGTGTGGCTCAGTTGGTTAAGCGTCTGCCTCTGGCCCACATCATGATCCTAGGGTCCTGGGATGGAGCCCTGTATCGGGATCCCTGCCCGGCAGGGAGCCTGCTTCTCCCTCTCCCTTTACCTGCCGCTCTGCCCTACTTGTGTGCTCTCGCTCACTCTCGCTCTGTCAAATAAATAAATAAATGGAATCTTTAAAAATAAATAAATAAATAAAGTGGGGGAGTGGGCCAAGCAAATTTCCAACTCTGACTCCTATCCTCTAGTCTTAGACCCAATGAAAAGATACAATATAAATCAGTTTGGATTCAATTCAGACAAGCTACAGAAACACTGTCTGCACTTCAAGAGCATATCTGCATAAGGGAATAAGGATATAGAAAGAAATTCATAAAGGGGTGCCTGGGGACTCAGTTGTTAAGGGCCTGCCTTTGGTTCAGGTCATGATCCTGGGTCCTGGGATCGCAGGGAGCCTGCTTCTCCCTCTGCCACTCCCCCTGCTTCTGTTCCCTCTCTGGCTGTCTCTCTCTTTATCAAATAAATACATAAAATCTTTTTTTAAAAAAAAAAAAGAAAAATTCATAAAGGTAAGTATTTTTTTTTTAAAGATTTTATTTATCAGAGAGAGATCACAAGTAGGCAGAGAGGCAGGCAGAGAGAGTGAGAGAGAAGCAGGCTCCTTTCAGAGCAGAGAGCCCGACGTGGGACTCGATCCCAGGACCCTGAGATCATGACCTGAGCCAAAGGCAGCGGCTTATACCACTGAGCCACCCAGGCGCCCCATAAAGGTAAGTATTAACATTAGCAGATAGATTAGCTTAGCTACTAAGCATTCAAAGCATTGAAATCTATGAACTTCTAGAATACTATAAAAGTATTATTTTCCGACCAAAAACTAAAAATGTTCCCATGTTAGCTGCATTACTAGAGAAAAGTCTAGACTAGAGATTGGTAGGTGGCTGGACAGGTGGATAAGTGATAGACAGATAATGGATACATAAGCTATAATCTCGCCAAATGGCTCTATGATAAAGACCTGTTACTCATTACTTTGAAGAAAGAGCCGGACCGGAACCCAGCAAAATCAACAGGACATCCAAGTAATAGTGCTAAAAACTGAAATGTCATTTAGAAGGAAGGGAGGAAGACATCTGAAATGAAAATAAAATATCCTTCATAGACACTTGAAATGAATGTACTTTCAACTTCAGAAATTAAATTGACAGCAATCACGCTAAGATCTAAATCCTCAGCAGGGCTTAGAAAGCCATGATGCATGGGGGGCCCCTTCACCAAAAGAGCCTTAAGCTTTGCGGATAACAGTATCTGCAAACAAACTGATTTAAGAACAAAGTTGTCCACTTTCCTCTGTCATAAGACTTCCTAAGAGTAAACTCCCTCTAAAGTTAGGGGGAAATTATGTTCATTAGCTAAAACACCTACCTGGCACCCAGTCAGCATTGTGCCCTGTTGCCCCAGCAAACCCGAAGTTCTTACTTACTCTATGTATTTATTTATATCCCAGGTCTCTTCCCAAAGCATTTGAAAGACAAGGGCAGAAGCTATGAAAGAGAAAGTCAGGGTGTTGTTTCATTGTTATGCTCATGTGTGATAAGCCATTGCTCTGGTCCCTAAGATACCGGAGAACCACCTGGAAAAGCAAACGGAAATGCAAGCCTTACAGCAGACTATGCTGGCACAGAGGCAGTCACCCTTCCTGCAAAGACACGAGAGCATGAAAGTGTGTACCGCAACCCCCGCCCCCAGCTTGGGGAGGAGTGGCAACTGGTGGGGGGGCGGGGGGGGGGTATGTCCCGGTGTCAGACTTGAAGAAGCAATCAAAGCTTGGGTCAGAAAGGGAAGACAATAAGAAAACGAGCATGGAAGCGTCTCTCATTCTGTGCACTGCAGTTCGAACCCGCATGAGAAAACAGGACGTGTGGCCTTGAGCCTACCCAAGGTGACATTAGGGAAAGCAAAAAATCTAGATGCTTGCCTTACCCATAAAACAGAGATGGGAAAAAACATCCACCAGTGCACGGACAAGCAGGCTGGTGACCTTCCCAGCCCACGTCCAGCAGGAGAAAAGAGCTGTCACAGCCCAGGAAAGCCAGGCTTTGGGTGTGCTGAGTAGGTAAGCTCCAGCTCTATTCATTTCTGGGTTGGGAACCTGAAACCAAGAAATCATCATGAAAACTCAAGGGGACCAGCAAAAGCAAATAGAATATTGCTCTGAAGGACACTTTCACAGCCCAGAGAAGGCACAAAAGACAGCCTCAATATTTTTTAGAAGTCTGCTGAAGATGAGCTAAAATAAAAGGCACCACAGGAAAGGTATGGGGCAAATGGGAATTAGTAGCCTGAGGACAGACGATACTTCACACCATCTAAAACAGACAGTAAAACACACTATCTGCAGGATTAACGGGAAGAAGAAAAACAACAGTGCAATAAGACACTTTAAAAAAAAAAAAAAAGAAGCAGTTAGAGAAACCCCTATGTAGAATTTTACAACTGCAGACACATGTACACATACACAAATGTACATACGCTCACTTGAAGAAAAAATTCAGCTGAGAAACTGGAGGGGGCTTCAGTTTGCAGGGGCACAGGTTAGCTTCAACCCTGCACTGAAGACAGTGGAAAAACCAGGATGGTTTATAGGATCTAAAATCACCAGAAAACACGGAAGACTCACAAGCCAGTGGGAGCCTCCCCGGCTGTTTTAGATGAACATATGCAACTAGAGAAGAAAGCAGATACCAGACACCAAAGCCATTTGTGCCCTCGGGTCACAAAGACCAGGAACTCACAGTTGGCCTTTTGTTCCTGGGCCACGAAAAGCAGTGTCCACAACGGAAATCTGGTAGAGCTTCTTAGAGACGCTGCCGTGAAAGCTGGTATGCCTAAAGGCTACAGCCTTAAGACGGGAAAAGGGAGCAGAGCATAGGAGCACGACCACCCTCTCCCCAGCCAGAGGACTTGGATCTAAGCACAAAAGAAAAGATGTAAAGGTATGCATGTGGACGGTGTGGCCGCTGACCCACCCTGCCTAACTCAAGGGAGAAGAGAAGGATAGCTTCTATCATCTTTCTGGTCAATAGTGTTCTGCAAATCTCAGAAAGCCAACATGACATTTTATACATACATAAATACATACATACATACACACACATAAATATATGTTCAAATCACAAAATTCTAACAGAATCTACAGACCAATTCTTGGAACAGAGACTCTGGCAAGACTTGGACACAAGATCAAAATACAAACTTGGAAAGCGTCTCTACATTCTACCAACAATCAACTAGAAAAATATTAATAATCCCATGCACAATAGCAGCAAACAGTGTACGTTGCATAGTCGTAGACAGAGGAGGGAGAAGAATCTATAGGAGAAAATGATATGGACATAAAAAAAAGAGATGTAGCAATCTCGGCCCAGGCAGTTAGCCCCTGCAAGGCGGAAACGTATGTGTGTGCGTGCACACAGCTGCTCCACTCATAGTCACCAAAGCCTGGAAGAACAGGAATGCCCGTGCGGTGAATGAATGAACAAAACATGGCCCATCCTTACCATGGAATGCGACTTGGCCATAAAGTGAAGTGAACGGCTAATACACACAGCATCGTGGGTGACTCCCAAAGCCCCGTGAGTGAAGGAAGGCAGTCCCGCCAGGCCAAGCACTGGTACAACCTCATTTATACGCATTCTCCAAGAGAAAATTACAATATTGGAACAGATCCGTGCATGCAGAGGCTCAGGGTAGGAGCTTGTCAGTGCAAAGGGACAGCACGAGGGTGTTCCAGGGACGATGGAACTGCGCTGTGTCCTGACTTGGGTGGCAGCCGCATGAGTCGATCCATGTGTTAGATTTGACAGGACTGTGCACACAGAGTCAGTTTTACTGTGTTAATGCGGAATATCAAATGTAAACATGTAAGAACAGTGTTTAAGAAGAAGACCTTAAAAACTGTCTACGACGGGATGGGAAGGTAATTCAACACGGTAAAGATATCCTTCTCCTAAGTTAATCTATACAGTTAGTGGGTTTTCACAAAAACCCAGCAGAGTTTCATGAAATTTCACAAACAAATACTCAAATTCTTATGGAAGAATGAAGACCTAGGTAAAGCCTTCGCAAGACAACTTGAGAAGAAAGATGAAAGACATGTCCTATTACATACAAGACTCCTTAAAAATCTGTGGTTATTAGAACACTTAGGGGTTGGTGCAGGGATAGATCAACAGATCCTAAGGGAGTGACAGGGTTATACCACGAGCTTCATAAGGGCTATTCATCAGTATAGATAGATGGGACAGGTACAGGGATAAAGATATATACAGACAGATACATCCATATGGACATCTTTTTAGGCTTCTATCTTACCCCAGGCACAAATTAAATTCCAGTGACATAAAAGTCCTAAATGTGAAAAGCAAAACTTAAAAAAGAGAATATAAAGAATTCCTATAAGTCAATTTTTAAAACTGAAAAAAAAATAAGCAAAGGATATGAAAGTAAACCTCAAACTTCCATGAGTAAAATAAAAATAAAATAAAAATGAGAGCAATACAATTCTATGTCATGACCATCACATGTGCAAAAATGTAAAAGTCTGGCATACAAAAATGCTGGGAAAAGTAGGGGAACGGACTTTTTAATGGACTTTTTTAGAGGAGTTTTAGGTTAGCATGAAACTTTCGGAAAGCCGAGAGAGTTCCCATATACTAAAACACCATCGCCTTTAACCGCCCCCCGCATCACCGTGGTACTTTTGTTACAACTGATGAACCGACAGTAATATGTTATCTTTAACTAAATGTTACAGTTTACACATCAGTTCATTCTCAGTGTTACACATTCTCTGAGTTTGGACCAATGTATAATGTCACGTATCCACCACTCTGGTACCACACAGAATAGTTTCGCTGCGCCAACAATATTGGGCACTGCATGGATCCGTCCCTTCCTTTCTCCAACCCCTGGCAACAACTGATGTTTTTAGTGTCCCCACAGCTTTGTCTTTTCCAGAATGTCATGTAGTTGGACTCCTAACAGTCTTGTCAGGTTGGCTTTCACTTAGCAATATGCACTGAGGCTTCCTCCGTGTCTTTTACAGCTTCAGAGCTCACTTCTTTGTGTGACTGACATCTACCCGCCCACGGAAGAGTAACTCCGTTGCTTCGAGTATTTGGCAACTGTGAGTAAATGGACTTTTCACACACGACTGGTGGGAAGACAAAACTCACAACTACCTTGGGGATAAGCTGGCATCGTCCAGTGCAGTTGAAAATGTGTGCACACATAACCCAGAATTTCCATTCCTGTTAGACATTGCAGAGAAACTCGTGCAAGGAAACGTACGGAAAAATGTTCATTAAACGCTTTGTGGAAGAGGGAAAACTGCAAACAAACCAGAAGCACGCCAAGAAGCAGGCTGGAACAGGACAGCATTCTCCATGAGCCTGTCTCGAGTTTCTGCACATCCTGCCCGCAGACACATGGACAGCTTCTGTTCTGGACCATGTGTTCAAGGGTGTCGCTCGGTGAACAGCCTCAGAAGACAAAGATCGTGTGTCCCCTCCAGAGCGAAGTCTCGGCAGGTTGGCTTCCTGCTCATCCCAAGAGACTCGGGTTTCGGAAGCGTGGGGCTCCTCAGCGGTGGCACAGACCCACTGTGTGTGCAGCGTCTGCGTGGACCCCTGTGCGTCGCCCGGGGGGAATGAAGGGCCGAGCATAACCAGGGCCGACGGGAGGCTCATGCTGCACCCAAACGTACAGGGCAGCAAAAAGCTAAAATAAAAGGCGGGAGGCTACTGATACTCTTTATTTGCTGCCCTGGTGTGAATACTCGTACACTTCGTTGCAGGAACCTGAACGTTTGGTTGTGGTGAGCTTCCCTGGGCTGTGCTGGCAGTACGGGATACGTAACGGCGGAGACCATACTTCATCTGTCCAACATCTGGAAAATTCTGAATCCCAAAAGCCCCTACCCTTCAGAGTCTGGTGTAAGGAACTATACTCTGAAAATATTCTCCTGAAATTTTATATTTATTTTATCATTTAAGATATAAAAATGAAGGGGGGAAGAGCTACCACTTTTTAAGTCCGAAAACCAAGCCTGCACTGCAAAATGCATGTGATTCCCCACAAAAGAGTACAGAGACTATGGCGAGGGGCCTCAGAAGGGCCACATCAGCCCACTGTCTGGATCTAGTCTCCGAGTGGTAACATAATCTGTCCCTTATCTACATTATGGAGAGAACCGTTCTGGAAATACTGACCCCTGGCTTTGGTTAATTACTAGAACATGTCCTGGGACACAAAAATATCAATAATTTTCAAACATGGCAAGATAGAGTCACATGAGATTTCCCCTGTAACTGTGAAAGACGTCATGCTGGTCACACCGCTGCCCTTAAGACGCCTGCTTGATTATTAAACTCGTATCGGACCTTGGGGCTCCAACTCCCCAGTCTGCGAATACACTTGAGCCCTCGTGTCCTGGGACGAGATGCCTTTTACACCCAATTTCAGATGCTCTTGACCTCCCCCCCCGCCCCCCCGTCTCCTAGGCCAGCCACTGCTGCACGACCTAGTTATTCAGAGGCTCTGATTTGCGGCATACAACTCCTCCCGCCTCCCCTCAGCCCACGCTGTGTCCCCCACCTGCCTTCTCTCTAGGGGCGTCTCCACTGCTGCTGTGGTATGGGACTGTCTGAGAATCAGCTAACTGCCACACAGTGCAACCCAGAGATGCAGGACGTGGCTGCCCCATAGCTCGTTTCTTTATATCGCTGAGTAATTGTCCATCCAGTGCAAATGCTTGATTGTTGGGGTAGGAAACAACAAATGTTCCCTTCTCATCCTGGCGGGCTGATCCTGAAAAACCACGACCATCACATGACTTCACAGACAGACTCAGAGCAGCTCGTCCCCAGTAGTGGTGGCCAATGTGATGTATCATTCTTGAACTCGTATCCCCTATCTTCCTGCCTGACCCACAGTGTCCCTGTCTCCAGCCTATGGGGTGAGGGGCGTCACTTTCCACCATAAACCATCCTATGTAACCCTTCATCTCAGGCTCATTCTTTGGGAAATGTAAGCCAAAGTGTCTTTCATACCACTCTCACATTTCCAGGCCCAGATATTCTGGAAGAGACTTCCAGGTCAGTTAATCTCAGAAAATCAATGTGCTCTGTTGCTATGCACTTTTGTGCACCATTTTCTATCTATGGCCATGAAACTCTTCCCACTAAGACCTAGATTCTTCCAAAGCACTCACCTGAAGTGCCCTTGCTGTGATTAACAAACCTGTCTCAGCTGTGGCCAAACCAATTAATTAAAAGATACCTGTGATTTCGGGACATTTTATTTTTTACAGATTTATTTATTTGAGAGAGAGCATGTGGGCACAAGTCGGAGAGAGAGGTAGAGAGAAAGGGAGTAGCAGACTGCCTGCTGAGCAAGGAGCCCGATGTGGGGCTGGGATCATGATCTGAGCTAAAGGCAGACACTTCGCTGAGCCACCCAGGTGCCCCTTTTCCATTTAACTTGTGCCTCTTGGGCTCTGTTATTAACGTTAACTGTACCTGCTAAGAGAGTAGATCTTAAACGTTCTCACCAACCAAAAGAAATGGTAATTAGGGGCGCCTGGGTGGCTCAGTGGTTAAAGCCGCTGCCTTCGGCTCAGGTCATGATCTCAGGGTCCTGGGATCGAGTCCCGCATCAGGCTCTCTGCTCAGCAGCAAGCCTGCTTCCCTCTCTCTCTGCCTGCCTCTCTGCCTGCCTCTCTGCCTGCCTCTCTGCCTACTTGTGATCTCTCTCTGTCAAATAAGTAAATAAAAAATCTTTAAAAAAAATATTAAAAAAAAAAAAAGAAATGGTAATTATATGGCATGATGGAAAAGTTTGCTAACACAACAGTGGTAACCATACTGGAACATATGAGTGTATCAGATCCATTAAAGTTTGTATACCTTATACTTACAGTATGTTAGACATCAATTATATCTCAATCAAGCTGGAAAAATAATAATTGACGCCTGTCAGTAATGGGATGTTTTGTTAGAGTGGGTTCCTGCTTTGCTTCTCTCCTCCCAGCGACGCCCTTGTGGTGGATTTCTCTGACAAGGGAGACAGATGCCCACTGCCTGGGGCCTTGACTTCCCTTCTGTGACCCAGACGCAGAAATGAAGCCACTGACCTGCTGTAGAAACAAAGCTCCTGGTCTGGACTCCTTCCCTCTGTGTTCTCCTGAATGCCCTGCACAGCACCAAATGAAATCCGAACAGCAGGAAGTAAATGACTCTAGCTGTCCCTCTCTGACCTTCCGTGTCAACACTAATTTTAACTTCTCTTCCTGCCTTCAGCCATGTTCTGTGAAGCAATAAATAGAACTAAGTGTCTTTTTAGGACATTTTTATTGCGGCATATTTTTCCTGCCTCCTGCCACCTTATTATGTTATCTTGCCAAATGCCAGAGAAACATGAAACAGACGCTCCAAACAGGAGACATCACGGAGGGAATTTCCCTTCCAGCAACTATGACAAGGAAGCTCTCAGAACTCCAGTTTGTGTGCCCGTCGTAGGATTCTGAGCCCCGAATGTACAGTGCGGGAAGAGGCTCACAGGGAAAACGTACAGTACGCCGATCTCTGTGGAATAACACGGAATGAAGAAAACATAGCTTGGCAGCTAAATTAAAAAAGGAAATCAGAGGTCAAATGCCTCCAATTACAAGTGCTGGGAGACAGGCTCCAAATTCACGGAAATGGAAACAAATATGCCAAGTGTTGCTGGAATAAGTATATATTTTTGTGATTTTTCTTCCTTGGGTGGCACAGCTACAATGCATTTCCAATGAGTTTTCTATCGGAGGTATTGTAGTTTCCATGCTGATACACACAGAAAGTCTTAACCCTACACCATGTGAGTAAGAAGAATGATCATGAAAATAAGGAATGGGAAACAGTAATTTATAAAGTCCTATTTGGTTCGTTAAATATATTTAAGACAAAACTACTGGGACAGTTGTAATCTGAGTGAACTCTGTGCCTCTCTTTAGAAATAGAAACAAGAATAATGAATGACATAGTTCACAGGCTATGTTCAAGAATGCACACTTAGCACATATTTTGTACCATTTCTCTCTTAAGACTTTTTAAACTGATGAGTCAATGAGTGACCAAAATAACAAATGCACGACAAGGAAACATTATGGTGTGAAGTTATTTACAGATGTGCGATTTCAGCAAGACGCTAGCTCAGGGTTTCTCCACCACAGCACTGCTGGTGTCTGGGACGGGGAATTCTGTTGTGGGGCCGCCCTGGGCACAGTCGCGTGTACAGCAACATCCCTGACCCCTCTCCACGAGATGCCAGGAGCACCTTCCCCTCACCCACAACTGTAATAATCCAAACACCTCTCTGGACATTGTCAAGGATCCTCAGGGCACCAGTGGCCCGCCTAAGGGCCACCGCTCTAAAGACAGAGAGCAAGCTGAGTCCTACACCTAAGGGAGAAGCCACAGCCTAGAAGATCCGTGGATGGCGTGATAATGCAAGAGAGAGGAGCCCGGTCAGAGCATTGAAGAGAGCCCCCACAGGGACGGCACGGTGCCACTGATGACCCAAGTACACAAGGAGGCAAACAGGAACGCTGGGATTGATGGAAGGCGTGTAAGCAGGATGGTAGAAGCAGCACACATACGTGCTCTGTCCAATTACATGTGTGCACACACACATTCTACTCTGTGGGTACACAGGCGCACGTGCACACACACTCGTGCACCCACTCACCTTTCGTCTCTCTCACGCACACACCACACCCGCATATGTGCACACTCTACAGCCAGGAAAATACGCAGCCACGCATCCATTCCTGGGGGGAGAGAGGAAGAGCACTCCTCCCCGGGAAGGGAATAACCAAGGAATGCTATCAGCTGGGGAAAGTATCAACATTCTCGCACTGGAACACCTCCCAACCCAAACTGCAGCCTGCCAGCCCACAAGCGTCTTCAAGGCATGCAGCCTTCAACCTCCTTTCTGTTGCATAATGGGTTGAGCAAGAATCATGAGGCATTTCAGGAAAGCCTAGATTGTGAAAGAGAAAGGCTAAGATGAAGAGAAACACTGAATACAACAAAAATGGAGATAAATGGGGGAGGGGTATTAAAAAGAAAAAAAAAAAATCAAACTAACATGTCCAGGCTCATTTAGGAAGACATTTCATTCAAAACAAAAATCAAAATCCTTCTAATAAGAAATAAATTTTAAAAATCAGAGAAGAGTCTGCTAGAAATGTAAAAACATTAAAAAGATAAGATTAATTCAGAAGATGAAACTAATAGAAATGCCTCACAAAAACAGAGCAGAGGAGGATATTTTCAAAGAAGTAATTTTTTGGACCTTTCCCAGAATTAAAGGAAAGCAAGTGCCCCCTGAAACCAAAGAGGCCCGTGCGGCACCACACAGGCTGACTAAAACATTCATCACCCCGGCACAACCATGACAAATTCTACAGGTGACGATCTAGCACGTCAGATTAGCAACGAGGATGGATGCCTTCAACGTTCTGATCACAGGCACAGCATTTTATGCAACCTAGTCGTGAAGTGTAAAAACAGAATAAAGACATTTCAGACTGGCAGGCACATGGAGAGTTTGTCTGTCATGCGACCCTTAACCCAGGATTCGTGGTCACAAAGGAAGTCGATGAACCGAGCATGAAAAATAAGATCCAAGAACCAAAGGCACTGCCTCACGGAAGAAAAGAAAGGGAAGTCTCTGGTGGACAGTTGTGAGTTTGGTTGGAACAAGCCACCAGCTGGTTGAGGCAGAAGGATGGAGAACAGAAAGGGGATCTCTGACAACAGAAGGAAGAGCCTAGGGACAGGACAAGGTCGAACACCAGAGTAACAGACGATGTAAAAGCAGAGAAAACAGTACGGAAGGACAGCCTGCGCTCCTGCCCTCCTGCAGCGGGCTAGGCCTACCCAATGGCCAGCCGGAGCTGAGAGGGTGCTTTCATCTGGTGGAGAGATTACAGTTTTTTACTCGACTGTAAATGCGGAATTTATGTCTGCTCCATGAAGAGCAACAGGCTCATCAGACATGAGAGAAGGAGACTCCACACAGCGCAGATAAAGGAAGGGACCAGAGAGAAAGGAGGCTGGAGTGTGTCGGCCTCTTCTGAAACCGATTCGCCCAACAAACCGGCTATGAGACAGATGTGACGACTGCTCTCTCCCCTGCATACCGGCTCCCAGGTCCACTCACACCCATCGGTGTCCTCCTCTTGACTACAAAGCCTCACTGTTCAAATCATACATCATCCAAGAACTTGGCTGCAAGGGAGGTTTCTGAGCCCCAGCCCCCAGCTGCTGAGGGAGAAGCCGCATCTTATCCAGACTGGGCTGGGGTCTGCCAGTAGGAACCCTTAATAAACGTGTGCTTTTTAAGCTGCTGCATTTGTGGTAATTTGTTACACACAACCTATAATCTAGATGACTAATACAACAAGCTAAGATTAGTGAAGACTCTGTATTAGGAAAGATGTACAAGAAACAGTGAGGACGGTTGGTGAAGTGTATGACCAACCCTCACAGAAAGAAGCCAGCGCACAGTGTCTAAATTTTCTGTATCCAGGAGGATCTAAAACTATTGTTTCAGGTAGGCAGTAATCAAACAGGAAAAGCAGAAATAATTTACAAGTGGGCCTATGAAGAGAGCGGGGCCTGGCTAAGGACTACACTGTTTAATTATAAACATTTCATTATTCTGATGCTTTAACCATATAAAAATTCTAGCTTTTAGTTTTGCATTTATAGCTCAATTGAATCTTGGTGTTGGCAGATACTGTAAATGTCTCTTGGTCCAATGTCCCAGTCAAAACAGGAATGGATAGAACGTCAACCCTCTCCTGCATACGATTCGTGTCTGGGTACACATTCCACCCCACAACACAGTCCCTTCTCAGGAGAGACGCAGCTCATTATTAGAAAGCATCCTTCAGGCACCCGGGTGGCTCAGTTGGTGAAGCATATGCCTTTGGCTCAGGTCATGATATCAGAGTCCTGGGGTCGAGCCCTGCTTTGGGCTCCCTGCTCAGCAGCAAGTGCGCTTCTCCCTCTCCCTCCCCGCCCCCCAACCCCACTCATACTCTCTCATACTTCCCTCTCTCTCAATAAATAAAAATCTTTTGAAAAGAGAAGAAAAAGAAAGGATCCTACTTTGAATCCAAAAACTGTATCCATGTGACTTTCAAGCAGAAATTCCAGTTGTACCGCTGGGAGCCATAAGGAGCACATCTCCTCTTACCGCCAAACATCAAACCTTCAAATCCTGGACAACGTCTGTCACTCATCCTGCTAAATGTTCTTTAGGTTAAGAGCCCGGACTCATCTGGCAGGCCTCCAGGTGTCATGATGCTCGGGGTCCTTTCAGCAACATCGGTTACCCCTTAGCATTTCTTAGTTCGGTGGTGTCTGACTTGGAAGAGGACCCCACAGCACCCCACGAACGGCTGATGTGGGCAGAAAAAGTGCGACAAGAGTCGGCTCGATTTGCCTACGTGGCACTCTCTATCGGTCAGGTTCAAGCACAGTGGAATTCCTCAGGTCCTTTTCTCATGACCTTCTTTATTAACCCAACACTCCCTGAACATGTTCTATTTTTAAACTCAGTAGTAAACCTGGCACTTCCCCTGTTACGTCTCACCAGGTTTCTGCCGGTTACTTAAGGACTTTTTTTTTCTAGTTTAGCAAATACTCATGCAGGACCTCCTTGGTGCCAGACACTAAGCCTGTCACCAATATTAAATCACTTGATCTTCACAACAACCCCATGAGGTAGGTGCAAATATTATCAACATTTTAGAGACGCAGAGTTGTTGAGTCCTATGCCAAGCTCCGTCAGCAGCCAGGACTCGGATGCACCTCACGGCCACGGGAAGCCGTCTGAGTCCTGGTCCCGCCGCCCCGTGTCCGTGCCGCGTTTGTGGGTCCTACCTTTGTATCACCTGCAAAGCTGAAAAACAGGCCTGCCGCGCTCGCTCCCAATATGGAAAGAACTGTTGAGGAGAGCACTACCAGGGCAGGCTCTTTCATAAGAACAAATCTGAGGAAAAGCTATGAACACCCAACCAGCATCCCACCAGGGAGAATTTTCCCTTCTGCAAGACTTTGGGGAACCCCGCATCCTGGGGAGCAGAACTGCACGGAGTTGCTGGAGGTAGATATGGTCTAGACCCTTCATTGGGATGCTTCACCCACCCAGGGGACATCTGGCACAGTTTGAAGACAATTTTGGTTGTCACACGCGGGGGCAGGGTGTCAGGAGGGTGCTACGGGCATCTAGACGGCGGGCACCACTAGACATCCTACAACGCGCAGGACCGCACCGCCGCCCATCGAGGAGTGATACAGCCCAACATGTCCCTACAGCTCTTCCTCAACTTGCAGTGCGGGTACATCCCAATAAAGCCACCATAAACGGAAACTATCCCAAGTCAGAATGCATTTAATACACTTAAACTCCCAAACATCACAGCTTAGCCTGGCCTACCTTAAACCGCTGAGAACACTTACATTCGCCCACGGTTGGGAAAATCATGTCATGGGAAGCCTAATTTACAATAAAGTGTTGAATGTGTAGTGTAATTCATCGAGCAGTGCTGAAAGTGAACAACAGCATGACCACCTGGGTACAGAATGCTTTTGTAAGTGATTTGCTGGTGACGCTCATGATCACGTGGCTGACTGGGACCTGCGGCTCGCTGCCACTGCCCAGCATCACAAGGGACCATCTGTACTGCCAAGGCTGAGAAAGACAACCTACTCATATTAAAGCCAAATAGATCAGGAATTTTGACACAGTGGACCAACTAAGGAAAAGGCTCATGTGAATTAGCGAAATACATCTTTTCACTGAAATTTTGCACACTGGCAGGCAGAAAGAGCAATAAATTAGACTCCAAGGTCCCGTCTCTGGGACTTCTCCATGCCTCCGTTTATGATCTGCAATATGAAAGCATGCTTAGGTTGCTTCCCGCTCTAAAATGCCATCAACTGCCACTTCATTATTTCCCAAATACATTCGGTAAGGAGGATATTTTTAACGCTAGTAGTTGTTACAAAATGAGCAGCGTTAATGACTAGTTGAGAGCATTATACAATTATCATTTCAAAGCGTCAGCCTAATTCCCCAGGTTCGCTTGTTTGCATTTTTATTACAATGTTTTCATGTAAACTTATGATTTAGTCTCCTTAGATAAACTGCAAACGTTATTTCAACTCTGTTTTCCTGGTACTCCTATACTTTTATAAATGGTACAAATATGATTTATTTGTAGAACAAGCACCCAGCAGAACGTCACGAAGGAATTACTCCTTTTTGATGTCATCTGATGTTTTATTATAATGTTCCTAGGAAATCAAAACTTGTTTTTTATATATCTGATTTTTACCATTATTTACTGGCTAAAATAACGCAATGATAGAGGTAGGGAAAGAATCCCTGTTTTATTTTCCTACAACTACCTGGAATATAAGCCTAGAGGTCAGAAATCCCCAAATCCTGTGCTTCTGAAGCCACATTTATAAGCCAGCAGCCAGTGAACTATGTTTTTCCTGATTTTCAGTGGCCAGAGACTATTGCCTTAAGACTCTCTTATCCACATGGTGATTGAAAAAGAACTTTTATACATGAATTTTACTCCCCAAAGTCCTCTAAGAAGGCGCTCTGGGGCATTACAGAACCATGATACTATCAAAGTCCTCTAAAGACCAGAGTAACACAACTGCCCATCATTAGAGTGGAGTCTATTGATTCATTACAATAAAAAAAAAACACACGTCATGGGGACCCGTGCACATCTCTCAGTAAGAAGGTGTTAGAAAAGGCATTCCAGGACACTGGACTGTGGAAGGGGAAGATTCAGTAACGTGGGGCTTTGCTTCGGTTTGGATACTGCCAGAAAGCAGAGATCACTGGGCATCACTGGGCATCTTGATGAATCGCATCTGGAGGACAGGAAGTGAGACTGAAGGCAGAACTAGTGAAAAAAGAAGTGGTCACTCACATGAATCAGGAAAGTGGGATGTATGATTCTTTTTGTGATTCAGAAAATGCATTTTTAGCTGTGTTCAGACATGGCTGCAAAGTGGTCGTGGGTTTTTGGTTGTTTTTTTGTTTGTTTTTTGTTTGGGGGTGGGGGTTTGGCCATTGATGTTTATACAGTGGCCTTGTCTGAGGATGGTATTCCATAAAATTGTTTCTGTTCAACAAAAGAACAGCAAGACTCAGCTGTGAATGCCAGGCTAGCTCCCTCCCAGCTGCCAGTGGCTGCCCACCCACACCTATGGGGAGACTTAGTCTCCTGCTCCCTAAATCCACAAAGAGTTTGCTTCCACTGGCTGCCAATAATCTGTCCTCCCTGCTGATTCCAAAGAAAACAGTCACTTCAAGACCTATGTCACTCAAATATTTAAATTAACCTTAATTCAATTCTTCCCTTCTGACAGTGTATTTCTCATCTCGCTCCATTTCCCAAGCTCAGGAGGGACTCACGTGAAGAGAGGCACCAGATTCAAGATTTTCACAGCGGCACTAACCCATCAGGTTGGACGCCAGGTAGGTCCTAGGGGTTCCCTGCTTTGCCCGACTCTAACTCTTCGGTGGCTGGATTTTACAGAGTATGACATAGGCAGAGAAGAGACTAGGGTTAGGTTAAGTAGGGAGGGCCCTTGGGAGCTGGGAGCAGTGGTTATGACCAACTCATCGGGAGACGTTTCAAACTGTGAAGTCTGTTCTGGTACCTAAAACCAAGCATTAGCATCGCCGCCCTTTCTGAGAGGTAAACAACATTCACCTTTGAGACTTTCTGGCATCAAGGATGACAGAAAAGGTTTTATTTATTTCTATTTTGTTAAAGAATGGGCCCATTCAAGTAGGCATTCTTTAGAATATGTCTGTCTTTCTGTATTATTCTTCCCAATATGGTTGGCTTCAGTGTTTTAAAGAACGAAGACGACAATGAAAGATTTACGGATGTGTTTTAAAGATCTCTTCCCCCTATAAAGATACATTTGACTTTTTTTTAAGATGTATGTGGGGCGCCTGAGTGACTCAGTGGGTTAAGCCTCTGCCGTCAGCTCAGGTCATGATCTCAGGGTCCTGGGATGGAGCCCCGCATCAGGCTCTCTGCTCAGCAGGAAGCCTGCTTCCCCCTCCCTCTCTGCCTACTTGTGATCTCTCTCTGTCAAATAAATAAATAAAATCTTTAAAAAAGAAAAAAGATGTATGTAATACCTCCAGCCACGACTAAATGCAGAGCAAATTCAGACATATTTACTATCTTGGAGATTACTAAATTGGCTAATGGTTAATTTCGTCAAAGAACTTTTTAAAAAATGCAGTCATTTCAACAACAAAAAAAGAGCAATCAGATAGCAGCCAAGTCAAGTGCAGATGGGGATGTTACTGGTTCAGATCTTCTGCCACGTAGGAATTCCAACTATCCAGACACTGACCAACCCACTACTAATCTTACTCTTTTGGGCTGAAAATGCAATTTTTTTAACTAATATTAGCTACTGGTTATTTTGTTTGATTTTTAAATTTAAAATCATTATTGCCCAAAGTATTTTTTTTTTAATATTTATTTATTTGACAGAGAGAGAGGTCACAAGTAGGCAGAGAGGCAGGCAGAGAGAGAAGAAGAAACAGACTCCCCACTGAGCAGAGAGCCCGATGCGGGGCTCGATCCCAGGACCCTGAGATCATGACCTGAGCCGAAGGCAGAGACTTAAACCACTGAGCCACCCAGGCGCCCCTTGCCCAAAGTATTTCTTAAATATTAACTAAAGTTAAGCAATTATTAAGTTAAGAAAGTTCTTTTTTCAAGATCATTTTTACCAATGAGTTCATGCCAACAGAATTAAAGTTCATTAGCTTGCACATCAGACTGTGGGGTAAAGGATTTCTCAGTCACTTATGCTGCCATAGCCTTCTGAAGCATTAAGAATTTTTGCTAAAGAATTCTTTACTTTTATTCTAAAAGACTTTAGAACTTACAGAAGATTCACAAGAAGTCTACCAGGTATTTCCATATGCCCTGAGAAAATTCACCAACTGAAAACATTTTGCCCATCTGCTTATTATCTGTGTTTTCTGAATCATCTGTTTGAAAGTAACTTGCTAACACAGTATCTCTTACCCCTACACACTTCAGAGTATGTTCCCTGAGAAGAGCATGATTATCAGATTGAAGAAGTTTAATACTAAATATATTATTATTATATTTAGATTTCAGCAATTTTCCCAATAATATTCAGTATGGAAATTTTTCGCCCTGACCCATTGTGTTTACTACTTGTGTTTACTTCTCATGTCTGTTTTCTTTTACTTGAATGACATCAGCATTTTCCAAAAGCGCAGCATTGTTGATTTTTAGGTTCCTCTCAATTTGCGTTGGCCTGATGTTCCTCATGACTAGATTAAATGCATATTTTGGCAGAAATGTCAAAGAAGTAAAGCTGTGCCCTTCTCAGGGCATGACGTCAGGAGCGACGTGATACTTTGTCCCACTGTTGGTGATAATAAAAAATGAGAATTTTCTTTTAATCAGATTTATTAATGTTGCTTTTTGCCCATGCTGTGAAAACAGATACTTACTGACTTTACAGAAGAAGAGTGACTTGCATGTCCTGACTCATTCCTGAAGATCTACATCTCTATTGCATTTCCTTTCTACTTCCCTAGAACAAGTTGGTTCTGCCCATTTATCTTCATTCCCCTTGAAGAGAATGGGAAAGAATAAACAGACTGACACAGACTGTTGTCAGTGTGGTGATGACCACAACCGAGAACAGGTCTACAAAAATATCCAGCTCGTTCAACTTTCCATAAGAAAGCCTGCCTGGGTCCAACATGCCAAAAGCAATTGGGCTTGGAGGATATTTTTAGAAATTGATTATTTTAGCTTGTTTCTGAAAGGAGACTAGCTGCCACAATGGAATACACATTAAACAATGCATTAACGACCTCAAATTTAGAGCCAGCTGCACTAAAAAAGGAAAACAAAATCCTGCCCATAGATAGTCATTTTGCGAAGACCAACAAGAAAATCGTGGGACCGCAGAGTCATGTGGTTCTACTCTCCAACCACTATGTGGCAAAGCTGAACATAAAACTTCTCCCCGAGATTTTTTTTATACCCATTTTATACCCATATTTATACCCTAAATATCTCCCAGAAAGGACTTTTCAGAGCTTCAATTGGAAATTGCTTCCAGAGTCTGGGGATACTTCTAGACATGAGAATATAATTTGGGGCACCTGAAATCTCTCCCTTCATATTTTTTTCTTGTCTCAACCTGTGAAAAAGTAAGAACAATTAATCATTCTTAAAAAACATGAGGGTGGGAACCCGTGCTGGGGGAGTGGGCAAGGGGCCAGAGAGGGGAGTCCAAACAACTGAGTTTTTACTTGGAGAAATTTCCTTTAATCCCTACAAAATTCTCACTACAAACCTCTGAATTCTCTATTATAACTTTAATGAAAACAGGATCATGTCTTTCCCACTGCTGTCCTCCTGGATCCCAACAGTGCTGGGTACATTGTACTTTTTTATTAATAAATGTTGAATGAATACACCAATAAATAAAAGTCTTATTTTGCATTCTAGCCCTAGTATTTGCGGTCACTCACATTATAATTTTGTCATACTATATTAACATACTCATTTTTCCCTCTTGTCAATACATTATTCATTCTATCATCATTCATTATGTCATCTATAGATGATACGAAACACGCTATCTACACAGTACGGAATTTAATATGTGAATGGAAGACAGAAATAATCAAGTGATTGGTTCTGAATCGTAGATCAGTGTTCTGATATTCTAGTCAGTTTCTGCTACATAAGAAGCAAACACAAACTTTCAGCAGCATGTGATAATAAGCATTTACTAGCTCACAAGTCTTTGGGTTGGTTGGAGTTGGGCTGATCTAGATGGGATTCAGGAAGGTGCCTCTGCTGATTTCGGCTGTGCATGGTTTTAAGTCTGGTAGCCAGCGAGCTTGTCTTTCAAGTCTCATTACATCATGTCTGCTAAGATTCTACTGCTCAAAGCAAGTCATAGGCTAAACCCAACACCAGTAGCATGGGCAAGTTTGTTGCCCACTGTGAAAGCAAAGGGAGGGAATGAATACATCTAGAAAATAATCTAACTTTAACACCCTAGCAACACAATCTGGCTCCTGGTTTGTTTCCCACTTGTGAACTACAGAATTAAACTTTGATCTTTCCCAAATATTATATCCTCTCTATCCTCCAGCCCCTTATACATGCTGGCCCTCTGCTTAGAATGATCTCCCACTCTTTCCTCTTATGCCATAAGCCCATCTCTATCATTTGCCAGGCAAACACCTACTCATTCTTCCAAACTATTTTATTCTAGAAGCATCTCTAGATACCAGAATCCAAGAAAGCTGCCAACCCCAGATCTTTCCATATATCCCCATATCCTCATATCCACGTATCTTGCCATATCCTCATATCCACGTATCTTGCCATATCCTCATATCCACGTATCTTGCCATATCCTCATATCCCCTATGCTTCCCCCATGGAACCTACCACACATTACAAAATTTCCATTTCTTTCTCTTCTCACATGACCATCTCTGTGAGGACAGATTCCACCCTTTTTATTAATCTTTGTGCCCCCAGTCCTTAGATTAGTGGCTGACATACAGCAAACACTGAGCAGGTGTTTGCTGGATGAATATTCTGGATATAATTACTCACCCTTTGGGAAACATGAACACTGACCATACCATACAAACATACACTACCCACTGACATTTTCTCTGTACTCGCTTTTTTCTTATTCTAGTTAAAAAAAATCAAAATAATTTTAAGCTCTACTTCTGGAGAATTACAAGTTCAAACACATGAGTTTGGGTTCAATCTGAGCAATTTGCCCCATTTATCTGTAGGTAATCTGACGTCCACTGGAATTTTCATTATCCAAAAAAATGAACTATTTGGAGCAAAACTACACTAGACATTGTAGTTTAAGCCCTCTGTGGGTGAGACTATATATTTTTCTATTTATATGTAATATGTATTTTTTCTATATATATAATAATACATATTTTTCTATTTCTATTTCTACTTAAAATATCCCGGATCACCCACATAGCTCAGTCAGCTAAGCAACTAACTCTTAATTTGGGCTCAGGTCATGATCTCGGGGTCACAGGATCGAACCCCATATCAGGCTCTATGCTCAGTGGGGAGTCTGCTTGAAACTGTCTCTCTCTCCCACTGTCCTTCCCTTCCTCTATCTCTCTCTCTTTCTCTCTCTCAAATAAATCAATCTCTGGGGAAAAAATTATTCTTATTACACGGGGAGACTGACCACTCCAAATTGGAACACAGTTTTATTCAATCAAGTAACTTTCCTCCTTCTAAAGCCATCCCCAACAAAACCCCTACAACAAAATATCTCTCAATTACTGAATCCTTAAATAAATCTTTGTAGCAAATCAATGGCTGCCTGCTTATACAAATATAGTGTATGTTTGTCTTTCATGGTCCTTTGTAAAAATATGAGCTTCTCAAGCAAATTTACAGGCTTCTAGACTACACATGAAGGGTCTGTCTATTTAGCATCATTGCTGAAAATAATCACTTCATCATAAATCCATTCATCAAAACTAAACCAATTTCATCTCTTGGCTAGAATGTATCCACTTCCCCAATATATTACGGTAAGTTCAATGAACATTAAATTCACAATGACAGTGATTCTCAGAGAGAACATGTGGCAGTAAATTCTCCAAAGTGTTTACTTAGACTTACAATATGATGATCCCGAACACTTTGAAAGGGACCGTTAAGAGGATTTCAACAATCCACTGTGCCCTCCAATCAATAACTAATTCATCGCTACCAAATGGCTTCTTCAGCACAGAGCCACAAAAGAATCAATGGAATGGAATGTCTATTGCAGTGTCTCCATATATTTGCTTAGCTCTGTAGAAAACTGTTTGTGACAGGCTGGAAGAAATCATCAATGACTTCTAACAAGCACAGCTAAAATAACTTATTGTGATGCCTATGACAATTTTGTAGCTTTAGTTCTAATCCGATGATATCTGGAGACATTTTGGTTGGCAAATCATGGCAGGGCCACACTACTGGTATCTAGTGGGTCGTGGTCAGGGATGCTGCTTAACTTCCTACAGTGAAAGCACAGGACCCTACTCACCCCCCCCCCCACACACACATGCAACAACGATTATCCAGGCTATACGTTAACGGTGCTAAGACTGAGAAGACCTACCTTACTAACAGACTAAATTCTAGAACTGTAGAGCTGTGGAACTATGTTACCCCGTATGGCAGCCACATGACTGCATGAAATATGGCAATTCCAAATTGAGATGTGCAGTAAGTGAAAAACACACTCCAGATTTCAAAGGCACAGTATTAAAGAAAGAAAGAATATCTTAATACTTTTATAATGATGAGATACTGAAAGGAAAATATTCTGGTTATATCAGGCTAAATAAATACAATATTAAAATTAATTTCACTTCTTTCTTTTCACTTTGAAAAATATCTATCAGAAAACGTAAAATTACGTGTGTGGCTCTTGTTACATCTCTTTTTGGACAGCACTAGGCTAGGAATTCCTTCTGTGTCCTTGATGACACTGTCTCGACCCATGAAATGTGCATTTTAGTAAGTGGGCTCTCAAAGTAAATTTGAATACAAAAAGCACCCAGTTGCTATGTGTTTACATAAAACGAATATAAGTGCCAAGATACTCAATTAAATCAGAGATACATGGGCAGCAAGATATAGCTTCCTTATTTATACTGATTTACAAAACTGGTCCGAGATGAAAAAACAGTCATTGGGCTGTATTTTTTTTCTGTATGCACAAATGGTTAGAATGATTCAGTAGCAAAATGTCCCACAGGTCAGACTTCAGGGAAGATGGCAGAGTAAGAGGATCCTAAGCTCAATTCATCCCATGGACACAGCTAGATTACACCCACGTCAGTATAAATGCCAGAAAATGCCCCAAAGACCAGCAGAACAAACTCCACAAGTGTACGTAGAAGAGGCCACACTGAAGAGGGCAGTAAGGTAGAGATGTGGTGGGGAGCTAACCCCCACGGGTCTGGCCACCTGAGAAGGGAGCCACGGGCATAGAGAGGAGTGAGAAAGACTATCACACCACAGAGCCCACAAGGTGAAGAGGAATTCCCATAGCATTTGGCTTGGAAAATCAGAGGAGTCAAATTTTGTGAGTTCTTCAACCAGCAGGACTTGAGCCTGGAATTTAGAAAATGAGCAGGCTCAGCTTTGGGAAGCTGAATCCCTGTTCTTACAGAGACATCCCCCTCCTGCAGCAGCCCAGCATGGACCTTGCCCCTCATTCTCCTGTCCCCTCCAATACAGCCATGGCCAGAGCCCATCCAAAGCAGCACCTCAAGCCTGGCAGTGTGTAAGCAGCCCAGCAGGGGATAGCACCACTCCAAGGTGACCCCTGCCCCCAGCAAGAGGGGAATATAACGACACAAACTAGTCCAACTGCAACCCCAGCAGTGGGCTAGGGGAAGCCACTGGTCTGACTACAATCCTTGCCCACCAACAAAAGCTCCTCAGGGGACAGCACAGAGAAAGCACCCTGCAGTCCAGTACTACTGCATCTCCGATAAACACACGGTATGACTCAGTGCAAGCTCACAGTGGCCCCAGACTAACCCACTAAACAACACAGGGACCAAACCCTGCCCACAAAAGGCAAAGAGAGCCACCACATACAACTGGACTGAAAGCAAATGCAGCTCAGCCACAATAGTAGGACACGTGGAACAGACACAGGAGACACCTCGGATATGCCAGGCTCTGGTGAACAGGGGACTTTGAACTGAAGGACAGTACAGGATCTCTTCTTCATAAAGCCACTTCTCTCGAGAGCTGGAGACACATCTGACTTTCCTAACACAGAAGAACAAACACAGAGCTAGACAAAATAAAGAGACAAAGGAACATGTCCCAAATGAAAGAGCAAAACAAAATCACAGCAAGACAACTAAATGAAATGAAGACAAGTTAAAACAAGTAACACAATTAGTACACACCTCTCAGTAGTTACTTTGAATATAAATGGACTAAACACTCTAATCAAAAGACACAGGATGAGCAAATGGATAAAAAAGCAAGACCCATCTAATGCTGCCTGTAAGAGATTCATTTCAGACCTAAAGACATCTGCAGATTGAAAGTGAAGGGATGAAAAAGCATTTATCATGCAAAGGGAAGTGGTAAGGAAGCTTGGGTAGCAATACTTAAATCCGACAGAAGAGACTTTAAAACAAAGACTGTAACAAGAGGCAACGTAAGACACTTCTTATCATAAAGGTAACAATCCAACAAGAAGATTTAACAATAGTAAATATTTCTGCACCCAACATGGGAACACTCAGATACATAAAGCAACTATTAATTAACATTAAGAAAGTAATTGATAGTAATATAATAATAGTAGGGGACCTTAACACCCCACTTAAATCAATGGATAGATCATCCAAACAGAAAATCAACAAGGAAACAATGGCTTTGAATGACACATTGGACCAGATGGATCTAACAGGTATATTCAGAACATTCCATCCAAAACCAGCAGAATACACATTCTTTTCAAGTGCACATGGGACATTCTCCAGAACAGATCACATATTAGTCCACAAAATAAATCTCAAAAAATAAAAAAAAAGATTAAAGTCATACAATGCATCTTTTCTGACCATAACACTATAGAACTAGAAATCACCCACAAGAAAAAAAATCTGGAAAGAGCACAAATGCATGGAGGATAAATAACACACTACCAAGCAATGAATGGCTCAACAAAGAAATCAAAGAGGAAATTAAAAAATACATGGAGAAGAATGAAAATGAAAACACAAAGGTCCAAAGTCTTTGGGATGCAGCCCAAGCAGTTCTAAGACCGAAGTTCATATCAATACGGGTCTACCCCAAGGAGCAAGAAAAACTGCAAATAAACAAAATCACCTTACACCTAAAAGAGCTAGAAAAAGAAGAACAAACAAAACCCATATCAGTAGAAGGTAGGAAATAAAAATGGAGCAGAAATGAATGAAACAGAAACTAAAGAACAACTGAAAATATTAATAAAACCAGGAGACTGTTCTTTGAAAAAAATCAACAAAACTCATACACTTTGGTCAGACTCAATGAAATAGAAAAAAAAGAGAATGAGGACTCAGATAAACTATGTCAGAAATGAAAGAGGAGAAATAACAAGTGACACTACAGGAATACAGCAGATTATCAGAGAATATTATGAAAAATTACATGCCAACAAATTGGACAAAGTAGAAGAAATGGATAAATTCCTAGAACCTATAACTTCCCAAAACTGAATCAGGAAGAAATAGAAAATCTGAACAAACCAATTACCAGCAATGGAATCAAATCACTAACAGAACAATCACAACCAACAAAACTCCAGAACCAAATGGCTTCACTGGGGAATTCTACCAAACATTTAAAGAGGAGTTAATACCTATTCTTCTCTAATTCCTCTTCTTCCAAAAAATAGAAGAGGAAGGAAAGCTTCCAAATTCATTCTACGAGGCCAGCATTACCCTGGCATTTAAAGAAGAGTTACCTATTCTTCTCTAATTCCTCTTCTTCCAAAAAAAATAGAAGAGGAAGGAAAGCTTCCAAATTCGTTCTACGAGGCCAGCATTACCCTGATACCAAAATCAGATAAAGACCCATTTAAAAAAAGAGAACTATAAGCCAAAGTCCCTAATGAATATAGACACAAAAATCCTCAACAAAATGTTAGCAAACCAAATCCAACAATACTTTAAAAAAAATCATTCACCACAATCAAGTGAGATTTATTCCTGGAATAGAAGGTTGGCTCAATATTTGCAAATCATTCAACATAATAGATTACATCAACAAGGTAAAGGATAAAAACCATATGATTATTTCAATAGATGCAGAAAAAGCGTTTGACAAAAGTACATATCTTTGTGATTTATAAAACTCTCACCAAAGTAAGTTTAGAGGGAACATACCTCAAACATAACATAGGCCAATTATGAAAACCCACATCTAACATCATACACAATGGTGGAAAACTGCGAGCTTTCCACTAGGATCAGGAACAAGACGAGGATGTCCAATCTCACCACTTTCATTCAACATAGTACTAGAAGTCTAGCCATAGCAATCAGACAACAAAAACAAATAAACGCATCGAAATTGGTAAAGAAGAAGTAAAACTTTCACTATTTATAGATGACATGATGCTACATATATGAAACACTAAAGACTCCACCAAAAAACTTTTGGAAATAATAAACGAATTCAGTAATGATGCAAGATACAAAATCAATATACAGAAATCCACTGCATTTCTTTACACATAATAATGAAGTAGCAGAAGGAGAAATTAAGAAAACAACCCCATTTACAATGTCACCAAAAAGAATAAAACACCTAGTAATAAGCTTAATCAAGATGAAAGACCTGTACTCTGAAAACTATAACACACTGCTGAAAGAAACTGAAGACAACAAAAACAAATGGAAAGATAGTCCATGCTCATGAACTGGAAGAACAAATAGTGTTAAAATGTCCATATAACCAAAGCAATCTACAGATGCAGTGCAATCCCTATCAAAATACCAATAGCATTTTTCACAGAACTAGAGCAAATAATCTTAAAATTTGTACAGAACAACAAAAGCCCCCTCGTATACAAAATGATCTTGAAAAAGAAGAAGAAAACTGGAGGCATCACAATCCCAGATCTCAAGATACACTACAAAGCTGTCGTCAATCAATACAGTATGGTACTGGCACAAAAACAGACACATAGATCTACAGAACTCAACAGAAAACCCAGAAATAAACCCAGAAGCATATGGTCAATTACTCTTCAACAAAGCAGGAAAGAATATGCAATGGGAAAAAAAAATCTCTTCAACAAATGGTGTTGGGGAAACTGGGCAGCTACAGGCATAAGAATGAAACTGGACCACTTTCTCACACCATACACAAAAATAGACTCAAAATGGATTGAAGACCTGACTGTGAGACTCAAACATAAAAATCCTAGACAACAGCACAGGAAGTAATTTCTCTGACAATGGCCAAAGTAAGAGTTTTCTAGGTATGTTTCTTGAGGGAAGGGAAATAAAAGCAGAAATAAACTTGGGAGTACATCAGAATAAAAGCTTCTGCACAGCAAAGGACACAATCAACACAACTACAAGGCAACCTCCTGAATTGGTAAGATATTTGCAAAAGACACATATGATAAAGAGTTAGTATCCACATCCTATCCTTCTTATGTCCTATCCATGGGACGTATGAAGAACTGGTGCAACTCAGCACCCAAAAAACAAATGATCCAATTCAAAATGGGCAGAAGACATGAACAGACATTTCTCCAAAGAAGACATCCAGATGGCCAGGAGACACATGAAAAGATGCTCAGCATCACTCAGCATCAGGGAAATGCATCTATCAGAATGGCTAAAACGAAAAACACAAGAAACAGTGGGTGTTGGCGAGGATGCAGAGAAAGGGGAACTCTCTTGCACTGCTGGTGGGAATGCAAGCTGGCGCAGCCACTCTGGGGAACAGCACGGAGGTTCTTCAAAAACCTAAGAACAGAACTACCATAGAATGCAGTAATTCCACTACTGGGTCAACAGTTTAAAAAACCAGGAGGTAAGCAAACACTCTGACAGCAGGCAAATATTTCTGAGAGGAAAGCCCAGCAGCCAGCTCATTTAAAATTAGACCAATTGGTTAAACTGTCAGTCATGAGACCTGAAACCTTCTATAGGTAATACCGCAGGCACAGTGCTACAGGGTAGAATCCACAGTTCCCTTCTTAAGAATCCACCCCCAAACACAGTGCAAACAGATGGAAACGTTAAGGAACAGGTCAGGACAGTGAAGGGACACTAGGAAGAGTTCCAAGGGGAAAACGGTCACCACGGAGGGTAGGGCTTGCGTGCGGAAATAAAGGCACTATTTGGCCAACAGCACTGAGAGAACCATGTCGTGGAGGAGATGCCAGAAAAGCGGAGTGAGCCGCAGCTCCCAGCTGAGACCGGCACGAGGTGCGCGACTGTGACGATAACAAGACTTGCCTGCCTATGGCTGTGCAGTAATTTTGGGAAGAGCTCGGGGTGAGACAAAATTCTTTGTCTTAACAAGCTGGAAGAGGATTTAGAACTTCACTCTCCCGGCAGTGGGGAACCAGGGAGTGCCATGGAGAGAGGGGGGTGTGTCAGAAAACGACAGGGCACGCGTGCACATGGGACAGACTGCAGAGGGAAGCCACGCAGGCAGAGGTGTATGTGCAGTGCTGTTCCCACGGTGTTTTCCACGCAGTCCTACAGTGACATCCCCACTCACAGCCCCCGAGTGCGACCTTCTCACCACACCCCTGCCAACACTGGGTATCTCTTGTCTTTCTGACAACAGCCTTCTAACAGGTGTTAAAAGCTTTCATAAAGGAAATAATTAACAGGTAATGAGTTTCACATACTTACCTCGAAATTCAATGAATGGCTATTTCCCCCTGGTTTCTGAAAGGAGGTTGTCACATAACACCATCCGCTCATCCCAGCACCATGTACAAGAGACTTCATTATCGGTCCATTATTTATCGTCAATAAAACACTAAGCAAAGGTCTGGAGTGCCTGGGTGGCTCAGTTGGTTAAGTGTCTGCCTTTGGCTCAGGTCATGATCTCAGGGTCTGGGATGGAGTCCCACATCTGGCTCCCTGAGAGCAGAGAGCCTGCTTCTCCCTCCCCTTCTTACTCATGTTCACTCTCACTCTCACTCTCAAATAAATTAATTAAATTAAATTAAATCTTTAAAAAAAAACACTAAGCAAAGGTATACACTCAGCATTTTAAAGTTAAGTATGCCAACTGTGGTGCCTAAGAACTACTCAGCACCAAAATGAGAACTGGTAAGGGCATTTGATACTTTGTTACAAAATATCCTGTCTCCAGAGACAGGGAAGCCAACAGTGAAGCCAATCTAAGGAGGAAGCAGCAGGATTTATATCTTCCTGGAAAAAGAACAACTGATTATAAACTAAACACAATATTATTGTCTGAATATTATTATTCATTGAATATTATCAACCACTTTCTGAAAATCCAATATGTTTACAGTAGGACCCAAGTTTTCCTGTGACATGGCAATACAGAACATAAAGGAAAAGAAGAATAAGTTGTTGTTGTCGTTTTTAAATCAATTTGGGTAAAACAAGAAGAAAGCTAAATCCCAACTTCAAAGTATCCAAATGACTGCCCAAGTCACTGAAGAGTGACCAGGGCACACTGAAAAGACAGGAGCAAACAAAACCACTGGGGATCACGCAGCACCTACAGAACTGCCTACCTGCCAGCGAAAGCATCCTTCTCAGACACAAAGGGCACCAAACCAAAGGCACAGAACATGGATCCCTGTTTGCAAGAAGGAAATAGGAGGAAACCAGCTGGCAGCAGGAACTTCCCGTACAAGAGCAGCTTCCAGACGCAGAAAAACTAGAATTAAAGGAAGAATCACATGGACAAATTATATTTGCTGGCATTGTTCTGTCTCAATGGCAGTGGGAACCAGAAATTTAAACTGTTAACAAAGAAATGTTTAAAAATCAGCCTTTGTCACTCGCTGAGAAGTAAAGGATAAATAAATTTATACATCAGATATCCTGGCACATCCACTCGCCTCTTTCCCACAAAAACATCCAGAAATAAAACATAAAACATATATATATAAGTAGAAATCAACAGCTCTCTTATATGAAAACAACACAAATTAGAAGATAAAATTGCAGGCAAGGCACCATTTAGAACAGCAATAATAAATAGAAAATGTCTAGAAATAAACTTAAGAAATATGTAAGAACTTTAGAAGGAATATTTTTAAGTTCTTCCAGGGGAGGGGAGAGGAAAATTTAAACACATGAAAGGCATTCCAAGTTGCGAGTATGAAGAATGAACATCATAGTATAATTGTCTCTAAATCTATCTAAAATAGCACCCAACCAATTTGTTTTAGGAATCTGGTAGGCTGATCCTCAATTTTCGAGGGAACTATAGGTACGGAAAAACAGCCACCAAAAATCTAAATATAAACTGAATGATACGATGGAAGCAACTCAATCAGAAACGGGCCAAGATTTTAACAGACACTTCCTGGAAGATTCAAAGGGACAGTACGAACACAACAAAACGTTCAGCATCATCAGTCACCAGTAAAATGCACAATAAGACCACCGTGTGATCCCACCATCCACATACCCGCTATATTGAAAATTTAGGAAGACTGACTTTGAAACAATGCTGACTTTTAGAGCTACAAGAACTCGCACCCAAGCTGGGGGGAGTGTCCAAGAAAAGACCTTAAAGAAAAGACAGGGGCTGGGGGGCTGTTCTTAAAAAGCCAAAAACGTACCCTATGATGGAGCCATTTCATACATATATGTGTTCCGTCCCCCACAATAAAAGGAAAAGAAAATACAGGGGCAACAAAATGACCTGTGCGGTAGTAATATTTAAAATAGGCAAAACAGCAAGCAGCCCGGGTCTTGACGCATCGGTGAGCAAATAAACCAAATGGTTTCACGCAACAGAATACCACTCATCATGAAGAAGAAACAAGCTACAGACCCAAGAAACGACATGCTTCCGTCTCAAAAACATGAAGCTCCTGAAAGAAGCCTTCCGCAACGGAACGCTCGCGTTCTGGAGTCAGGACAGCAGTGGTCTCTGCGGGAGCGGGGCTGGGAGCTGACCGGCAAGACGCATGAAGGAATTTTCTGGGGTGATGGTAATGTTCTGTATCTTGGTAACCGTTTGTGCTGAATAAGCACATGCATTTGTCAAATCCCAGTGAACTTTACTGTATGTAAATTCTGGCTCAAAAATTTTTAAAAAATACTATAAGCAAATGCTAACCTCTAGTCAGATGAGGCAATGCTAAACTACTTGGGGGAAGTGTGCTGACATCTTCAATTTACTTTGACACGCACCAAAAAGTAGGATGAACTGATGTACTAGATGGACAGATGGGAAGATGGGTGTGAAAACAAGGAACAAGGCTACAAAATGTTCATGGTAGAACCCAGGTGGTGGGGAGATGGGTGTTCACTGTAAAATAATCTCGACGCTGCCCATGCTTGAAAATCTTTTTACTAAAATGTTGTGAACAGTGTAAAGAAACTCAAACAGTGATAAAGGAAGAGTAGACCTGTAGCGTGCTTAAATTTATTTATGTTCCATATTAACTTAAACATAAATAGAAAATAAGACGAACAGAACAGAGTAGAAAATTTCTATTCAGAAACAGAACCTCCAAAACATGAAAACTTAGTGCTGTCCAAGGGGTATAAAGTTTCCGTTACACATGATGGATAGGTTCGAGAGCTCTGTTGGAAAACACTGTGCCTATTGTTCACGACACTGCACTGTGCACTGAAAAATGTGTAAGGGGGGAGCCTGGGTGGCTCAGTCGATTAAGCATCTGCCTTTGGCTAAGGTCATGATCCTGGGGTCCTGGGATTGAGGCCTGTGTCCTGTCAGGCTCCCTGCTCAACAGTAGGAAGTCTGCTTCTCCCTCCCCTCTCCCCCTCCTGCTGCTTATTCTCTCTCTCTCTCTCTCTCACATAAATAAATAAAATCTTTTTGAAAGTGTGTTCAGAGGGTAGATGCCATGTTAGGTATTTTACACCATCAAAAAATCATGGAAACGTGGTATCTGTTACAGGTGACAACTCCAATCAGAAGGGAACAGAGGGATTATTTAATAAATAGCACTGAGACAAATGGGCTGCCTTCTGGAATAATGTATTTGGATCTATGCCTCACACCTTGTGCCAGGATAACTTCCAAACAGATCAAATACTTACACATATATAAAATGTAGAATGCAGTAATAAGCTGGAAAAAAAAATCTTCTTTAACACCAGAGGGGAAAAGTCGTTTCCAACCATGACCAAATGCCAAAAGTCCTAACAATACTAACGAATTCAACTACATATAAGTCAGCACTCTTAGAGCAAAACTATAATAAACTCAAACACAGATGACAAATTGGGGAGAAACTGTAATATTTCACACAGTTAATTTCTCCAATAAATAAGCAGCTCATAGATATAATGTCAGCAACACAATAGGAAAAACAAAAACAAAAACACAGGGAAATGGATATGAACAGAGAATTCATAGAAAAGGAAAGACAAATGGTGTTTAATCCTATGAAAATATCCTCAACCTCAAACACAGTAATTGAAAAAAATGTATCTTTGTGTAGTTTTAATTTGCATTTCTATCAGAAGTGAAAAAAAAGGATGCTGTAGAGTGTATAATTCACTTTCAAAAGGAGAGAAGGAGGATGCACACACACATATACATAACAACACATATAAAAATGTGTTTGTACATACTTTTTAAAGCTCCAGAAAGGAACACAAGAAATAACAATATGGATTTCTTTTTTTTTTAAGATTTTATTTATTTGATATATATAGAGAGATCACAAGTAGATAGAGAGGCAAGTAGAGAGAGAGGGGGAAGCAGTCTCCCTGCTGAGCAGAGAGCCCGATGTGGGGCTCGATCCCAGGACCCTGAGATCATGACCTGAGCCGAAGGCAGAGGCTTAACCCACTGAGCCACCCAGGCGCCCCAACAATATGGATTTCTTGATCAGAATGACAGATTTTTTTCACAGTATACCCTTGTATATGTTTTGATTTTTTAATCATGTTGTTAAACGACCTCCTAAAGAATCAGACTTAAAACAGTAAAAAGAATTCCACTGCAAACAAGGGTAGCAGAGTGGGACAGAGCCAGGGTTCCAGGCACACTCTGCTACTAATTTAACTGCGTGAACTTGGGCCAGCCCCTTGGAATCCTTGATGCTTCTGGCTGCAAAGAATCTCAGAAAGATTCTCATCCCTCCTCTTGTCCCACAGAACAGGAAACAGAAACATAAAATCAATTAAATGGCTCAGCAACATCACATGGGGTCCGGTCCGTTTATGGGGAGAGCCCCAAAAGCTGTCAATGTGTCCATTTCTTCTTGTTTGAGATGGGAGTCCTGCCATCAAGAGATGAAAAGACAAGCCATGGATTCTGGGGGACAATGTCTGTCAATTCCACAAACGAGGAGGATGTGGACGTGGAGCGCATACAGAACTCTCCCACCCAACAACAAGAAAACAAGCCCCTGAAAAGATGCATCTTTGGCCAGCAGGGAAGGGAAATGAAAAACCATACCAAGATACCTCTAAGCATCTTTTAGAATGGCTAGAACTTAAAAAAAAAAAAAATGACAGCAGCAGATAGTGGAGAGAATATGGCACAATTTGCATCCTTACACACTGCCAGTATACAAAATGCAGAAGCGTGCAATCCTTCTGAAGAGTCTGGCCGGGGCCCCTGGGCGGCTCAGTCTATGAAGCACCGACTCTTGGTTTCAGCTCACGTCATGATTTCAGGGTCGTGAGACTGAGCGGCATTTCAGGCTCCCCACTGAGCACGCGGTCTGCTTGAGATCCTCTCTCCTCTCCCTCGGCCCCTCCCCCTCACTTTCTCTTTCTCTTTCTCTAAAATAGGTAAATAAATAAAATCTTTTTTTAAAGTTTGGCAGCTTCTCATAAAGTTAAGCAATTACTTGCTACATCACTCAAAAACCTGTACACAAATGCGTATAGCAGTTTTATTCAGAATCACCAAAAAGCTACGGAAACAAACCCAACTCCCTTCCAGCTATCGCTCGTCCCGGCAACGGAACGCTGTGCGGGCCTACAGGGACAAGCTACCCATGTGACCAACAGTCTGGATGGACCTCAACGCCGTAATGTGGAATGAGAGCTGCCAGTCTCAAAAGGCTCCGTAAGGCATGATCCCATCCACAAGCCTATCCGGGAAAGGCAAAATAGGAGGAATGGAGAAGACGTCAGTGGTTGCTAGGAGTTCTGGCAGGGGAGACTTGACTAAAAGGGGAGGCAGAAGGAAATCTGGGGTGCAGTAGGATTGCTCTGTTTCGTGACTGAAGTGGTAGCTGTCCAGCCCTATGCATCTGAACTCACAGAACCATATACTACAAAGAGCAGATATTACTCTGCGCAAAGTAAACGTGAAGTTTTTTGGTTTTTTTTTTTAGTATTTTATTTATTTGACAGAGAGAAATCACAACTAGGCAGAGAGGCAGGCAAAGAGAGAGGAGGAAGCAGGCTCCCGCAGAGCAGAGAGCCCGATGTGGGGCTCGATCCCAGGACCCTGGGATCATGACCCGAGCCGAAGGCAGAGGCTTTAACCCACTGAGCCACCTAGGCGCCCCGTAAACGTGAAGTTTTTTAGTTCTTTTTTTTTTTTTTTTAACGTGAAGTTTTTTAAATGGAGTCCTGATTCGCCTGATCTCTATGGCTCCTTCCATCTCTAAAAATAAAAAGATTCTTTCATTTTCAGAAGATAACAATTCACTCCCAAAGACTAGTAAGGATTTGTCTTATATGTGACCAAAAAAATTTTTATCATTTTTCTCTTGGAAAAAAAAAAAAAAGAAAACAGAATAACTATGAAATTCAGAGAGCAAGGACAATGTGGAGAAAAGCCTGAAAATGATGTCAAAATAACAGTTCAGAATTTCATGTCATCTCGAAGTGCTACACAAATAGAAAAGCAGAGCCAGTCCCAAATTTCACTGTTTAAGGTTTGTTAACGTATTCCAAAATTCCTTTTTATGTAAAGGTGGAATCATGGGGTGGACAGAGTCTGGATCTCTCTGTACATGTCCTCTTGCCTCCTGAAAGCATGTTCTTTTGACACTGGAGTGTCTAGAGAGACACCCTCCTTCAATTCATTTCTTCCTTAGTTCTGCTTTTCTGTTCTATCAACGTCACATAAAAGACCCCTTATACAGTGTTTCATACCTTTTTAGAGTTATGTACCCCTTGGAGAATCTGATTGAAGCTCTGATCATATTTGCCAGAACTTTAAAAAACAAATCCACGGGCACCTGGTTGGCTCAGTCAGTTAAGTGTCTGCCTCTAGCTCAGGTCATGATCTCGAGTCCCATGTCAGGCCCCCTGCTCAGCTGGGAGCCCTCTTCCTCTGCCTCTCTCCCGGATTGTTCATTCTCTCTCTCTCTCTCTCTGTCAAATAAATAAAAACTTTAAAAAAATCCACAAACAGCCCTCCACACACAATTCTAATTACAATGTCGGGGCTCAAGGATTCCGTGTGTCCTGTGGACTCCACAATCCCAGGCATGTGGAACACAGGCTCCTGTGGGGACTCCTGGCTTCAAATCCTAGTTCACTGTCTAATTTAGGAAGGCACATTCCCAAGAGGCTAATAAGGCTGTGGCCATGGGGTGGATATAAGGAGTGGCCTTCAGCTCCTCTCCTGGTTCAACATCTTGTCTCCATCACTCAGAGAGCTCTGGAAACCTCAGCCCATTGCATAAATGTAAGGTATCATTTTCATGTCATTACAGTGTCCCTGCTACCCCTGGTGATAAGCCAAACCATTTTATTGCTGAGAAATAAAAAAATGCCAGGGGAAAAATAGAAAGGCATTTATTTATATTACTGTACGCTTTTAAAAATGATTTCCCCTGAATAGGCTATTTTCTTCTTTTCTGTCTGGCTATTACCATGTTTATCTCCTGGTTGTAAAATATGTTTGCCATTTGTCTGAAGAACAATGTAACCGTCTCCAATCCATCACACAGCCCTACTCTCACCAACCGTCACGACTCCTCAGGAAAACTCCCTGATCAAACAAGCACACCCGAGATCTAGCGTCCGCACGATGTGCAGGGAGCTCTCGGCCCCGAGTGCACCTCCCACCAAGTGCACTAAGCATCATCTGACACACAGGGCAGAGACGGAGATGAAACAGCCGTTTTCAAAGAAGAATCACCTAATTCATGACCAGCAGCTTTTGTTAATGTTATTTTCCAAGCAATTATGTGAACTAATTTCTGGAAGATGATTTGATTCTTTCAGCCTGATGACTGGGTGGAAAAGAAAACCAGAAAAAGAGAGACACAGAGAGAAAGGGGGAATCATCAGGTGATTGCTCTCCTGCCCACAAGTCAACCTACATAATCTGCCAGCTCCACTGAAGCACTTACTGTGGGTAAAGTGCCCACTGATCATTTATTTTAAAATATTCACGGTCAGATCGGCAAAACTGCAGCCCACAACTTCTGCAAGTCCCAGGACCCAGATTTCAACACAAGAAGCAGAGTGGAGTTAAATCCTATCTGCTACAGAGGAGCCATCCACAACCTCGACACACTGACTTGAGTCACCCACCATCTCAAACTCAGTTTGCTCCTCTGTAAAATGGGAAAACATAGAAACTGCCTTATCTGGTTTTTACTGTACATATAATATGTAATTAAAATACGTATTTTTAGTTGTTTTAGAGAAAAGGTCAGTATCAATTGCTAAAGCCATAATTGAAGAGAACAAGAACATGGTTACCACTATTTCTTGGCAGATGTTTGCTTCGTGATAAATTGTTGAACTAAATATTTGCTCTGTGTACTTTTCTGTGTTTGTTTTACAATAGAATGTTTTAAAATATTTTTAAAAATACATATTTTATTATATATATTATACATACACACACATATATACACACATACACATACTTATATACACTTGTACACACATGTATGTATATAGACACGCATATATAGAAAGATAGCAAAATAAACTTTTTAAACTCCTTTCTATTTGTTCCTTAGCCACAGAGTCATTGCCTGGGCATATAAGGCTTGATCTAATCACTACCCCTGGTTGTGCTGCTTGTGGATTTTAGGAGTTATGTCAGTTAGCTCCTAAGACGCCACAACTGCCAAGTCCAGCTTTAATTATATCCAACTCTTTCTCCTCCGAAAGGCAGGGACGGCAGCTCTCATTGCATGGCTGAGTCTGTACCGCACTAGGGTCAGAAGTTTGGTGACTGAGCCAAGGTCCACTCCAGAGTTGCTGAGCTGGCAGTCACACTTCAAGCAAAGCCCATATTCTTTCTGTCTGCTACACCTCCCCATCTTCACGAACACCAAGCAAGAAGTTCCCCGTGGATTCATCCAAGGAGAAGGTTTAAACCACCCCGATCTCGAAGACGGGTAACATGCCTCTCAGGCTGTCTTGTTCCAGTATTGCCTCACCCAGACATTAGACAGAAACTAAACTGCAACGAGGGTCAGGCACTCAAGCCAACTACTACTCACCCAAGACCGCACTCACTCAAACCAACACTGGAATGAACATCGCAAAGCCCATCCAGTGACCTTGGCCAGGAGAGAAACCCTACCAGAAACCCAGAACAGAGTCCTGGGTGTTAGTTCTGATTGCCAGAGCCAAAATTCCATGCTGCCAATTCTCTGCACTGACCATCCACTCCCTCCCTGAATCCCTCCAATCTAAAGTCACCAATTTACCCCTCAAAGGAATCGTGCTGTCGTTCATTTTGTACAGAACCACTCACAGCTTTTGTCATTAACTGACTTTCTCTCTCTCATCTCAGCTTTTATGATCCTGTTATATGCTTGTCTAGCATTCTCCTTCCCAGGTCTCTAAATTCTAGGACAGTAGTCTCTACAATTACTCCTCGTCCTTCTGAACGCCTTACTTTTCCCTCCACATTTACTTCTTGGAAAACTGTCCTTTGTCATAACCAAATTTCCCCTTTGGTCTGCCAAATTTCTGCTTCAATACTTTCATGATCCTGAAAACTCGTGCCCACATATCCCAACTATCTCCTTACCTCAAACTCAACATTTCAAAGCCAAACCTTCCATAGTCCTCCCAAAACATTTTCTCAATACCCCCTTTTGTTAACAAGGACAAACTTCTTTCAGCTTCAGAATTTTTGTTTCCCTCTCTTTTTCCCTCATATTTAATCAACTGTATGTTTAATCATTGCTTTTTTGACATGTTTTTCCCCCTCACTCTGTCTTCCTTCTGGAACTCTAAATAAATTTATGATATTACCATTTTAATGTGTCTTCCCTGTCCTTCCATGTGTTTTCCATATATTTAAAGTCTAAGCTTCCCTGAGTGATTTCTGAAAGCTGTGCCTTTCAACTCACTCATTCTCTTTTCAGCTCTATCTTATCTAATCTACTCAACTTTTGAAGTTTTTACTTTCAGTTGTTTTATTTCATTTCTAGTATATATACTTCATTACCTCTAATATCTGCAAAGGCAATTATGTTCATTGTCCCTCCTTACTGATTCCTTCTTCTACTGATTAAGTTCACTAAACTTATAGTCTGATTATTCCTATAGTAAAGGGCAGCTACTATGAGTGTCTGTCCAGTGTCTTTAAACCCAAGCAGTCTCCAGATATTGCCAAGTAACTACTGAGAGATAAAAACAGCTTCTGATTGAGAAGTTCTGTGTGAGACAAATGTGTACACACTTTGAAAATCCCCTGGAAATGCCTCTACTCTGTCAAGCTATCCTTGATAACCCTGACCCACATTTGTTTCTTCATCACTATGTAACTGCCTTGTAATATCATATTCTAATCTGAGAGGTCAAATTGTGCAAATTAGAACAGTGAAAATTATCATCCTATTCCACACTTAAGAAATCCACTTCCAAATCATTTTATTTTTCTTTTTTTTTTTTTTTTTTTTTTTTTTTTTAAAGATTTTTTTTATTTATTTACTTGACAGAGAGAGACCACAAGTAGACAGAGAGGCAGGCAGAGAGAGAGGGAAGCAGGCTCGCCGCCGAGCAGAGAGCCCGATGCGGGACTCGATCCCAGGACCCTGAGATCATGACCTGAGCCGAAGGCAGCGGCTTAACCCACTGAGCCACCCAGGCGCCCCATCATTTTATTTTTCATCTCACCTAATGTAGCATTGGGTACAGGCAGGAGCTCCAAAAACATTTCTCTGATGTGAATTGTTAACAAGGACAAACTTCTTTCAGCTTCAGAATTTTTAAGTCTCCCTGTCTTTTTCCCTCATATTTAATCAACTGTATGTTTAATCATTGCTTTTTTGACATGTTTTTGACATGAAAGAGAAAATTTCAATTCAATGCTTTTAAAAATTTTGGTCAAAATGACCAGCACATGTCCACTGACTGAGATGACTCAGCAAGTGGGGCTTGGGGTATGAAAAAAATCAAGTTAGTTCTTTGCTTTGATTAAATCTATTAAGTACATCATACAATCAGCCTTAAATACCCAAATTTTAATAATTTCACTGATAATTCTACAAGTGCAAATTAATAATATGATATTTGAGCTACTTAAACTTTATGTGTATTTAGCTGGCTTTTAAACTTGAATCAAATTTTAAATAGCCTTCAAAAGTGTTAGGGATATTTTTTCTTGCAAAGAAGACAAACTGCCTGATGAAAATCAGTGGCTTGAGGTCACTCAGCATAATTAATCAAGAGATATTTGAATAAAAGTCATTAAATGGCTTATCACACAAGACATGATTAAGACATAAGAATATTAGTGAGCATAAATGTGAATAAATGGTCTAAAAATGTCAGTGACATTCAGTTAAATTTTAGGAACAACCCTCAGATACATTTCCCATCTGTATCTATATTTGTACTGGCAATATAAATTTGACTTTAGAAAATCCAAAAACTATGCTGATATTTAAATAGAGAATTATGCTTATTTATATGCTTTCAGTTAAATCAGACTTTCCAAAGCATATTTAATCACGCTTCTCTTTCAACTTTTGTTACAGAGAAAATGGTTCCCTAACACTAGACTTGAAGTATTTGTGTTCATCACAAACATTTCCAATAGTTTTCAGTTTTTTCAGAATGTTATGTCCTCAGCACTGAGTTCTCAAGTGTTAGCAGGTATTTGCAGTATCTGAGTTGGAGGAGCTTACATTTTAGTACACATCCATCATGGCTTAATTCCTTATTCACATAACACCCAACCTTCTAATGATCATTTCCACATATCCATATGTTTGGTGTCATACACAAAACAAGTCAAATGTTTGACTGGTTTTTTCTTGCTTTTCTCTGATGTTCCAGCATCATACTCACACAGCAAAGAAAAAGGATGGCATTGCAAGAGAGGGAAGAAAAATGAGGATCGTCTCTGTTGAAACATGTCATGGTTGTATTAGAACCAAAGGACAGGAGACATCCAAAATTACACACAATTCTACCACCAACTAAAGAATTTAAGTTGGAATTTCCTTATTTGCATCCTGTGGCCATTCCATTCATAGACCTCTCTTATACTGGGTCATGACCATGCTCTGATAAATTGTCTGCACAGGGTTGCGGCCTCTAGATTTGAGATTCTGTCTCTCTGTGACTGTATTTGAACCAAGTTCTTGAATACTAATCAGCCCCGTGCTGACTGGATCTATCCAGGCTGCCCTTCCCGGAGCGGAGCGTCAGGAGCATCTCCAGACCTGTGTATGTCCCGATTCCCATGGACTGCCACCTTGGGGGAAAGCCAGTGCACGAGAAGCAACACTGAGGTTAATGTTCTGTGAGCCCATCCTTGATAACCCTGTCTTATTTCACTTCTAATATCTGCACTGGAGGAAGACCCAGGAATCCTTTAGCTTGGTGGACATGCCTGCACCTTTGTCCCCGCATCTCTATTTCCTACGCCTCATCTGCCTGCTTCAGTCAGACCTGCTATGGGTTCATCATCATTCTTCTCCTTCCAAATTTTTGGGGAATTTCATAAATGAAGCTCAAGAAAAGGCAAGTCAATTATACTGCTGCCCTATCTTGACAACGGTGACTCATTTCTAGAACGTGGTTTCTGCCATGTTCATTGATTAAACCAAACCATAAATCCCAATGTCCTAGTTCATCCTTTTGGTCTCAGACATTATCTTAAATACCAGACACCATTTTAGGTCTAATATTTGTCTACCATTTTCTCCAGGGGCTGCTGTCCAGTCTGAGCCAGACAAGAACTGAGGACCACAATCTGTCCCTAAGCCCATCCCTCCCGAACTGTGTTTCCTGCCAGCCAAGACTTTTCTCTCTCCCCATGTCTAGGAAACTTGGGTTTAGATCCTGGCTCTATCACTTGCAAGATTATCTGGCAATCTACTTAACTTCTTAGAATGCAGACTCCTCGTATGTGTAATATTAATAACCATTCTGACAACATGGTTTTATTTCTAAAATCATATATCAAATAACATATTTGAAATGCCTAGTTTAGGACCTAGCACATTCAACTGGAGTTGAATACATGGTATTTTTTATATTCCTGGCTAAATATACCTACATTAATATGAGAGCACTGTCTAAAGGACCAATGTATACTCCTACTCAAGGTTTCTCAAACTAATGTGTAAAAGGACTGATTATGGAGCTTGTTAAATTGCAGGTTCCTGCCTGTAGTAGGAATTTCATTTGGTAATACTACACAGAACCCAGGGACCTGCACTTTAGACCACCAGCCCCAGGTCCTTTCGATGTGTGTGGCCAGAGTGTGGAATCAGGAGGTCTGAGCTGGGCAATTTCCTGCCTCACCAAGGAATGCGAGGGCCTAAAAAGGCAGTGATGTTCACAGATATTGGCAGTGGCTTTTATATGTTCACCTTTTCCGGACTTCCTCAAATCAACACCCTCCTCCCCACTCACCATGCTACGCTTATTGCTCTCAACACTGAACACCTGGAACTGGCTGGAATCTCCCATTTCTTGCTGCATTACCCACATCTCTGAGACCCCACTGCTTGCCCACCCCAGAGTAGGGTCCTGCCTCACGGGTAACTCCTGGTCTCTCCTGGCCCCCTCACCTCCCAGAAGCAGGTTCCATGCCCATGCACCTCATGCACATTTGGGCCACATTAATTGAATCCCTGGTGATGTGACCATATGTGCCTCTGTGAATTCAAATTAGAAAAACAGCTCAGGCGCATGTGTCCGGCATTTTATACAACTTCCAAGACAAGTAAGTGGAGCCCTCGCCTGTCTGCTCTATGCCCCCAAAATCAATCGGTCTCATTTATGTGGGTTCCAGTTATAGCTACCTCTTTTCTCTCATTGGGTTTGAATGGCTATTTAAACCTATTACTGAGCTTCTTATCCATTCCTATGATGTCCTGTCCCTCTGTCAGATGCCAGCTCTGGGCACTCATCAGCCAACATCATCCTGTCCAGAGTCAGCCAATCTACATTATCATCAGAGCTCCAGTCCTTTCTATTTTTGTGACCTTGAAGAAATTCTTTACCTGCCCAGAAAGTGTGTGTTCTCATATATAAATAGAAATACTGTATCATCGACTTGTCATAAGGATTAAATAGAGATGTAAAGTAGTCACGGGTGCTTGGAATATAGTAAGTGCTTAGTGAAGGCTCTTTCCTCCTTCCTCTCCACTGGGTAAGAACCATACCATACACTGCTTTTATTTCCCACCTTTTAGATGTTCCATATCCTCTCAGACTATCAAGGAAAGACATCTTTCCAATTAAAAGGAGAGCCAGAGTGCCTTGAAAAAGTAACTCAGTCTGTCTGAGCTCTCCTGTTCCTGGGCACACTGGCAGGAAGAACAACTCACAGGGCCTGTTGGGAAAATCCAGCTGATTAACCTCTTGTGAAGAGCCTACCCAAGTATCAGGTCAAGTAGGTGTTCAATCCGTGTTAACTCGTTCCCTGATCCCCTGAGACCAGAGCTCTAACTCTATCTCCATTCCCGCCATGATGTCCCATGCTTCAGAATTACTCCCCTTCCCAAACAAGAAAACTGAGTTTCCCTCTTTCGGTGCAGCCGCTGAAGGAGGTATTTAGAAGAAAAGCAATCTGGTGAAACAGATGTGTAGCTTATTATCAGTCAAGTTCTTTTAACCTCCCAGGGGTACACACATTGTAAGAGACCAATTTGTTTGCCCACAGAAAGCCTCCACAGGAGACGCTGCTAGGAATGCAAGGGAGGACTCTCCGCGCAGGTCCCTCCACACGTTCTCCTTCCTCATCTCCATCCTCCCCTTACATCGCCTGCTCCAGGGACAGAACTCTGCTCTGCTCTAGGCAAGCGCGCTCTCAACCAAACTTTGTTCTAGTTTCCTTAGTTCTAATAAACAAAGCTACTCTCAATTTCTGCTCTCCGGGGCAGCTGCTGAATAAACAAAACAAAATAAATTTTAAAAAAATAAAAACAAAAACAAAAAACCCAAAACCTAGTAAGGTCAATTCCTTGCCTGAGGGTCGAGAAAGCAGGGTGGGGCCTTACGTCTCAGTGAGGCTGAAGTCTGAAAACACAATACCCAGCTCTCCCGCAGATACTCCTCTGACTCACCAAATACTATAGTTTAGGAGAAAACCCTCGTGTACGTGGTTCGGGCGAACATGAGTGCCTGCTCAGCTATATAAGGAAAAGAACACGTGAGTGAACAGCTGATAAATATTTGTAGTTTCTGTGCAGCACAAGCAAGCCTACAGAGAGCGTACAGGGAAAACAGTGTAAGTGGACCTTTCTGCAGTTTGACTCAAATTGATTTTAACTTGAGAGGGAACACTAGAGTTCCTTGTAAGATTTCATATATATATGGATAGACGATACGCAGATAGATTGGGGATATACACAGAGATGGAAACAGAGAGATCTACAGAGACAGAGATAGAAATTGGCAGACTTCAGTCCAAACCACTTTGTTCCTCCTGACGTTGTTTACCTTACCTGAAATGCCCTCGCTCTTCACTCCCCCATGCTCACAGCCTGGTTATCATTCAGATCCCGGAGCGAGAAGTAGCGGAGATGAACTCTGTGCCAACTTGGAAATACGATGATGTTTCAACACTTCTTCTCAATTTCATAACTTCACTAATTAAATTCCTGCCTCTCTGTGCTCTATGTTAAGTAAGATGCCATCACTGCAAGCTCTCCACAATCCGGCCCACTGCACCACAGCCTGCCTTCCATCCCAGCCCCTCTTCAAGACTGTCCTTCCCAGCAGGGGCAAGGACCTGCTACCACACCCGCCACCCTCACCTGCACAGTGGTGGAGCCCACAAAGCTATCAATGGGTAGCCGCGAGGGTAAAAAAGAACATGGTTCTGAAGTCGTGGCACCCTAATTGTGCACACTGGCTTCTTTGTTTATAAGCTGAGTACCCTGGGACACATTATTTAATCTGAGTCTCAGGTTCCTTAGATGTAAAATGTGGACAGAAACAATAACCCATTATGAGACTTGAATGACATCGTTTCCTTGAACACAGTGCTTAAAAGTATCCAAAACTGTGAAGGGTCTGAAATTTTACCTTCTTACAAGCAAACAGGTGTACCTGCCACAGGTTCAACGATGCTGGCATAAGATACAAAACTGCTGGGTCAGAGAGCAAGGACGCGATTACTCACAAGCAACGACAGCCAGAGTGACACAGGTTGAGCCCATTCCCCATGCCCCAATTTCCACCAGATGATGCAAAGGGCTGAGGATACCTGTCCACACAGTGAGCTGCATTACAGGAGGGGAACCCAGAGCTAGGGGAACCTGAATCTTTTATAATGGGCAGAATCCCGCATGATCTTTGCCCTGGAGGGAGACATTAAGTTTGTAACAGTGGAGGGTAAGCTAACCTATTTTCTGCCCCAGAAGGAGATGCTATTTCTGTCTTCCAAGCTGTTCTCTACACCAACATCCTTGAAAAGACAGTGTGTGTGGGATTACAAGAGCAACCCATGCCTCACTCTGAGGACGTGCAGAACTACAAATGACCTGGCACAGTTGTTTCCCAATGACACATACTTTGATCAATCTCCACTCACATCCCTTTCTGTTCTCTTGCAATTTGTCCTTCCTGGGATTTTCCTCTTCTCCCAAAGATCCCAAAGATTTTGCTTCATCCAAAGCACAAGTTAAATAACCCCTTCCTTGGAGAGCTTTTCCCAAACACTCCAGCATTATAAATTCCTTCTCAGAATCCCTTCTTCCCTTCGTGGTCCATCTCATAAAAACAAGCGATTCTTTAATTTTCTAATTGCTTCAATAAAATTCAACACTCAAACCACATATTTTTTCTTAACTCCAACTTAAGGAATAGACTGTAGGGGATTGCGGTGAATGTTGGTGGGACCCACCTGTAGACCCCTGAGCCTTCTGGGTATCTATCAGCCTGGCTGCTCAGCTCCTGAGGGTTCCCCCTAGTGACTGGAGTGTGCATCTGCAGGCCTTAAGTACAAGAGAATTACGTTGCACCCCCCCCCCCCCCACAGCCCACCACTGGTGGTGTATAAATACCCCAGTTCCCTTGCTCTTCAGGAGGCTTCATGTCTTACACTGATTCCTGGAACTCCTATGGGGCATTAAGTTACCCTCTGTGCAGTTACCCTCTGTGCAACCTGGCTTAATGACATACCATTTTGTGGATGCCCTCCCCTCTCTGCCTTTCTTCTTCATGCCCTTCCAGTGTTTTCTAAGAGGACGAGCTCCCCAGTAACCTATATGCATTAAATCTTCATCTCAGAGTCCTTTTCCAAAGGAACACAAACTAAAAGGGCATCAACAAATGACTGTCCATGAATCACACCTTGAAATTATTAAATACTCACTGACAGAGAGTTTTCAGTCAAAACCACTGTCATATTTATTATGAAGCTTCAACTCCAAGAATAGCATAAGTATCTTAAAAACCATCTTTATGTTGCTAAAGAATAAAATAACCCTGTGGCAATTATGGTATCAGTAGAACGAAGTTTGGAACCACATGAATCTATATGTGACAGTAGCAAAAATGTCACTATAGTCAAGGAGATGCATTTGGTCCCAGAGTATGTCTGAAATGCTTCCAAGTGTCTGGCAATGACTTAGAGATGCCCTTCCAGAAGCCCTCTGTGGAATGTGATGTGACTGGAGACACTTCAAAAATACTCTTCGGGAAAGTCAAGTGGCACAGGGAAGATTGACAAGGTCACCTGGCTCCTTCCCAGGGACTTCTCTTGCATCCTGTGTATCTTCACACACACCCTGGGCTTTCGATGACATCAAATTCAGACTGAGAAAATGTCCCCCATCCCCAACCATTACGGCATGAGGGGCTGACTTATTTCCCTGATGGTCAAAATGTATGGGTGGCCGGCTTCTTATGATTAACAGGGCTGGGCTCGGTGGTTTGTGACTGTCCCCTAGTAGAGTTTGAGACAAGTTACGGTCCTTTGGGCATTTAGGATAGAGCGACTCTACCGAGTAGAGTCCAGCAGCCCTGGAATGAAGGACAGCATGAAATATCTGAAAGCACGAGGACGAGGCAACAGAAGTATCTACCGTTACTCTAAGCACAGAGCTCTTTCCTTCGCCGTCATACCTAGACTGGCACCAGTTCAAAAGACTGTTTCCACCACCTAATGCAACATGGAATTAATCTCAGGATAGGACGTGGAATATCACGCACGAATACTTCCCTCGCAGCTGCCGTGGGACAAGCCAGGAGCTCGTGCCCCTTGACCTCATCACCTGCTGAAGAACAGCTATGGAAGGGACCTTGACAAAGAACCCAGTTGTTCTACCCTGTTGACTGATGCAGCACACTAAAAACCCTCTGGTTGTAATTAGTCCCAAACAAAAAACGAGAGGGAAAGTCTTCCTTGCGACCCTAGAGATCAAGCAACAAGTGTCAGGTAATCCAGAAAGACACAGAAAGCAGGAGGAAAACAAACCAGTGCCCTGCACACTATGACTGTTACCGTAAGGAAGTTACATTTAAGAATAGGTCAGTTAAAGTGTGACTCCATGAATCAGAGTTCACAGTGTGTGGAGCCAAAAATCCTGCCCTCTATGGGTTCTGCTCCAGACCCAGATCCATCCTGAGCACCACAAAAGAATCAGGGATAGTGAGGAGTGGAACCACGCAGGGCATGTGGGAGCTACAAAGAAAGAGACCACGCTGGGTGTTAGGCTTGTTGGAGAAAATTATCAGTGCGTTTAACAGAATGTGGGTGTACTCTGCAAATAGTTCCTATTTAAGGAATTTGAAAGGTAAAGGGTAATTAAGTCTCAGCATGAGTCTCACGTCTGAGCTCAACGAAGGGGGAAAAAAATCTCCCACGATCTAGTCTCCGAGCGGGTTACACGCCCCAACTGCAGGAAAAATGTTCCCAGCTCAGTTCCCCACTGGTGCAATGGCCTCAGTCTGAGTTTGGAAGTCCTCACTCCCAGCCTTGGGCCTCCTATAATGGCCTTGCCCTGGCCCTTCCGTCTCCTAAGGTGGGTATGTGGAGGGGGTGACAGATGGAGGAGTTGTGGCCCAGACAACACTACCCAACGCCTCCCAGATGCCAGAAGAATGTTTTCGCTTGACTCCCCTCTGCCCACTCTGACCTTTACAGCTTCCATCATTCATAGCTTCCATCCCAGGTTTAGGGCAGACCAAATGATGCCTTTGGCCAATCCACCCACGTGATCCCCTGCACTCTGACGCTGTCACTGATGAGTTCTTGGACTTGGTGGTGTAGGAGAGTTCCTAGCCAGATGCTTCCACTGTGCATGCCCCCCATGTGCATTTTTGGGGTCTCTGACTGCTTGTTCCCTAAAGCTATTGATTCTTGTCTCTGCAAGATACAGTCAGACTACACTTTCCAGCCTCTGTTATCGTCACCTGTGGCTACGACGGAAGAACAGCAGTCGTACAAAAGAAGGGTGGCTGTGGACAGGGAAACGTGGGTGGTGTAACGACTGCCAGCCACCACTTGATTTCACTGGGGACCTTCAACTTCCCCTCCTCTCCCAAAGTACAGCCAGCTACGCCGTCACGTGTTCTGACCAACCGCTCTGGAAGAGAAGAAAAGGAAGCAGCTGGCACCCCACTTAGAGACAGCAAAGCAGGGGCAGTAAAATCACCAACTGACCCAGAATTACGGAACAGCAGATGCAAGGCTGCCACAGAAGTCAGCAACCCTGACGAGAGATTTTTTTTTTTCTTACTCACGTTCATTATGCTATATTCAGTTTCTGCTAGAAAGTGCTTGTTATTGGTCAGCTTTATTAAATTAGTTCTTAAATTGCAATAATGTGGGACACCGCATCTCATTTTATTCTACCTGGAATTATACAGAATGACACAAAGAAGGCTTACACTCCCAGAAACACGTACCTAGGAGGTTTTGGGGAACCCAATTTTAATCCTTTTAGGCAGAGCTTGTGTTTCCACGTCATCCTTTATAAAAGAGCTCCAGATGACGAGCGGTGAGGGCTGTTTGAGCAGCGTGTGACTCAGGTCCCAGCCCACAGTGTCATGTCACCTGCCAAGCCACTCGCCTCATCGCTGCGGTACACCAAAACAAACACTTGACTGGATCTCCCCTCCCACTCAGTCTCCCCTCTCCTACGCTCAACCCAGTGAGCGCCTCAGGAGGCTCTGGGCGCCGAGCATGGGAAGCCAACAGAGCCGTCCTCTGCCGCCGCCGATAGGGGTGTGACGTGACGCAGCGGCTGTGGAAGACAGTCTGGCAGCCCCTCAGTCGACCTGGCGTCACCATGCCCCCCAGCAATTCCACTCCTAGCTGTGTCCCCTGGAGAAAGGAAAACATGCCCGCACGAGAGCCTGAGCGCTAGCCTCCGTGGCTGCGTCATGCACGGGAGCCGCACAGTGGACATAACCCGAGCAGCCGTCCAGTGACGAATGCGTGAACCACACGTGGTCTCTGCGCACGAAGGAAAGAATGCGGTTCGTTCCCGCAGAGGAGGGAGGCACTGCCGGGCCACAGCGTACGTGCACCTCGGAAACGTGGCGCTGCGTGAAAGAAGCCAGGACACCAAGGATCACATGGTTGAGGACTCCGGAGAAATGAAATGTGCAGGGCAGGCAAAGCCACAGAGACAGAAGACAGTTTCGTGGTTGCCAGGGGCGTGGAGGGGTGGGCAGGGGGGTGATGGTAAAGGGGTACAGGGTTCCTCTTAGGGATGATAAAATTGTTCTAAAACTCAATGATGGTGATGGCTGTACAGCCCTATAAATAATGACCGTCACATGCTTGCAGTGACTCATGGCACAGGATTGGTGTTATAAAGGTTATTAAAATAACAATGTTATCACAATTTGATACTACTTCAATAATTACTACTCATACAATTAACATTATTATTATAAATAATACCATGAATAACCATCCCACAGCCTCCACGCATGTTTCTCTTCGGTGTAGATCGACGAGGTAGGGCCCAAAGACCAAACATGACCAAGGGTGAGCACGACCTACTCTCCTGATCCAAGTGCACAGTCAGGTTTTAAGAAAAACTATGGTGCTTAGGGAGTGAGATTCGCCTCACAACACTATTTGTGGCTCTTTGATAATAACCCAGAACATGACTTTGACTACTCTGGAAATGAAATCAATGTAACACAGGGCTGCCCACACCCCAAACACCAACCCACCTGACCACTGAGAAGCCCCATGTCAGCACCTCCCTCCAAAACGGGTTTTAATCCATCACACGTCTTCTACCATGGTAGAACACTCTTAATCTACTAAAATAATATGGTAATTGACACCTGCATTTTTAAAGTGGACTGAGATGTTTTAATACAAAAAAAAAAAAAAAGGCGGGGGGTTGGAGGGCAAGGGAGGTCAGGACGTAGGAAGGGAGAGACAGAGACAGAGAAGACAGAGAGCTCAAACCCACGGAGAAAGAATTCGTACGGGGCCAATTTCTTTCACACATCTATTAATTCCCCTCATGCATGGGGCTCCCGCCACCTTCAAAGTGAGCTCTCCCCATGCTGGGTGGAAGAGATCAGCATTAAGACAACTGCATGTAAACTTTCCAAAAGAAAAGAAAAACAGGCACAGAAGAACATAAGCCTTTTTTGCCTTTTCCAAGGAATCAAACAATGACTCTTTAAAAAAGCATCAAAATCAAAGATGACAGCAGCTTCAAAGCTTTGCCGGAAGATCAAAGGCAGAGCAAGGGAAAAGACAGTGCGGAGAAGGGTCCTCGCAGTCAGTATGAAGCCATAATAACCATTATCTCCAATAAGTTAACTTTGCCTTTTAAAATCAGCTCTCGGATTCTCACGAGGATCTGTGTGGGAAGCTATTTAACAGAAATAAAAACGAGGCATTTTCGCAAAAATTCTAAATCCAATTCTTGTGGCAGAAAGCTTCCAGAACATCACCTTGCCCTGTCTCCCTAAAAGGACTGTCTTGCTGGACCTCACATATTTTAAACTGAATTTTAGTAGAGTGACCCAGAGTCCAGTAATCATTTCAGTTAGATCACACAGGAATTGTTTTTCAACTCAATGTATTTACCCTCGTGGCATTTTAAAATGTGACTTTCCTACAACCTGCCCACGTGCTGGAAAGAAGCACGAATGCTAGCAAAATGCTTGTTAAGTTCTCAGAATCTGGTGACTGGTCTCTGCATGAAGCGTCCGAAACCACCTCTCCCTCATTCTACTGCCATTATAAAACACTTCTGTGTTTAGCACACGCTTTCCAGAATCGCGAGCTGTATAACCCCGGAGGGTGGGTGTGGAGGGGACTCCCCCATAGTCAGTCAGCCGTAACTGAGCACAAGGCCTGGTGAGGGAGGAAGGTCACGGGGCCTCTCGCTCGGGAACGTCTCCAGAGCAAGGCTGTGTCGTTCCTAATACTTGTGCAAAGCACTGCCCGCAGGAGTATCTCGCTTGGGAAGCCTCACTTCCAAATGACGACTGGAGCGCTGTCTGAGGGAGTACTTCCTCTAACGCAGTTTCCGTCCCGGAATATTCTCCAGGCTCCTCAGTTCTGAGGGTTCTGAGGGAGCAGATCAACAGCAGACAAGAATTTACTATCGTCCCGGGCTCATAATAGGCGTCCAGGAAAAAGCAGTTTCACGACTGTTTTGAGAAAACCTGCTGACACTGTTCCCTCAGAGAGAACACGCAAGACACGCACACGTCTAATCTCACCGCACACGGCTCATTTCACCGCGTCCTCCCCTCCACCTTTCCTGGGCGCGAACAGAGCTTTCCCACTGCCTTAGGGACAATTGCGTGTTTCTGGAAATAGCTCCAGGCACCTGAATGGCAGTTTCCGCCTACACAGCAACCTTCATTTCTAAGCTCCAGACCCAGAGTATGCAAGCCTAGAACAACGCGCGCACGCACACACTCAAGTCAACAAACACACAGATGCAAAGCAGCAGGACCGAACCCTGTCCCATCACACCAAGCCTTCTACTTCACCGTACCTGAAGACCACCTACGTGTATCTTTTGCCTTACTCAAAAAGGTTATACGGACCATCTGCAAATCTGTAAATGAGCAAATGAGGGTATATGTACTTCACTGAGTCTTTCCTACTTTGTGTTCTTACACTCAAGCTATTTCTGTAAAGGGCATCCAACTTTGCCAAAACTAAAGCATTAACTTCTCAGCTATGTTTTCCCTAAATGTTTTATTCTCATATTTGCTCCTCTGAAACAGGTTAAAGAGTTTAAAAAAAAAACAACTGGGTGATTCTTAATGCAACCAGCTTTACAAAAACAGATGGTGTAGGACCCGGCTAATGAGATAACACACGGAGAATCTCATTCCCTAAATAAAACTGTCCTTTGAGTAAACCTTCCACATATCACTTAAACCAGCCATCAAAATGAGTCTGCCGGGAAGGGTTTTTCCCACTAACGTCATCCATCATGTCATTTCCCTTCTTTCTGTCATCCCCCTTCTGCCCTCACGTCCTTTCTTCCCGTGTGTATCTGCCTTGAGAAACACGAGCAAAGACAGAAGACTCAGAAGAGAGGCAATTACTCTTACCTAAGCACAGGAACATCTGAACACTGAGAACTTTTCCAAAGAGTATTGTTCACTGCCAAGCAAGTCCATGGGATCTATTTGCGCTGAACGTTGTAGTCTTGTGTCGCCGGGAGAATGGACCCTGAACACGCACGCTGACCGATCAAACGAGAGAATCTCGGCACGCCTGGGCGGCTCAGTTGGTTAAGTACCTGTCTGCCTTCCACTAAGGTCATGAGCCCGGGGTCCTGGGATCAAGTCCTGCATAAGGCTCTCCGCTGAGCAGAGGGCTTCTCCCTCTCCCTCTGCCTGCTGCTCCCCCTGTTTGTACTCTCTCCCTCCCTCTCTTTCTGAGATCCACAGTCTCCCCATCAGTGTGGGGCATGGCCAGGGCAACTTTTTTCCCCAGATCTTCCTGTGGAGAATTAATGGACCACAGTACCAAATGCCACCTCCCAAAATACACCCACACACGTACACTAGCCTAGTTCATGCTCTGAAACAGGGTCTAAGCCAACAATGAGAGGCAGAATCCTTTCCGGTGGCTGTTTCGGAGATGACAGTGCTTAGCTCTTTCCTCCTCCGCCTCTCTGGACTGCCCACAGATTACAAGTGCGCTGTACTTCTGGGCCACGAGTCACTTAAACCCTCCACCTTTAATCACACAAAGAGAACACTGAAAAATCCAGCTCCAGTACGGATTTAATTAAATTCCTAGCACAGGGCTCTGGGTTCTTTTCTTTTTTCTTTTTCTTTTTTTTTCCGCCTGTTGTTTTTCTCTGGTTCAGTCTGGAGAAAAGGAATAAATAGTTCCTTCCATTGCTCAACAGTGATGAATCCTCCTGACCAAAATCTGTTCTCTCTTCAGACTGACAGAGCATACAAGGCTCAAACCTTAAGGCCTTCATCCATTCCTCTCTGGCTTCCAGGACAGGGCTAAGCACAGAGTTTGCGCTCCATGATGGTTTCTTTCTGTGAGTGTGGTGTTTGTTGGTCAGTTGAAGGCCCTCCCATGCCTGACCTGTGCCCCTCTCTCACACTCACTGACACAACCACGGAGACCACCGCCTGCTCTAGCTGTCCCTGCCCTCCCGTGTTCAGGGCTTGACTTCACTGGACTGTAACAATGGATCACAACACCTGCCTGCGGACGCGCTCTGAACTCATTGTGGCAAGGCTCTAAAGTGGACGCTGTTTTATTAAATTCATGCATGGTCACCTCTTTAATAATGTCCCCATCAGATGTGGGGAAGCAGCAGCCACAGCAGTGGCATAATTACTGAATATCTGCAAATCTGTGCATAAAAGTAGACAGAACAACCAGAGAGTAAAACCATGAATGCATACACCGAATTCACAACAAACTCCAGTGACACCATATATCCATGCACCCCCAAACCACAAGGCTTGAGAATAAGGCCATGAGGCCTCCATGAGGCCAAGGACAACATCAGGGATTCTGGTAAACTTATAAAAAAAGAACTCCAAAGAGCCAGCAGATTTTCACTAGCAAGCACAGTGGACCAATTTGAGAAAAACAGCTGGAATTAAGAAGAGTTTTGTAGCTCAGTAGCAACTGACTGCAAGATAGCCACACAAGTCCAAAGGGCCTGGGGCAGTGTGGCCCACACATACTCTTACAACTGTCCCGCCAGGATTCCATTCAGGCCAGGGCCCCCACATGGGGAGGAGAATCCAAATTCAGCAGGACAGGAACAAGAGAGACAAGAAAGAAAGTGGCTAATGAACCCATAATTTTATTTAATTGACACGAAAACCACAGAACAGGGAGATCTATGAAGTTACAAAGCTATTCTGAACACAGCTACTTCTAAAAGTTGAGAAAGACTAATTTCATGTGAAAATGAATAATAAAAAAGGATAATTAAATCTGATTTAAATTTATTATAAGAAAAGAGAGACTATGGAACAGAATAACATTCCCACACACAACAAAGCATGACACAAAATACATCCATATAAATCACTGTAAAACTACAATCTGCTAATTCAAAAAGAGCTAGAAGACACTAATAAAAATGACACCTAACATGAAAGTACAACATAAATCAGAAACAAAATCTCTCAGAAACAAAACTCAAGACAACCACAAATAAGAAAAAATTTTTCAGAAGAAAAAACACAAGAGAATAAACAAATAATGACTTGTGAGAAATGGAAGATAAAAAGGAAATTTTCAAACGCAAAATATTTGAAGAGATCAAAGGGTCAGGCAAAATGTAACAAATACTAAAAAGCAAAGACGATCCAACATGCTGACAGTAGGAATACCTGAAGAAGAAAACCGAAACAAGGCAACAGATACTAAAAATCATAATTCAAGGAAGTTTTTCACAATAAAGATTTGAAATGACATACTGAAACAGCAAGTAACATCCCAGAAAATACGGACTCTGAACAATCAACTGAAGATGTTGTTCTATAAAACGGCTGTATTTTGAAGGAAAAGAAAAGAATCCTATAGGTTTATAGGGAAAAAAAGGTAAGGTGACCCATAATGGAAATAAAATTAGATCATTATCAGACTTGACAGCAAGGCTTTATTTTAATAAAAAATGGAATGATGTGGTTAAGACACTCAAGGAAGGTAAACATGACCCAAGGTCTTTTACACTCACCAAACCTGACATCAACATAAGGCTGCTGGTGAGCATTACATATACAATCTCTTATCCACAAAAAGACATTGAGAGTTGAAAGGGAGAGAGTTCCTAACCTGTCACAGAAAATACACAAGACGACCTCAAAGATCTTTTAATAGCCAATATTGAGAAGGCCACTGATGACGGTGAGAGGTGTCGAGATGAGGCTGTGGTCAACATGAAGACGCTCTCACTGGCCACAGATGAGACAACGTGAACTACAGTTAAGGGTGAAAATTGCAAACAATGGAAACCTAACTGCTTAAAAGCAGGAGCCCACAATTAAATTTTTTTAAAATTAATGAGTCACCAAGACAGCGTGGTACTGGCATAGAAACAGACACATAGACCAGTGGAACAGAGTGGAGAGCCCAGATATGAACCCTCAACTCTATGGTCAAATAATCTTCGACAAAACAGGAAAAAATATTCAATGGAAAAAAGACAGTCTCTTCAATAAATGGTGCTGGGAAAACTGGAAACGATATGTAGAAGAATGAAACTCGACCATTCTCTTACACCGTACACAAAGATAAACTCGAAATGGATAAAAGACCTCAACGTGAGACAGGAATCTATCAGAATCCTAGAGGAGAACATAGGCAGTAACCTCTTCGATATCAGCCACAAAAACTTCTTTCAAGATATGTCTCCAAAGGCCAAGGAAACAAAAGTGAAAATGAACTTTTGGGACTTCATCAAGATCAAAAGCTTCTGCACAGCAAAGGAAACAGTCAACAAAACAAAGAGGCAACCCACGGAATGGGAGAAGATATTTGCAAATGACAGTACAGACAAAAGGTTGATATCCAGGATCTATAAAGAACTTCTCAAACTCAACACACACAAAACAGATAATCATATCAAAAAATGGGCAGAAGATATGAACAGACACTTCTCCAATGAAGACATACAAATGGCTATCAGACACATGAAAAAATGTTCATCATCACTAGCCATCAGGGAGATTCAAATTAAAACCACATTGAGATACCACCTGACACCAGTTAGAATGGCCAAAATTAGCAAGACAGGAAACAACATGTGTTGGAGAGGATGTGGAGAAAGGGGAACCCTCTTACACTGTTGGTGGGAATGCAAGTTAGTGCAGCCACTTTGGAGAACAGTGTGGAGATTCCTGAAGAAATTAAGAATAGAGCTTCCCTATGACCCTGCAATTGCACTGCTGGGTATTTACCCCAAAGATACAGATGTACTGAAAAGAAGGGCCATCTGTACCCCAATGTTTATTGCAGCAATGGCTACGGTCGCCAAACTGTGGAAAGAACCAAGATGCCCTTCAACGGACGAATGGATAAGGAAGATGTGGTCCATATACACGATGGAGTATTATGCCTCCATCAGAAAGGATGAATACCCAACTTTTGTAGCAACATGGACGGGACTGGAAGAGATTATGCTGAGCGAAATAAGTCAAGCAGAGAGAGTCAAGTATCATATGGTCTCACTTATTTGTGGAGCATAACAAATAACATGGAGGACATGGGGAGATGGAGAGGAGAGGGAGTTGAGGGAAACTGGAAGGGGAGATGAACCATGAGAGACTATGGACTCTGAAAAACAACCAGAGCGTTTTGAAGGGGCGGGGGGGGTGGGAGATTGAGGAACCAGGTGGTGGGTAATAGGGAGGGCACGTACTGCATGGAGCACTGGGTGTGATGCCAAAACAATGAACACTGTTATGCTGTAAATAAACAAATAAAAAAAATTAATGAGTCACTTTCTAGTAATTTTAAGGAAACAATGGATGACCTTGAAAACTGATACAGTTGAAAAACCAAGCATTTATCCTGCTCTTCCTATACAAATTATACTTCTGGGCAAGCAGAGAATAGATGAGAACAAGGTTTGTTTTTTTTTTTAAGATTTTATTTATTTTTCGACAGAGAGACAGCAAGAGAGGGAACACAAGCAGGGGAAGTGGGAGAGGGAGAAGCAGGCTTCCTGCTGAGCAGGGAGCCCGATATGCGGCTCTATCCCAGGACCCTGGGATCACAACCTAAGCCGAAGGCAGATGCTTAATGACTGAGCCACACAGGCGCCCCGTAACAAGGTATTTTTTAAAATATGACTATAAGTAATAAATGAAAATGAAATGATAGAATTAGAATATCACCATTCTGCAATCTTCAATGATCTAACAGACCCAGCCCGTTAATAGCTGTTCCATCACAAAACACAAAAACAAAGCACCGAAATCAGATATTACTGTGGCTCTGCAGGACAGAATTCAATAGCACATACAGTCCTGCCAACAGCTTGAACGTGGGTCTGATCAAGTCTCTATATCCAGCCGCAGGACATACAGAGAATGGACCACGAGTAAGCTACTGGCAATGTCCAGACTTCGGGAAACACAACCGGTCCAACAATCTGGGTTCCTGGACAGATAAAGTATAAGGAGCGACAGTGAAAAAAAGGAATGGAGGAGAAAACTGTAGATTAAAAGTGATTTAAAAGACATCAAATTATAAAAGTACACAAAACCCATCATGTCTAGGGACGCATATCTGGGGACAGAACGCTACGGAAGTGGAAGGAAGTAATGACTACAGAAGTTAGCAGAGTGCATTCTTGGAGGTCGGGGACAGGATGGGTGTGACTGGGCAGGGATGCATACAACGGAGCTGCTGGTGTCCCATGATAATCTATGACATGTGTTGTATTTAGAAGGGTGCTTGCCACGTAATCTTGTATGCACTTTTTGCCTGGTTTCTACACGTAGACCTCATTTTACAGTGAAAAGCTTAGCTAAAAAGAAAAAAAATGATGACGGTGATAACACCCCAAATTATCAAGGAAAAGGAGCAACCGTACAGAAGTCAGAATCAATACCTGAAGATCTGGAGAAACGCAGACGCTGAAGAACACGAAGTTCCTGCCTTCGGAAGCTAGGGGCTTATGAGTAGGGCTGTCCGGTTTCGTCGGAAACCCCAAACCCTGAACTGGGCATTCTGGCCTACGAAGGAGCAGGCGGTACCCGTGTGAGACATTAGGGAAGACAGCCCATGATTCAGCCCCCTGGGACAGAGTCACAAATCAGCAGCTGAAGGAAGACAACATGGAGACAAAGAACACAGCAGAAGGTCTGAAATATAGGGCCCCACCTCATCCGTGCTGCACCAGGATTTATGCGATAGGGATAGGCTGTAAATATAAAAGCAATTTTAAAAAGAAAAGAATTCTTCAGAAAATGAGGTATTTTTAAAGAGAACCATGATTGTTTTTCCCTGAAGTACATGTTTGTGGAAACCTTCCTGGAGGGATCTAAGATCAGCATCGTTTGTTACAGACCTGCCCTAAAATATCTAATATCTTCTCCCCTTTCCTCTTCCTGACACAAATGCATGCCTATGGACCGGCTCAGGTCCTCTTGGCCTCATCTGTCCTTGAGGCTGTCAGCCATTTACTGGCCACCACTGTGGTGACCAGTATGGGGGTCGGGGAGAGCCTCAAGATCACTTCCTGTGAGCAGGTTTGCCTTGCCTCGTGCTGCATTCCCTAATTCCCGTTTACCACGTAAGACAAACATAGTCACAGTTTCAGGACATCTTTGGGGAGGCCACTACTCTGCTCCCACATTCCACTTTCCGTTGTCTCTGTGCCCCTAGGATTTCTGTCCTAACCAAATATTTCTCCTAAGCTCTTTGCTCCGTCTCTGCTTCCTAGAGAATCTGACCGAAGATGCTTGGTACCAGAAGTGAGCCCAGAAAGCAGATCATCTGGACGGTGTGACAGAAATAGGGGCCTGACCACTGGTCATTCACAGGACAGTGATGGTTCCTGGCACGGGAGGGTGTTACAGCTACCCACGCTGCGCCTGTGGCTAACGGAGAGGCGGCACAGGTGGAACGTGAGGGTCGCAGAGGAGACAACGACGGTGACAAGGACTAACTGCAGGGGGAATTCTCTGGATGACAACAGAAGCTTTGAAAAAATATGTTCAGGGCAGCTATCCACCAATTTCGGACACATCTACAGCAACCGCAGCGCAGACTCTATGAAACCAAGGCCCCAGTTTGCATTTTCCGAATGGCAGGCGTGCAGACGCCACTGAACTTACACCCTGACTTCTAAGTCACGGTCAGAGCTTTAATGAGGAAAAGACTGGGGCGCTGACACAGAGAAGGGGGATATTGACCTGGACCAGCCTGAACATCTTAAATCCCCAAACTCCTCTAGCACTGTGGGATCCCAGAAGCTGCCCAGAACCTTGCCTGGAGACCCCACAACAGCACACCTGAAGGAGATGTCTTCCCAGATGTTCTTCTTGACGCTGGCGGGTCACCAGAGTTTCTACAGAGCCTTCGAAGGTTCCAACCACCAGCATCCCCACTCGGCCATCTGCAGTCTGGGCGGTCAGGGACAGGCCCTCCTGAAAAGCACTTCTATATCCTCCTCTCTTTCTCCCCCTCCCTGGGCCCCAGCAAACATTTTCTAGTTTCTTGGAAGAACTGTGTCTCCTCAACCCACAAACTTCCCCCAATTTTCTGTCTAGAAAGAGTCCTCTATTTTTGCGAGGATGTTTGGCTCCTGGAAACCAAAGCCAAGAAGAAACCTTCCAGCTCTTCCACTTTGTGCACCGAGGCAAGGAGCCCACAAGAACCTCCAACTTTAACAGGACATAAGACAGGCAAGGGAACCATCAGGAGGGAGACGTACAATTTCAAAGAATATGGACGCATCTCGGTAAAAGTAAGTTTAAAAAGTGATTGGGAGGGAACAAAAGTGAGAGAAGCACACAGGAGTCGAGGAGAAGAGCATAACTCCTTGGCAGAGCTACACTCTGAACGAGGACACCTGACCTGAAATTCTGACTGGCTCGTCCATCACTATTTGCCGCCTATTTAAAACAGGATATCAAAAGAGCAAACCTGAAAAAGATGGCACAGACGCGTGCAATTCATCACGACCTTGACTCCTTCCTGGTAATTTCTGAAAGGCTTGTTCAAATAACACCGGCCAAATTCCTCTAATTATTACCTGGTTCCGTGGAATGACGTGGGCTCAAACATCTTTCAGGTCAATTTTCTGACCATCCTGTTTCCAAAGTACATCAAGGCACTGCTGGAAGACGCTGATAATCCTCAAGCAAGTCGCCTGCCTCCGAACGGAAACAAAAACATGCCTATGGGCAATGATTTTCAGAGGCCCCATGTAAATGCACATCTTTAGCCTGAACATCCAAATCCTTGTCACACAGCCATTCTGCACTCACACTGTCATCCTGGAACAACACTATTCCAGGGAGGTACACAATTGCCTAAAACTTACACACCAGCGTGAACATCTATCTAACATCAGGCCTGTTATATGAGTGTCCCAAAATCTAAGCTGCAGATAAAAGTCACATTTTTGATGCATTAATTTGTTCACAGCCAAAAAGCAACCATCCATTAGCTATCAATTTAAAGAGATTTTAGGGCAATCCCAATGCCCTCAACCATCCGTTGTGGCCGCGAAGAGTTGCAGTAAATTAGTTTATCTTCAGTCCAAAGTCTCATCTCATCCATGAAATAATAACATGTTGATCCCTTAAACAATAAAATAAAATAAAATAGAAGTTGGAGGCTTCCCAAAAGCCTTCATGAATGTGGACTGGAGAGCTCGCCATCTGGAGGATTATTTTTCCATGCTCTCTACCACTTTAATCATCCTGCCTAGTAAACAAGCATGAATGATCTGAGCCAGAGGACAGAGCGGGTCCTGAAGGGGGGACCCAAAGTGCTCACCTCCTGAGGACGTGCCTGAGAAGAGGAAGAAGGCATGAATCCTTTGAGAGGCAAACAAAGATGAACTTCACAGCCCTCATAAAATGGAAAACTGACACATTTTTAACATAACTATCAGCATACATTCAACCCTTGCTTAAAGAGAGGAAATTAAATTGTTTATCGGTCACACTTAACAATCATCTGGAACTATTCCAGAAGCAGCAAATCTCAGCCAAAGCCTCCTGTATTCAGCAAACAATAGGAACTTCAGCCAAAAACAAGCAAACAGACCAACAAACAGCCACTGTATTTGGGGTAACTGAAACACAGACTTTCTGCCTGCCAAAATATCTTCTCTATTTCATTATAGACAAAGGATTATCTTATATAGTCCTTTAGTGTTTACCTGGAATAAACTAAAGAATGGGTTTAAGTATATTATACTTAATTCATATAAAGGAAAAATAAATCTGTATTTTTTTAAGGTTTTATTTATTTAGGGCACCTGGGTGGCTCAGATGGTTAAGAGTCTGCCTTCGGTTAATGTCATGATCACAGACAGGGTCCTGGGATCAAGCCCCATATAGGGCTCCAGGTCAGTGGGAAGCCTCTTTCTCTGCCCCCCTCCCGCCCCCACCGCTGGCTCATGCTCTCTCTCTCTCTCTCTCTCAAGTAAATAATATCTTTTAAAAAATAAATAAAATACAGGTTATTTGAGAGAGAGCAGGAGAGCAAGCAGGGAGAGGGAGAGGGGAGAGAGAGAATCTAAGGACACTCCATGCCAAGCAGAGCCTGATGTGGGATCAACCTCATGACCATGAGATCAAAACCTGCACGGAAATCAAGAGTCACACACTCAACTGACTGAGCCACCCAGGTGCCCCAAATCTGTACACCTTAGAGACATATATGACAGGTGGATATACTATTTACATAGCTAAAAAGAGATGATAGACAAAGACAGAGACAAGGAAAAATTTCATTTTAAAATTCCCAAACCTGACTTGTTTTCTTGCTTCTTTTAAACCTGTTTATCCATATATCGCATATTTATCTGAGAACAGCGTAAATGTAGGTTATAGGCACCAAATAAATATTAAAAGAACCGAAATTTCCATTCTGCACAGAGGCCAGAAATCATTTTTAATAATTTACAGTGCAAGGAACAAAGAGCCCTTCCATTTCTGTAAGTAGAAATGTTCACACATTAGCCCTTTCCCACCCGAGACCAGAAGCTCTCCTGCCTTTTCATACACCTCTGCAGACATGTGAGTGGCAGCATCAGCTGAAAAGCCAAGAAACGCAAGTCCGTGGGGTTTGGCCAAGGAAAACCAGCAAGCTGGCGAAATAGGAAGGCAGAGCCTCCATAAGCAACATCATCTAAAAGCAGGGGACACTGTCCAACATAATGCTGAGCAGCCACATTCAACAAATGGGTTTGTAAAGATCTTTTGCCGTTACTCAAAGGTTTCCAATTCTGAACCCTACATCTGTTTCTTCGGAGCTATCCTCCTGACAGCCTTGCTTTCTCTTAGCATGTGTTGCCCAAGGATGCTGAATGTTTTGCCCTGCCTATCCATCCCCTTTGCTATGCCAAGGGATTTTGGTCTTCTGATGCTCTCTCTTTGCCAACATCCCATTTGGATTACTGATAGAGAGGCTGGATCTCTGGAAAGCTCTCATCTTTGAAAGAGTTGTCAGGCTGCAGTTTTGCAAACTGCAGAGCACAAACACTTCAATATTTATGCTCCTTCTATCGACACTGAGTAAATTAGACTCTGGAATACCTGTATTATCCAAACCATCTGCTTCACTGCATTTTTTTAAATGAGTAGGTGGGGGAAATTTATGAGCATTTTCTCTTATCTCTTGTTGCTAAGGAAACCACTTTTTTTTGGTAGGGATAATCCTAGAATCTCAAAAGAGCCAGGATGCAACCTTCCTTCCCCTCTTTCTTCAAATGAAATCTGTGTTCCCCTGGAGTGAGAGCTTTTCCACTGGCCACTCGGTCTCCAAGGACATTATAATATTCTGAGTTAGTCCAACATACGTAGGGCTGGATTTTTGCTTTGCATTTTCACAGTGAACCCGTGCCAAATGGAGGGGTCCATGGAGTTTGTCTCAAAAAAACAAAATGACTGCTTCATCCGGGGTTATTTTGTCATTCAGGCCCATAAAACTCAAGGGGAGCAAAAAGATCCATTCTGCCGCATCAGACTAGAAGTCGTTTTACTGAAAGAACCCCTTGTGCGATGAAGACAAAATAAAAAATAATTATGTTCAGTTCCATGGGGCTTTCTGCCTGAAAACATAAAAGAGAATGTGTAAGCAGAGTGGGAAACTGCCCACAGTTTTCATACCCTCAGGGGTCTTTGAAAACATCACTCCTCCGTGTACGCAGCCCACATCCTACCATGGGAGAGAACACACTAAAAAGAACTTTTGGAATATGGTATTTGCAGATCATGGGTTTGCTCAAGGAGGTGCAGCCTAAGTCACCAGTAGCACATTTTGTACTAGGAAGGCAACGGTGCCCAGAACAGAAAATGACTGTGCACAAACAAGTAATTTGCATTCTGCTTTTGGAGACAATCGGACTCCACTCCCCAAAATCCACATCATTTTTGCATAATTCATTTATGAAATACTGTTTTTCATTCTCTTGAGCCCACAGCTGCTGCTAGGGGAACTGGCGTTGTCCACACTCAGCTTCAAATTCGCTCCTGCATACTCCCCGAGTTAGGGGGTTTGCACATGCAGTTAAGCAAGCATGCCCGGTTGCTCAACAGGGGAGACCTTAAAGGACTTTTTGCCTTCCTCTCAGTGGGACATCCAAGAAAGCATTTCAAAGAAATGGCCAAGAACTCCAATCCGTGATGGCAAAAAAGTAATCATTCATTTGGAGGGTGGGGGCAGAAACAATTGAGAAAAATCTTTACCTTGACCCTCTCTCTTCATAGTAGACCGGAAAATGGGTGCAAAAGAGATCTGAAAGTTTAGCATCAATTTTTAATGCTAAGTAAACTGTACATTAACGTGCTCTCTCCCACCATAAATGCCATCTAACGACCGGTGAGGTGGCAGTCCCTTGCATGGGGTCTACGAACTTGTTTCCCTTCATTAATCACCCAAAACAGTTAGATGACTGTGTAAACATGACTACCATAAATCAGAAGACACAGTTGTGTATGTGAGAGCAATGCAACGGGCCAGCTGCAGCCCACAAGCTGGAAGGTTGCTTGGAATGCATATGCCCAGGTCCCACACCACAGACCTAGAGGGTCAGAATCGATGGGGGGAGGGGGGGCTGACCAGCATCTGGCTGGGGCTTTTTTGTTTTGTTTTTATTTAAATTCAAGTAAGTTAACATATAGTGCAACACTGGTTTCAGGAGCAGAATCCACTGACTTATCCCCCACGCCACCCAGTGCTCACTCCATCAAGGGCCTCCTAATGCCTGTCTCCCAGTTACCCCAGCCCCCTGCCCTCTGGCAACCCTCCCCTCTAGCAGCCCTCATTTTGTTCTACTTACAAGTCTCTTATGGTTTGGCTCCCTCTCTGTTTTCATCTTATTTTTCCTTCCCTTCCCCTACTTTCATCTGTTTTGTTTCTTAGGTTCCACATGTGAGTGAAATCATATGATATTTGTCTTCCTTTGACTTATTTTGCTCATCATAATAGACTCGAGTTCCATCCCCATCATTGCAAATGGCAAGATTTCATTCCTTCTGACGACGAATACTCCATTCTCTAGATGCACCACATCTCCTTCATCCACTCATCTGCCAGTGGACACGTGGGCTCTTCCCATAGTTTGGCTGCTGCGGATAATGCCCAGGCATCTGTCTTCACAAACTGCCCCCGTGAGGCCAGTGCACATGTCTGAGAACCGCTGGTCTGAGCTAGTTGGCCCTACACTAAAAACTCCACCATGTCTGCATTCATGTTACTAACCAGCTAATTTTGGTTTCTAGTACCATGGGCAATGCATACAGATCACAGAAACAGACCACATTATGCAAGATCCTATTTCAATGCATTAATTTCGTAGGCCATAATTTACTAAATCCTTGAGGCAGACCAAAAAGAAGGAAATATTAAGGGGAAAAGTAGAAGAAATTATCTAGGAAATTATGCTGCCATTAAGTTATGGGATTTGAGAGAATATGTAAAAAATGGAGAAATGCATTTTACTAAGTACAGGATACAGAATGATACATTTCCTGTCATGACCATCTTAGATTACAGATTTTTAAAAAGACTGGAAAGAGGGGTGACTGGGTGGCTCAGTGGGTTGAGCCTCTGCCTTTGGCTCGGGGTCCTGGGATCGAGCCCCACATCGGGCTCTCTGCTCAGCAGGGAGCCTGCTTCCTCCTCTCTCTCTACCTGCCTCTCTGCCTATCTGTGATCTCTGTCTGTCAAATAAATAAATAAAATCTTAAAATAAAATAAAATAAAATAAAATAAAAAATAAAAAGACTGGAAAGAGAGTTACTTAAATGTTGGCAGTCTTTGAGGACCGGTACAAACAATAAATGATTGTGTTACCCCCTCTTTTTACTGTTATCTTTTTTTTTCCCCATCATGTTGACCGTCACAAGGAGGTATTGCTCTTTTAACAGACAACAGACTTTCAATACATTAAGGCAGGACCAGTCTCTCCTGGTGTCTCCTAGATTTGCTACTACCAGACAGACAGACAGTGACACTATTTCACTAGGCCATCTTGTAGAGCACATCACACACATCAGGAAATGATCCTGACAGCCCAGAAATACTCCGGAAAAATACATACGGCATAAAGGGTGGCTTGGAAATCACACAGGTGTCCAAATGAGTTTCATTATAAAAGGGAGGACCCATTCAGGTTAAGACATCCATACATCATTCACGCCTTCCTGTCCTCCGCCCTAGGCCTCTTCCACTACCTTTTCAGGTAGCGAAGCAGCTGAGGAAAGCCTAGAAACACAAAGCCTAGAAACACAAGCGCCATGATTTCTTGCCCAGTCACCTAGCTAGCTCCAAATGTGCTTTCAGCTCCAACCCACCCCAGCGGCCTCTACCCTTCAAATCTTCCAGAACGGCAGATATCAAATGGATATTCAGAAAGATAGGAAAAGTGATTCTGGACAATGTCGTCCTAATGTCCTTCTGGCTTCCTCAAAGGATCAGAACTGGCCTAAAGTTACTCTGGGTCAACTCTCGCTTACATCTCATGAATTAACTATACCTTCCCTCTTTGCAAAATGAGAATGACCCCTGCCTTCCAATGACGCCCTCCTTTTGAGTACAAAGAATGCAGTGTGTGCCCCAAGCAGTGCGTGTGGTTGGGGGAAGGGGAACGCAAGCAGTAGTAGTGAGTATCACCTGACTGGGGAGAGGAGTCCATCCCTCCATTCTAAGGGATCAGAAGGGAGAAACACCTTGCCAATAAGCCTATAAAGTGGTGTCAGGTCTCGGGAAAACAATCTGGTGCCATCGTTCACCCGCTATTCCATGCTGGACCGAGATCCAACAGTAGCTTTGTGCATGCATGCTGTGTTCGTGACTGAGAATATATCCCCAGCAGCACTGTTTATAAAAAAAAAAGTCAAAAAACTCTGATCCCTAAGACAGGAGAATGGATAAAGCATCTCCGCATAGCTCCCCAGTGCAGTATCTCAGGGGAGTCAAACTGAAGGAACTACATCTTAGAAAAACCTTAGAAATAAAGGATAAGTGAAAAAAAGCAAGTCCCCATATGATAGTCTTTATATGAAATACAAAAAAAAAAAAAAGGCAAAAGTAAACTACGTATGATTTAGGTATACATGTGCATGTGATAAAAACAGCAAGAATGTAGCACGTGGGCGGCTCAGTGAGTTCGGCGTCTGCCTTCAGCTCAGGTCATGATCCCAGGCTCCTGGGATCGTGCCCCATGTTAAGCTCCCTGCATGGGGAGCCTGCTTCTCCCCCTCCCTCTGCCCTACACCCCCCTGCCCCACTCGTGCTCTCTCTCCCAAGCACTCTCCCTCTCTTAAATGGCTAAATAAAATTTAAAGAAGGAGAAGAAGAAAGAATGAAAGCCAAAGCAAGGGAATGAAAAACACAACCGTCAGATGTTCGGGTATGGTCCAGGTGAGGACGCAGAAAAGATAAAGCAAGCCCAGGTGGTGCAAGTGAAAAACAATGTCCTACGTCCTGGGCTCAGTGGCCGCTCCATATATTACGTAGTGAATTAATAAAAACGAAGCGAAGGTCATGCACACACCCATGATCACAGCCTGCCTACACCTGCACCTGAAGTTTGTGTATGCTATGAAAGACGGACAGAACATTTCCTGTCAAGGAACCTGTTCCTAGACTTAGAACGAAATGGATTCAGAAGCGGGGACTCAGTTTAACAGTGATTAAGAGGGAAGAAAAACGCGGTTAAAGAGGGGCTAAATGTCCAAGAGACTAGAGCAGAACAAAGGGGCTTGAGTACTGCCTCAGCCCTGGAGGAAAAGCCATCAAGAGAAAGGATGGTCGGCATGAGCTTGAGAAGGAAAGCAAGGACGAGGACAAAGCTCACCACTGGAGAAACCGCAGGGTGAAGGCCGGACTCCCACCATGGAGCGATGCTACCACTTCCAATTGTCCACGGAGCTCTGTTTGAAGGAATTCTCGGAAGATCTCTTGCTCCAAGAAATATCTACACTTCACATGTACGTCATCTCCATATCCTCCCCTTCCTTCTAAAGAGAAAAAAAGAGAATCCTGACATCCTAGAAAAAACGACGTCACTGCCCAAAACAATAAAGGATTGTGCCAATATAGCAATAATCTGCGCATTTACTGAGCAATTACCACATACACCATACCCTGTTAAGTGCTCTCATTGGTGAGTTCACTGAAGTCTTGCTACAAAGGGGCAGAGACTCTCAGCATCTCTTTATGCCGGACATGCGGAAGTGAAGACATAGGCTAGATCTTTTCGAAGATGGCCTGTCTGCTGTCTGGCTGAGTAATCTGCTGCTCCAGCCCATTTCCTTATCTGCCCTACAGCAACTGGGATAGGGGGCAGGGGTCCCCACTCCACCCAACTCCCTAGTGATATTCCAGGCAATGCAAGCAGCACCCTAGGGCTGCCCTGGTGCCTAGCTTCTCTCCCTGAATCAGAGGTAGCCAGGAACCCAAACCTGAAGGAAACAGTAAATACAATTCCCCCCATCACCTCTCTGCCGAATCATGCCTATCTCTCACCCCTTGCATTACAGATGTGCACTCCATAGCTTTAGCTAATGTTGGGTTCTCCACAGAAAAAAGAAATGCCCAAATAGTACATGTTCAAGGTTGTAAGACTCCAATTAACTCCAGCACTGACTGCTTCGTCATTCGAGTCAAGGGAGTCACTTCTTTTAATCAATGAGGAGAGAATCATAAAGTGAAGGGCAGTTTGCTGAGGTCCTGAGAAGCCATGGATGACTGTAATTTTCCTACACAGGGAGAATTCCAGAATGTTAGGATCCTGGTGGGGAGAGTAAAAATGCAGATGCCTACGCCACATCCCAGACCATAACATCATGATCTCTGGGCAGGGAGAGACAGGGACAAGACTCCCCAAAATGACTCTAGGCTACCATCACCCAGAAACCTGGGGAGAAGGAAATAAACACTGAGATAATAACTGGAAAAGAGCTGGCAGATTTTCAGATGGTTTTCATTTTCAGTGAAGCTGGGAGGACAAAATCAATCACCTCTACATCAGATACTGAAAGTTTTATATTTTGGACATAGGATCACACGCAAATAGTATTTAATAAAAATAGAGTTTTCACCAGTTTATGACACTTTTATCTATCTTTAAGTTTTGTTTCTCAGCCAAAAGCCAAGATTTCCACAAGGGCTTTCTGCCCTTTGTTATTTGTACAAAGGCACCACTGAGCATCAGGAAGGGGACCTCAGTCAGATGGAGGCCCCTCCCAGGCCACCTCTGACACCTCTTGGGAGGCTGTTTTTATCTGTGCAACTGGCTTCTTTCAAACCTTATATTTCCTTTGGGTGACTGTGTTATCTCTATTAATTTTCCAAAGAGAACAGAGAGCCCTTGTAAAAATTATTTAGGTTTCTAGAAAAGAAAAATAACCATTTTCCCCCAAAATTTACATTACAAATTACATTTCATACCCTATGGGAAAGTCTGTTTATTTTTTAGTCAAATTACATCAACTCCTTCCCAGAAATAAATTAAATTCTACTTCCCTGCTCAGCTTTAAAAAAATCTTTCCAAAACAAACCAGGGAGACCCTTCTCATAAATATAACCTCATTCTGTATCTACTCCCTCCCCCTGTATTTAATAAAAATATATTTTGATATGCATTTACACATTGTATATGGTATTTCTTTGTATCTGGTTGAAAACTGATACATCACAAATAACGTGTGTGATTATCTGGATGTAACTGGACAACATGCATTTGCAATTCTATGTAACATTTTATATATGTATGTGTATGTATAGATATATGTATACATACAAATAATACATTAAGAATATTTTTTATCTTTTGTGTTTTTAATATATCCCTATATAGATAGGTTTATGGGTGCACATCAATACACATTTCACATGTTCAAAGTCATTCCAAGCAATGAAACTGAAAATATAAACTCAGAAAATTACTTCTGGGGCAGGGACAAAGCTAACTGAACCCTTAATTCGATCTATTACTTCAAGATGATGACAGAACTTTCTACTACTCAGTACAAAACAAGTTACCGCAAAGTACGTAAGAAAGCTCAATTTATTTACTGAACCTGCTTATTCAAATGCTTCTAAATGCCATCTGGAGGGGGTTCTAGGTGTTTGAAAACATATGTCTTAGGCAAGGAAGGTTGGCCGGGGCCAGGATAATGAGAGCTCCCAGAGGAGCCAGGGACCGTCTCCACCAGCAGAAAACAGCACAGACGGGAGAAACAGATCTCACACCAGGCTGTGTCCGTTTCATTGGTCATTTAGTACTGCCTGGATTCATTCAGTCATGCTAATTTCACTTGACAAGTTATGTCTGCAGTAGGCTGTAGAATTATCTTCCATTTGAAGTCACTGGGGTAGAAATTAGAGAGCTTTTCCAGTGCCTTCTGGACATTTCCACACTGTCCTGTTTTTTCCTCTGTGGTTGAGCTAGTTGTTGGCCTACCTGGGGACACTGAGAAACCCCCAGATGTTTACTGATGCCAATACTGATCACTCAGGCCAACTAGTAAGGGCCTTTCTCATAAGCCTCCCATCGCCACTGGCCCTTTGTCTAAAACTGCAACACAGCCCAGCCTCGACGTGCATGTCTCTCCATCCGCATTACTTTTTTTCTTGCCTCTCTTTACTACCTGACACATCTTGTATTTTACTTACTGTTATTTGTAAAAAGGTACAAGTCATATAATACTATCTTCTGGATTTTTCTGATTTCCCTGCTCGACTATAAGCTCTGTAAGGACAAAAATTTGAACTGTTCCTGGAAAAACGGCAAGTACTGGAGCAGTGCCTGACAAATGGCGGTGATCAATAAATATTTTGATCACATGAGTAAACCACAGCGCAAACAGATCGATTGAGATAAAAAGGCAGGAGTGTTAGAGGAAAAGGAAAGAAAAACGGATCTTTGACGTTCTAATGGTTTAGCACTCAGGCCAACTTGTTTTCCTTTCAAACTTGCGGGCCGTTCTTTTATCATCTCCATAGAGTTTTCCGGAAGAAGCATGCTCATGCGATGAGATAAAAAGTCCAATGGCCCCAATTACTCTGAATTCCTGCCAGAAGGAGAAACATTAGGGTTTTGTTTGTTTTCTTCTGTATATTTGAGTTGGCACTGGGAGATGTAAACGTTGAAACTGATTTTATTTTAAACGTTGTCCCACTTCCCAACTTCCTGCCAATCTTTTTGTCATCAGTTACCTGCCAGGCTTCGCACACCACACTTGCTGTGGAGTCTGCTTTTGTTCTGCTTATCTTTCAGATTGGCATAAGTGGTCACTTAGTTTACAAGTTGCATATGTTTTTGTTGCACTTACTGTACCCCATGATTTAAAGCAGAGGTTGGCAAAGTCGTTCTGGAAAGGGCCAGACACTAAATATTTCAGGCTCTGCAGGTTACACCGTTCCCGTAGCAACGACTCACCCCGCAGCTGCCCTTCCAACGCAGCCATGGACAATATATAAAAACAAGGGGGTGTGGCTGGTGCCAATTAAATTTTATTTTTGGACAATAAAATCTCACTTTTATATAATTTTCTTGTATGATTTTTATATAGTATTTTCCTTTAATATTTTCCACCATTTCAAAATGGCGAAATCCATTCTTGGGCCGTGGGCCATACCAGAGAAGGCAAGAAGAAGGGCTGCGGTTTGCCAGCGGCCTTAGGCGTTCAAGGGTTTCTTCAAGTGGTTCTTAAGCTGGGAAAGGTGACTCCCAGATCCGTCCTTCAGTCCCTACGCGCTAAATGCACATTACCACGGAAAGTTCTCCACAGGCCCAAAGACCGAAGCTGCTAAATGAGCTCGCGGCACAGGAAGCGGATGCTCACCAGGTCTTGAGTTTCGCGTGTTGACTGCTGTCTGCTCTTGGGGGCTGTACAGCCAGCACCCATGCACACTCCCCACTGGGAAACAGCAGCAGGCGGCCAAAGAGATTCGAAACAGAGCCCTGCGCTGCATCTCCCAGTGGGGTTCAGCGTTCCTTCCCCCCTCCCCTCCCTCAGCCTTGTTTGTCTCTGCCCAGGGTCCTCCTCCCATTTAGAGCCTGCCCCCAGAGGACAGAGCTCCCCGAAACCTTGGCCTTCTGCTCAGCATCCAAGATGCCTGGTGCACGCTCACTGAATGCTGTGCCCTCACTTTAGGGGAACCTGACAGAGTACTGCCCAGTGCAGAGAGAAGGGAGCTTTCTGAGAACAGATACAAATGCATGTGACCGCGCGGGAGGGTCTCTGGGAGTTGTGCCCTTTGGATTAGGGAAAATAAACCTTTTGTACATCACTGCCAACTCAGACAATGGATTCACTGGACGAAATAGGAAGCTACTAGCAAAGATGAAATCCACACTGGCCTTATAAAACGACTCTACTTCCTACGTCTCTCTTCTGGGTCTCTATGGCCTCCCATCACACCACTTTCTAAGGGGTTCCAAGCCCAGCTGTTAGCGATGGTGACAAGTCTCAGTCCAGACAGTCAAGTATCCGGTTAGTTGCTACAAGTCACACTATCACCTGCGGCGAGACCCTGACATCATCTCAGGGGAGTGGACAGCTACACCCAACCTCGTCCCAGCAGCATTTGTTCCAACAGGAACATCTTCCGCCAATCACACGAATGTGTGGTTAGAACAGATCTGCTCCTGCCGTGTCCCTCTCCTCACTTTTCATTCTGCTACAGGCACTTTTTCCTTCCACTTTGCCCAAAGTGGTTCAATGCACTGACCACACTCTCAAAAGGACTTGAGGTTTCTCCAAACCTGTTTTGAACTGGAAAATCATGCCATGCTTATGTTGCCCCTTAAATCGGTTAAAAAGAAAAACCACCGCATCAAGGCGCCTCAGATCCCAACACTGGTCAGGTGCTGGTGCTATCTGCAGAGTAATGGAGTGCCTGGGAGAGCACTGGGGCTTGGCCCGTGAAGTGCATACAGGGTTCGAGCCACTGTTGGCTCAAGAACAGTATATACAGTTAGAGCAGAAATCCTGTGGTCTTCCATTCTGGAAAGTGCTGCCCATCATGGCCTGCTCTGCTTCCAAGGGGAGAAGACAGAATTCCAAGACAGCCCCCAAGGTTCCCACTGCCCTTTGGTACAGCCTATATGATCCCCTCCCCCTGATATCACCATAGGATATCATGCCCATGATTATGTTATGTAATATGGCAAGGGGGAAGGGAAACTGCAAGACTAAAAAGTCCTTAATCTGTTGATGTTGAGTTAATAACAAGGAAGATAAAATGATCAAGCCATGAAAAGATATGGAAGAATCATAAATGCACATTAACTAGGTGAAAGGAGCCAATCTAAAAAGGCTACGTACTATATGATTCCAACTATATGGCACTCTGGAAAAGACAAAATAAAGGAGACATATAAAGACCAGTGATTGCAAGGGCATGGGGAGAGGGAAAGATGAACGGACAGAGCACAGAGGATTTTTAGGGTAGTGAAACTATTCTGTATGATACTTAATGATGGATACATGTCATTATACATTTGTCAGAATGCAGAGAATGTACACACAAGAGTGAACTCTAACGGAAACTATGGACTTTGAGTGATAATGACATGTCAGTGTAGGTTCATCGATCGTAACAAAAGTATCATTCTGCTGTGGGATGTTGGCAAAAGTAACATGGGAGAGGCTAGGCATGTGTGCAGACAGTGGGCACACAGAAAATCTCTGTACCTTCCCACTCCTTTTTGTTACGTACTTAAAAGTTCTCTAAAGATGAAGTCTACTTAAAAAAAAAAAAGTGGGGGGGGGGGAAATCATTGGTGGGCCTCACCTAATCTGGTGAGACCCGTAAAGAAATCTATAACTTCCCCTCAAAGCAGAGACTTGTAGCTACAGGGATGCTCTTTTGCTAACCTTAAAGAAACAAGATGTTATGAATATCTCATTAATTCCACAAAGAAAAGAATTCTACCAAAACCTTGAGGAAGTGTGGAGAAAGCTCCTTCCGTAGTCCAGACTCCAGATGAAAACACAACCCAGCTACCTTGACTGGAAAGTGAGACCCTGTCAGACCCTCAGCAGACAACCCAGGTAAGCCTTTCCCAGACTTGTGACCCACAGAACATAGGAGATAATCAATGGGTGTTGGTTTAAGCCACAAGTTTGTACTATATGTTACGCAACACAGACGACTAACACACCAACTGCAGCAAGTACCCACTAACAATGACAACGACAACGGTGATGATCATGATAACATGTACTGTACTGCAGTGTCTAGAAAATACATAAACACATCTTGGTTTCTTCACTGGCTCGCAATTCCAATCTCACGAGTTTGCTGATGAAATTTTAGCGACCTGACTTTGAATCTAGCTTTGCCCGCTTTTTTTAAGATTTTATTTATTTGACAGACAGAGAGCGTAAGCAGGCAAAGAGGCAGGCAGAGAGAGAGGAGGAAGCAGGCTCCCTGAGGAGCAGAGAGCCCGATGCGGGACTCGATCCCAGGACCCTGGGATCATGACCTGAGCCGAAGGCAGAGGCTTTAACCCACTGAGCCACCAGGCGCCCCTAGCTTTGCCCACTTTTTGCCGCGAATCCTTTGGCAATCTTACCCCTGTGAACTCTAGACAACAGAATAAAGAATACCTTCCTGGTAACACCGGTTCTTAAATTTGGTGGCCCAAGGTAGGCAGCTGTGAGGCTTTCTCAACGCTGATTCCCAGCCCCTGCCCTAGTTCTGACATAACAGTGAGGGCTGGGACATGGACACTGGGACATTCGTCAGCTCCCCAGTGGAATCTCAAGGGCAGCGGCAGAAGACTGACTGCGCTGCAGAGCTCTAGTGACAGGTAAAGTTGACAGTGAGGACTTCCGATGGTGAATGCTCATGGAAAGTCACTTTTTTGCCCTTGTTTTGGGGGGTATAGAGCTTAAGACCAGAGAAGTGAATGACCTGAGCTCACACAGGTACACAGGAGCTCTAGTACGCAATGTAGCTCGTTCTATCACACCTGAACCAAAGGACCACCAAATCCTCCCTCTAGGTCTCTGTGCCTTAATTTTTTTTTTTTTTTTTTTTTTGGGGTCCAATCTCGGGTCCTTGGGAAGTAACTAGAGCATGGGTAAATAAGCTGGAGCCTGTGGCCCAAATCCTGCCATCACCTACTCTGGTTGAAAAAAGGAAAAACGGAATCAAGCTGCACTGGAAGTGGCCCTTTCACTTACGGCTTTTGTACTACAACAGCAGAGCTGAGTCGTGATCACACAGCCAGAAATGATGCCGTCTCTGGCCCTTTATGGAAATGCTGGGCTGACCTCTGCAATGAACAAGAACCAAGATGATGCTTTATCACTGTTGATGGCCTAACCGGTCTCCACGGAGTCAATGCTGAGTTTCCCAGAAAATTAAAAACAGGATATACCTGAATAGTTAAAATGCTTACTTCACAAGAAAAGACACAGAGGCCACGGGAAGTGTTGGACTAGCTGAGGCCATAAGGCCCCCAGGAGCCAGGGCATAAATGCAATCCAGATTTTCTACCTTCTCTACAGTGCTGCTTGCAAGCCACTGCAATTTAACCTACATAAAGCCGCTATTCAAACGAGAGGTTTGAATGGGGTTGGGGAGGTAATTCCATTTTGTTTTCCATTTGTTTTAATATTGCAAAGCCAAAAATAATTTTTTTTAAGATTTTATTTATTTATTTGACAGAGAGAGAGCACAAGTAGGCAGAGAGACAGGCAGAGGAAGAGGGAGAAGCAGGCTCTCTGCTGAACAGGGAGCCCAATGTGAGACTCGATCCCAGGACCCTGGGATCATGACCCGAGCTGAAGGCAGATGCTTAACCAACTGAGCCACCCAGGCGCCCCCAAAAATAATTTCAATGGATTGGATAAAACCTGTGGAGGTTTTAGGAACAAGGTTGCCACTCTAGAGTGAGCTCCTAATTCTATGGAATAATGTAAAAAACCGCCTTCTGTTGTTTTGAAAGGGTCAAACAGAACTCAAGTATATACGGGAAAAGCACCATGTTGAAAAGCTTTACGTGACTGCACTTCATCCTATTAAACTCCAAATAGGTAGAAGTTCAGCCCCCAGTGAGCTCTGTTTTAAATTAGAAGATACCTCTTTGTGTTATTTACCGCACTGTTCCAGGTGGCTCAGCCTTCGCTGCGCATGGATGAGTGCCCAGCCGACTACAGGTTCTGACATAATACGGAAGGAATCAGCTCAGGGGCTGTTTGTCTTTCGCTGAAGCCCCCTGGCTGCTGCTTATCACACTGCAGATATTTCCTGGGGCCGAAAATTATTGAATTTCAAAAAGATTTTTTAAATCATTATTCTTCTCAGTTGTGGCATTCCTAGGTTCTCTAGACATTTAAAGTTCTCTAGACAATTAAAAATTAATTTTTAAAAGTGAATTTCAATAGCCCTTTATTTATTTAAAACAAGAACACTTTCTGACGTTCTGCGTGAGAGAAATGAACTGGGTGATCTCTTGAGCCCCTTCCATTTCAAACCAGGTGTGATGATGTGCTCCCACGGAACACATGCACCAAGATCAGCAAAAGCAAGAGTGAGCACTGCCCCAGGGAAGGAATCAAGGTGGTACGGTCATATGCACATGCTATACACGCTATTTTACCATGTTCTAAGAGCTCAGTTGTTTGCGGACGGTGGTACGTCATACAAGCAAGATGGACAGCTGGTCCTCGTTCCTAAGGAGTAAACAGTCGGTCTGGGAAAGACAACACTGAAATGCACCAAAGCAAGGAAGAATTACCTTTCAGATACAGAACGTACATGGAAAATGAATTCTCAGCCACTTAGATTTATTTGTTCTGCTACCAAGAAGTGCTCCATTAAAAAAATTTCATCTGGTCCAAAGAAAGAAACACTGCAAGCTCAAAGCTTTCAAGAGTTGTTTTTTATGCTGGAAGTACATGCAGCATGATGATGTTCTATTCAGGATGCTGGCCAACGAGTGTTTTTGCTGATCCAAGTGTGTGCCCAACCCGACCAAGAGGAAGAGACTGGGGGACTACTCTGTTCCATCTACTGAAGCAACAGGCATCTGGGGCTTGGTGGGTGAGGCAAGGTACGTCCACACTGTAGTCCTTTTCTACTGCAGTGTAACAAGTTACTGCAAAGTGACTCAAAGCAACATAAGCTCATTATCTTACAATTTCCATGGATCAGGAGTACAGACACAGCTGACCTGAGTCCTGGGCTCAGGGTTTTACCAGGCCTCATCCAAGGTGTGAGCTGGACTGTGGTCTCCTCTGAGGCTCAGACTGCTGGCAGGATTCAGTTCCATGTGAGGGCAGGACTGAGGTTCCAGTCTCGTGCTGCCTGTCATCCAGTGGCCACTCAAAGATCCTAGAAACTGCCCACAGTTTCTTGCTACATGGCCCTCCACAAGCCTCACCTCACACCTCCAATCATTCTGACTTCACCAAGGACTCAATTCCATTTAAGTTACCATCTGATTAGATCAGGCCCACCATGACAGTCTCCATTAACTCAATGTCAACAGATTAATAGCCAAATTGTACAAGAGAGATCCCATCATACCCATGGTTCTGCTCACACTCAAACAGAGGCTATCACATGGTGGTTACGCACCACAGAAGCAGAATATTAGGGAATTCTGCCTACCATACATGTAGGGGACGTGGGCAAGGGGAACACAAAGGCAAGGAAGAATTACATGCATAGGCCCATTTCTGCTCAGAGGAGAGTAAAACAGCTCCCCTTAGTTAATAGGAAATTGCGAGTAATGAGGACAAGTTTATATAAAAGGGGTGGGACTGGGGTGCCTGGGTGGCTCAGTGGGTTAAAGCCTCTGCCTTTGGCTCCGGTCATGATCCCGGGGTCCTAGGATCGAGCCCCGCGTCAGGCTCTCTGCTCAGCAGGGAGCCTGCTTCCTCCTCTCTCTCTGCCTGCCTCTCTGCCTACTTGTGATCTCTGCCAAATAAATAAATAAAATCTTTAAAAAAAAAAAAAAAAGAGTGGTGGGATCAACTTTTGAACAAACTTGAAGCCAGCCAGGAAGTGGATGTAATCCCGTGAGCCTCAGGAATCCAACCACCAGCCTGGTGCTACTCAAAGTAGGGCCCATCAGCTGGCCCAACAGCACCGCCTGAGAGTTGACAAATTGTCAGCACCCCCCTGCCCCAGACCTACTAAACTAGACTTTCTCGGGGTAGTGCTCAACAAAATGTTTTAACAAGTTTTCTGGGTAACTCGGATGTTCATTCAAGTTCAAGAAACACAGTGTTAGCCAACTTACATGGTTGGGTTTTTCCCTACAAAATGAAGAGTCTAGAAAGTACTCCCAGGGATCTGACTATGAGAAAAGAGTTTTGTGACATCTAAAGGAGATCAATACTTTCCAGACACACAAAGATCAGAAAGTCAAGGGAACAGATGAGTGGACCCCTAAACAAATACGGTCAGACCCAAGGGGGAGGGGCTGTGGTTTAGCTTTCTGAGCAGCTGAATATTCCAACACATATCAACAGGAGGTCCACGACTAAGAAGGACCTCTCAAGGAAGCCGTATATAAATTCTTTTCTGAGCATCAGCACAGAAAATGGAGAAAGGAAATGCTTGGTCATTCTGATGATTTTAAAAAAACAGAAGGTCAAACTGTAAGTCAGTGTGTCCTGATGTGGATCCCTAAGCACCATTCACCTGGCAACTCCCTGATGCTCGGACGGCACTGACACGCAACAGTCCTGTGAAGGTCTGTCTCATGGGAGCCCAAGCCAGAAGCAGTCGACTGGTGGCTCAAGGCGGAGGTGCGGGCAGCTCACAAGCCTGCACGGGCATCCCAGCTCTGCCAGCAGTCCCCCTTTGTAAGTCTCCGTTCTTCTCTTCTGCACAAACGGGACAACACCAGCACCATCCCTACCGAGGATCAAATAACAGAAGCACCACTCAGCAACAGTAGGACGACCCAACTACGTATGCCCAAGGAGCTGAATGAACACTTCTCCAGCGAAGATACACCCGTGATCCACACACACCTGGGAGGAGGCTCACCATCATTAGTCATGAGGGAACTACAAACCAAAACTGGTACGAGCCCGCATTCACACCTCCTGGAAGGGCTACAATTAAACCACAGAAGAGAACAAGTGTGGGTGAAGATGTGGAGAATCTGAAGCCAAAATGGGAACCACTGACAGTTCACAAAGGGTTAAGCAGAACAGCACATTGTTATAGACCAAGGCATACACTCAAGGGAATGGAAAAGAAATGTCTACAAAAATCTGCATGTGGATGTTCACAGATGCATTATTAGTAATGGCCAAAACATGGAAACAACCCCAATGTCCATGAGCTAGCCGATAAGCAGATGAACAAAGTGAGATCTATTCGTGCGAGGGAACAGAATTCAGCTACACAAAAGAACCATGTAGTAGCGCTTACTACAACATGGATGAACCCTGGAAACAGAACAGTCACGAAAGACCACATACTACATACTTCCATTGTATAAAGGTCCAGAATAGGCAAATCCATACAGTCCACTAGTGACTGCTGGGGGCTGAGAGAAAAGGGGAGTGAAAGTGACTTAAAATGGTAATATTCTAGAATTAGATTGTCGTAACTGTTGAAAAACCTTTTGAATATACTAAAACCCACTGAATTATACATTTTAAATGTTTTTTTCTTAAGATTTTATTTATTTATTTGAGAGAGAGAGAGAGAGAGAGCGAGCATGAGAGGGGAGAGGTCAGCAGGAGAAGCAGACTCCCCTCTGAGCAGGGAGCCTGATGTGGGACTCGATCCAGGCACTTCAGGATCAAAACCTGAGCCGAAGGCAGCCGGCCAACCAACGGAGCCACCCAGGTGCCCTTCAATTATACCTTTTAAAGAACCAAATCTTATGGTATATAAATTGTACTTCAATTTTTTAAATTAAAAAAAATTTTAATTACACCTTTTAAAGAACCAAATCTTATGGCATATAAATTGCATCTCAATTTTTTAAACAAAAAAATCGACAAAGGCAGACCTTATCACTGTCACAAGCACGCAGACGATGAATACAAGCTATCTTAGCAAAATAACAAGACTGTTACGTAAGAATGTAAAATGATACAGCCACCGTGAAAAATAGTATGGGGGCTCCTCAAAAAATTAAACATAGAAATAACACATGACCTAGCAACGGCACCTCTGGGTACATCCCCAAATGAATTAAAATCACGGTCTCAGGCGCCTGGGTGGCTCAGTGGGTTAAAGCCTCTGCCTTCAGCTCAGGTCATGATCTCAGGTCTTGGGATCGAGCCCCACATCCGGCTCTCTGCTCAGCAGGGAGCCTGCTTCCTCCTCTCTCTGCCTGCCTCTCTGCCTACTTGTGATCTCTGTCTGTCAAATAAATAAATAAAATCTAAAAAAAAAAATCAGGGTCGCAAACAGACATATGTGGAGTAAAACAGTGGAAGCCACCCAAATGTCCGTCAACAGATGAGCGGACAATCACAGCCCATCCACTCAGGGGAATACGGTCAGCTGTAAAAAGGAAGGAAATGCTGGGGCACCTGGGTGGCTCAGTGGGTTAAGCCGCTGCCTTCGGCTCAGGTCATAATCCCGGGGTCCTGGGATCGAGCCCCGCATCAGGCTCTCTGCTCGGCGGGGAGCCTGCTTCCCTCTCTCTCTCTCTCTGCCTGCCTCTCTGCCTACTTGTGATCGCTCTCTGTCAAAAAAAATAAATAAAATCTTAAAAAAAAAAAAAAAAAGGAAGGAAATGCTGCTGACACTGGCTACAACATGGACGAAGCTTGGGAACATGATGCTGAGTGACAGGAGTCAGTCACAAAAGGACAAGTACCTTATGATTCCACTCACTGGAGCACCTAGAGTAGCCAAATTCACAGAGACAGAAAGTTGTGACCCTGATATGTGGGTGCCAGAGACAGGGGGTGGGAACGGGGAGTCTTTAAGGGGTACAGAGTTTGTCCACATGGAGGATGAAGAAGTTCTGGAGATGATGGTGAGGACAGCCGCACGCAGAGTGAATGTATTTAATGCCACGGAACTGCACACTCCAAAATGGTTACAACTGTCCATGCATGTTACAGGAAGTTAATCACCAGTTTTTAAAATCATAAGTAGCGGTAAACAGATGGGAGTATCATGGAATAATGTCTTCTGTAAATTCTCAATACTGACGTAATAGTAAAATACCATCATGTTTGGTTTTTTTTTATCAACATATAATGGATTATTTCAGGGGTACAGGTATGTGATTCATCGGTCATACTTTTCTTCTAAAAAAATAATCAGAAATGACACATCCCATCCCTGCAGTGGACCCAGGACCCTAATGCCCTCACGTACGCACCACTGAGGCTGCGGGACTGGGGCAACACAGGGGAGGGATCCTTTTCAGGACTCACTGACGATCTCTGCTTGTTGGGGAGCAAGTCATATGCCATCTTAGTGCTGAAATGTTTGCGCACCAGCCTTTCCAAAGCAACCGTGTACACTGGGTTCCCTGAAGAGATGTCGCAGGTATCTTTGGAGCTGAATGAAGCAAGCTAAACCCAGAAGCAATCATCACACAGGCGAAGCCTTTCAGAGAACAAGTGGCCCCCTGTAAGCCAGATACCGCATTCTGAAATGCTAGAGAGAGCATCTGATTTGGGGTTAATGAAGTCTTTGAAAAGATATCTATACATTGTCAAGACACTAGGTCTTTTCATCATAAGCTAGCCTAGAATGAGAAGTGATTTTTTTTTTCACGGACATGGTTATTTGGTTGTCCTGCTAATAGTTTCTATTCTTCGTCAAAGAATTTAAAAAACTGCTATACATACAGAACAACATAATAATAATCATTTAAAGTATTCAGAAAAATCCTAATATCCCCAAGAGAAAATATAATTACATGAATTCTGCTCTACGATTGTTACTTTTATTTCACCACATGCATAATACCTCTTCAGTGTGATTTAATACCTCATATCTCATACCCCAAGAGAAATCTGTGTAGGAAAGTAAATCTGATGCATGCCTGCTGCTTATTATTACAATTTCTCACGAAATTGTACTGTTTGCACTATAAGCTTCACAAATGGAGTGAAAAGACCCATAAATGCTGAGTATGTCTCTAGAAGATAATACACAGTGAAAAATCACTTTTTAAATCATCTTATCTACTTCACACCCAAAATACGTTTCAAATTTTTCCCATGAAGTAAAATTTCTGCATCAAATGGATTCAGTCTAATAAAATATGACTTAACTTCTAGTTAAATATTTAAAATTCAAACCATGCATTTACATCTGCCCTTTCCAAAAACGTATTAAAATCAGAATAAAGAAAAAAATAGAACACTTTTAAAAATAATAAGGAAACTTAAAAACACAGTATGATTTCACGCATATGTGGAATTTAAGAAACAAAATGAACGAACAAATGGAAAAAACAGACAAACCAAGAAACAGGCTCTTGAGTCTAGAGAGCACACTGATGGAGACGGGAGGGGGACAGATGATGGGGATGAAGGAGGGCACTTGTGACCAGCACCCAGTGATGTATGGAAGTGCTGAATCACTGTACTGTAGACCTGAAACTAATACAACACTGTATGTTAACTATACTGGAATTTAAATTGAAAATACTCAAAAAAGAAATAAAGCATGAGTCACAAGGATTTACAGAAGAGATAACAACAGAGAACAGATGCCAACAAGCGTTTCTGAAGCTGGAACGCAGACATGAGCAGTCAACAGGGCTGACTGGTGCCAGAGCTATGGAAGGGCAGGGCCAGGAATGACCAAGCCAGTTCCTACATCATGATCCCAGAAAGGTCCAGAGATGAGAGGTGCCAGATAGGAGAAGGAAGGTGTGGGGCAGAAACCCAGGGGTGAGTTGTAGGTCAGTCTAGAAAGATGGGCCTCAGGGTGCCTGGATGGCTCAGTCCGTCAGCATCTGACGCATAATCTCAGCTTGGGTCCTGATCTCAGGGCCATGAGTTCAAGCCCTGCATTAGGCTTCATGCACAGTGTGGGGTTAAAAAAAAAAAAAAAAAGGTAGAAAGATGGGCCTACACATCATCTCCAAGTCAAAATGTCCAAAACCATACGCCACTTTCTCCATACCAGTCTGTTCACCAACACACCTCTATTCTTCTGGCCAGGCTCCAAAATCTGGAGTTATCTGAGGTATACTCCTCTTCACTGGCCAAGTCCACAGAGCCATAGTCCTGCTGGCTTTTTCCATGAAAGGTTTGCAGGACTGTGGCAGCCAGCCGCTAAGACTGCCCCCACGAGTCTTCCTGGTAGTCACACCCCAACGCCTCCCCTTCCCACATTAAGTCGCAGCTGACCTGACTGATCAAGCCAGCAGGGCAGAACTGCTCCAGAGCCAGCTCAGATGGCACTACGATCTCTTGACCTGCTTCTTCTGTTGGTAGCCAGCCACGTGTCAGGAGGACACGCTCAAGCGTCCACAAGGGGATCATAGCTAAAAGGGAACCAGCGAGGTGCCCCGTTAGCGCAGTAGGGAGCGCATCAGTCTCATAAAAAGGAACCAACGTGCCAGCAACAAGTTGTGAGTGAATCGTCTTGGGAGCGGATTTCTCGCCCCAGTTGAGCCTTTGGATGATGGCAGCCCCAGGTGACATGGGTCACGACCCTCTCCCTCTGTCTCTGTCCTGGCTCTCAATATCCTACTAGAACAGCATCAGCTATGAATTGGCTAAGTTTTGTTCTGTTTTTCTTTCTTCCTTTAACTTACCATTTTGATATAATGATAATCACAGAAAGTTACACAATAGTTGACAGACTCCTCTGTACGCTTCAGCCACCCGCCTCCAACGGTGACATCTTACATACTTAGAGTATCATATCAAAACAGGACATGAATAAAACAAAAGGGAAAATTATCTCTTTTTACCTGAGCCTGACTTCATGCCTACTTCCACTGTTGGCAAGTTACCTGTTAGCTCAGAAAAGATAAATAACCTACCAAATAGAAAAAAAAAGTATACATTTCCCTGAAAGCCAGAAAACAATGGAGCAATGACAAGGATGTTCTGAAGGAAAGAATGTGAGACCCACAGAAAATCTAGTCACGGTACCACACCAGCAAAGAGGCAACAGAGATGTTCTCCAGCATAAAAGAGCTCAGACAACACAGAACCCGGGAGCCCTTTTGATAAAACTGCTTGAAGATGCAATCCCGACAAATAAAGAGACAAAACTGAAGCCTGGGGAATGGAGGATCTTTGGCCAAACAATGGGCGATGAGCCTAGGATCCATTGAAATAGAACTAATACCACGCAATTGTGAGAAGCACAATGTCACTGTTGTACAAACTATCACAGCATGAAGATAATATAATAATGAAGAAAATCAGATGGGAAAATGGAAGGAAATGTGAAATTACCAATGCCCTTAAATTTCATAGCAAGGAGCCAAACAAAATTATGTAAAACTAAAAACTGTAGTTCAGAGACAATAATGTCTGCAAGTGATTCATGTTATTCGTAATCTACTTCCTTAACCTCAGATCCATCTTTTAGGATCGAATCTCTCTCTCAAGGATAGAAAAAGGAAAAAAAAATAAACATCTACTTGAAGTTCAGCACTTCCCCTCGTTTCAAATCAGTTTCATTTCTCCTTGTTAGATCAAGGGAAATTAATGCTTTCACAAAACAGAATGAATAGTACAGATGAAAATGGAAACACATTTTGATTTAACGATCTGTCCGTCTTCTGTCCTTTCTGGAGATGTGCAAAACGATAGCTACCCAAGGGGAATGATGTTTACTTCTAGCTGGTGGAGCTTCTGGGTAGATCTTTATTTTCGTCTTATTTACTCTAGTCTATTTTGTCAGTTTCTGTACTAATCTTTATAACAAGGATGTATCCTTTCAATATAAGGAATAAAGTCATGACTTGGCCTCTCTTGCGGCCTTTTCTATTTTTACTCCAAGGACTGCTCAAATGACATAGAGTCGAAAGAAGACTTGGCTTTGATTGGATTTACTCATGCTGTCCATTGACAAAAACCCACTTCAGCCAGTAAATGTCTAGCCAACGTGCCTCCTGCTGCATACAAACATGGCCACGGATGCTGCCGCACAAGCCTACTGGCCAGCAGACGGGAAAGCCCTCAGCGACCGGTCTGAGGGAAGGTTTTGTTTTCACTGCCCGAAAGCCTTCTTCGGGGTCTCTATGAGTACACTTGCTTCTACAGATACTGGAACTCCACCCCAGAGAAGTTTAATGATGAGATTCTGGATGAATCCATTCTCCTGACTTTTTTGGCTTCTATGCAAAAATTCTATTCTCTCTGAAACTTACAGCAAATAAGTAGTTTTTTTCTGATGAAGTCTTGGTTAATTTGCTATGAACAACAACAGATCTCTACTTCCCGCCACTTCTGCAAGACGCCCAGCGCTTGTCCACAAAATTCCATTCCCATTTGTATCTGTTATCAAGAAAACTGGGATTTTCCCTCTGTGTGGCAGAAAGGGCGTACTTCTCACAAGCTGCTGAGTCCCGGGTTCTATTTCCGTCAGGGCAAGCGACCCAGAAACAAGCCAGGAGTGCTGACTGCTCGGAAGGCAGAAAGGACGGCCGTGCGGCTGACAGATTCAAACCGCTGTGCAGCACCTGGATGGTTAGGCGGGGTGGTTCTGAGAGGACACCGAGCTAAAAGAAACCCTAAACCAGAGTTAATAATGGAAGTCTACGTGTTTCAGGCAATTCAGAATCCAACCGTGGGTGAAGACCCTCGGAAACTTGCTAAGAGAGAGAAACTCAAATGCCTCTGGAGCGAGTAGCTTAGCCAGAGCGTCCGCCGATGGGACAGGAACTGTGCTTGCCGACGGGACACTGTAACCAGGCGGCCCCTTGACTAGAGTCACTGCCTCCCAGGGCCCTCGAAATCTGTGGGGCTGCAGGGTCACGGAGTCCTAGCCGGGCCAACGTGCTCTGCACGGCCCAACGAAGCCACTCCCTGTAAGACACGGAGCCTCGGGGCTGCTGCCTCGGCGCTGCGTCCAGCTACGACTGTGGCTCCTCGTGTGGCGGTGACAGTCACGGCCGCATATGGCGCTGTGTGTGCCCATGTGTGTGTGCATGCACGTGTGGACATGGACTTGTGTGACGTATCTAGGCCCCTTTTTTGATAACAGTTGCTAAAATATTATTTATGTTTGAGCAAAAAATTCAGGTTATTGTGAATGCTTCACGAATGCCTCAAAAAGAATCTGATTGTGAAAGTTAAAGAAACACTTCACTGTAAGGCAACCCATGCCCAGGGCCCCCTCCAAAAACCCACAGCGACCATGTTAAGTCACACTTAATGTATTCCAGCGGGATCTGGGGGAGAGGCTTTGTTTCCTCTACATTCAAAATACATCTCTGCGGCGAGTATGTGAACGTAACAGCCTTGCTCGGAAATGTGTGTGTCTTGGGTACATCAGTGTCTTGGGTACATCAGCCCTTCGGTGCACCTGAGAAGCAAGCAGAATTTATCTTTCTGTCTCTTTTTCATGTCCTCCCCTAGTTCCAGGGACCCACTTCTCAATGCCCTCAAGAATTCACGTCGTCAGACTTTCTTCCTCCCCAGTGGAAACCATACCTCAGGGAAGGATCTGAAAACTGCATTCACAACCAAGCTCCGAATGCCAGTGAACGAAGTATTTCCGGGAACACACATCCATTTTCTCTATTAAAGCCAGGAGATTTTTTTAAGTGCCCACGAGAGGCTTCTGCACTGAGCAAGCTGCTCAGAACAGGGTTGTGGAATTAGAATGGAATTCCCTCCCCCAGGGAGTACTCGCATTTTAGCAGAGATTAAAGCCTCAAGGGGGGGAAGGGGGAGGGAATGAGACCCTAACCGGCAGGCAGAGGAAGCACTTCCGAGGCCTTTTCAAACGTGGATTTTTTTGTAGTTCTCCAAAAACACTCCCCTGGCGGCCCCCTTCCTCCTGGGGCTGTCCGCACAGGTCCATCTGCCCCAGCTGCAAGCAATCCAGTCTAGCCTTTGACCCAGAGCAGTGATCCTCTACATTCATGTGCTCTGTGGGTACCAACGGGCTTACCCAGATAGAGAGAGCCGTGGTCACATCATTTTGGCAGATGGAAACAAAATTAAGTGGGGCCTCTACTGATGGCTTTCTGAGTGTTAAGCAGGTTCAGGTGCATTTTGGAGCTTCAAGACAAGAGAGTGTTCCGTGAAGCTTCTCGAAATTAATCTTTCAGCTCTAAGCTCTGCAACACAGACCTTGGGCAACAGTTCTAGCATTCAAACACCCAGTGGACACAGGAGCGGTCTCGGGGGCCGTGGCAGGCACGGAGGTCACGGTGCTCATCTCCCTTCAAGAGAAGCTGCTGCTGGGGGCACAGGTGAGTGGGATCACCCAGATGAGGCGCCTGGATTCAGCGAAAGAGTACAGCCTAGTGCTACGGGCTGTGTGGCTTACAACCAATGGACAGTTGTGGTCACACTCCAGAGACTGAAAAGTCTATGCTGAAGGCATCAGCAGGCATTTGATAGGAGCCGCTTCCTGGAGAATTCTTCCTGGGCTCCCCCTCAGTGGAAGTGATGACGGAGCCATCTGGTGAGGACACTAATGTCCTTCCTGACGGCTCTACCTTCATGGCATTACCACCTCCCAGAGGCCCCACCTCCTAATACCAACCCAGTGGGGGTTCATTTCAACCTGGCGATTTTGAGGGACTTCCAGCAGCCTGGTTGCGATTTTTTCAGATCAGGGTGCCTGGGTGGCTCAGTCAGTAAAGCATCTGCCCTGGGCTCAGGTTATGACTCCGGGGCCCTGGGATCCAGTCCCAGGGCTGCCTGCTCAGCGGGGAGTCTGCTTCTCTCACTCCCTCCCCCTCTGCCCCACCGCCGCTCATGTTCTCACGCTTTCTGCTCTCTCTCAAATAAACAAAAAATCTAAAAAAACATTTTCTTTCTTAGATCAACAGTGGGCTGAAGCTCTTCTTACACCATCCTTTTCTCTCTATCACAAGAGTCACACCGGCATCTAAAGCCTCCCCCTCCCTCTGCTATAGCCTGTCCCTTTCTCCTTCACTAACATTACGGATCCCAAGACACACGTCCACCCAGAATCTGTGAATGTGACTTTATCTGGAAAAAAGGGGTCTTTGCAGACATTATGAAGGATCTTGAGATGAGATGCTCCTAGATTCGGGATGACTGGGTTCCCTGTAAGAGAGGCGGAGCGCAGAAAGACACAGAGGATGCGGGCGGAAGACAGAGGCGGAGACTGCGAGGACGCTGTCAGGGCTGGACCCGACGGAGATGGGAGGAGCAAGGAAGCAGCTTCCCTCAGAGCCTGTGGAGGAAGCACAACCTGCTGACATCGGGTCCCAGGCTTCTGCTCTTCAGAACTGAGAGAGAAAAGTTTACGTTGTCTAAGCACCGAGTTTACAGACATTCATTACGGTAACCCGAGGAAGTGAACACAGATACGCCCTCCGGTAACAACGTGCATGTCCCACCTACTTTGGTACCCTTTTCTTCAAGAACCTCCACTGACATAGGACCTTCTTAAAATTCAGAGTCGGGGCACCTGGGGGGCTCAGTCCACTGAGCTTCTGAGTCTCGATTCCAGCTCAGGTTGTGATCTCAGAGTCATGAGATCAAGCTGCACATCAGACGCCGAGCTCAGCACTGAGTCTGCTTAACACTCTCTCCGTCTGCCCTTCCCCACCACTCTCTCAAATAAATAGACCTTTTTTTAAAAATGCAGTCTTGAGCCTTGGTCCCCTGCACTTGCATTAAGATTCTGATATATCGGGGCACCTAGGTGGCTCAGTTGATTAAGCGTTTAACTCTTGGTTGGAGCTCAGGTCATGACGTCAGGGTTGTGGGACAGAGCCCCACATCAGGCTCCTGTCCAGTGTGGAGTCTGCTTGAGATTCTTTCTCCTTCTCCCGCTGCCCCTCCCCCTGGCTTGGGCGTCCTCTCTCTCTGAAATAAACAAATAAAATCTTCAATTTAAAAAAAAGAAGAAAAAGATTCTGCTTTCCCGGCTCAGCTCTCCACAGCAGCGTTGCTCAGCTCTGGCTGCACGTACAATTGTCTGGGGAAAGGTTCTAAGTGTCTCTCACCATACAGATGAGCAAACTGCAACACAGAGAGGTCGAGCGCCAACCTTCCCTCTGCGTTACCATATCCTACCCCCGCATAGATTAAACATTCACGTGCCCTCAAAATTCCCAGGTTGAAGCTTGATCCACCATGTGAGGGTATGAGGAGGTTGGGCCTTCGGGAGCACACAGCAAGGAGACAACCATCTATGAAGCAGGAAGTAGGACCTGTCCAAACACAGAGTCTGCCAGCACGATGACCCTGGACTTCCAGCCTCCAGGACCGTGAGAAATAATTGTCTGTTGCTTAGAAGCCACACAGGCTAGAGTGTTCTGTTACAGCAGCCTGAATGGAATAAAACACCGTCTGCCCCCTCACACTGATTCAGACCATGGATCTGGGTTTTGAGCCAGAGCTGGCTGACTAACTGCCATCAAGGCCCTCCAGAGAGGTTGTTCAACTTTCTGGTTTCTTCTACACACAGCCCTACGAAATCCAGCGGGGTCAACTGCCAGCACAAAACCCTCAGAACATGCCGTGATGCAAAGCGACGAGTGCAGCCTCCAACCAGAGGCGGTGCCAAGGGCCTGCTGTGCATCGTAGCAGGCGTGGAGGCGAGTGAATGGGTCGCCACTGCTGAGGACTGCCCCGTTTCACTTAAAATGGAACTTGCCACCCTCCAGCTCCGTTCTCTGCCACCCTAATACATCAACTGAGAAAATCAAGCAGAGATTTCCTACCTTATGTTAACACATAGATTATTTTAAAGGGCAAAGAAATAGTCCAAGGTCTAAGAGATGCCATGAATAGGTGAAGGCAAGACATAATGAATTCCTGTTCCTCTGAGGTCCTGGTGGTGGAAATCCTTCAATCCTGAGCAATTTTTACTCAGAAACACAACCTGTAATGACTCTGCCTATGTCTACTGGTCCTAAAGGTCCTGCAACTTTGTCAGTAAACACATCAGTCTTGAGTTTCAGTTGGTGTCGCTGGTGCGGCAGCTTGCTTGGCCCCGTGCTGGAACACATCTCTAATGTGGGTTTGATTTTTGCGGGGAGGAACGGGAAGAGCCTGTAGAGCACTGCTGAATCTACAAAATAGGGGGGGAAATCTGCCTGGCTTTCAAATTGGACCTCCAGGCATGTTAGCATTATCTGTATTATTCCATGTAAACTAACGACACACGAGAAGGACACGTTCAGGAGAGCAAGGCCCAGGAAGCACCCCCTGTCAACATCCCTGTGCATCAGGTCTCATGACCAGCTCATGAACCTCACCCTACAGAGGCCAGGAGCTTGGGAGGTTAAGGAAGCACGCTGTTCTGTTTCACAAGGAGCCACATGAAGGACCGAGGAAAGCAAAGAGCTCTTTTATCATGTATCGTAAATCCTTATGACTAATTGACTAGCGTCGTAATCTCCAAGGAGCAAATTTGTGTACTTGGTGAAATCTGTTACCATCAAAACCGCCACAAATCAGCCATTGGCGGATGTTTCTGTAATGAGAGAGAAGTGGCAATGGGACGCAATTTCCACACTTCCTGCAAAGACGGAACGAACGACTGAACAGTCCATCAGCGCCCTGCCCTTTGGATATCTGTACGGTTTCCTCCTGGGTAGAACCAGCAGTGACAATGTTTAGATACTCTGAGCAGTCCTTCTGAATTTCCCCAGGAACTTCCCCGGGCAAAGTGGGTAAAGTATGTCCGGGGATCTGTGAGAAGTCAGCAAGCACTCACACAGGCCCATTTTCTCACAAACGAATAGGAATGAATGTCCTGGGCAGAAAGGTGGCAGCTCAGAACCAGTTCACCTGAGGAGGCAGGGAGGCAGACGGGGAAGGATAATAATCACGACGGCGCCCGCTTATGAAGGCAGACCGCACGCGAAGCACCTCTGCTGAACTCTCCCACAGATCCCTCCAACGACCCCATAACTTGCAGCCTACCACGATTCCCACGTTTCAGATGAGAAAAATAACACGCAAAGAAATTAAACGGCCTGCCCTAGGCCACACGGACTGCTGGCAAATTGTAGAATCCCAATGAATACTCAGTTTGATCTGAGTCCATAATCCACAGCCTTGACGACAAGAGTCTACAGTCAGCTCTCCTTCCCCACCCCACTCTCGCCCTTATTCTCGCAAGTCTTTAATGAAACTGTTTAAAGAAACAATTTTTTTTAATTCCAGGGGAAAAAAATGAAAAGTGAGGAAAATGGAGAAAAAAAAAATCAAATGTGTATTTGTACCCATGGCAGGGAACCTATACCCCTGCATTTGGGATCTCTCTGCAATTTTATTCTCAAGGTTAAACATTTGTTTAAATAATGTTCAGACTGCAAGTAGCTGGAAGATGGAAGTCCTTCGTGTGTTGTGAAATGAACCACACGCAATTCATTTCCACCGGTAAGATGCAAAAGACAGTTCCATTTGATGGGCATTAATGTTTGAAATAAAGGCAGACACCTTAAAAAAAAAAAAAAAAGCAATTACCTTGGGAATCAAAGCAGAAATACTCTATTTCTTAATCTTTCTTGCTGGCTTCACACACTGCAGATGGTCTTTAGCCAAGGACAGAGGTAAAGACTTTCCACAGGAAGCTGGCCTCTCTTTTCCTACACAACACAGTCCTGAAAATGTACACCAAAGGTCGATAAGCCGAAAGTGAACTAGTGAACCACAGTCATACACAGCATATACAAAATAGCCTCTGTTTTCAGAAGTGAATTTATAAAGTACTGTTAAACTCTATCCTTGTAACAGAATCTTCAGCAATATATTTCCGTATGTTGTATGTGTTCATCAAATTGATTTTCTTTCGTAATTGATCATATATTCCATCAGCCTGGAGCTGATGAGCATCTAATTGGGGTTAAAGATGTGCTCCCTCTGACATGCCTAAGTACTCTCATTTTCACTGCAGTGTTGAAGCTTATGCATCATGCTCGTGAAACCTATGTGTCTTACCACAGTACTACGACTTCCTTTTTTTCTCTTTTCCATTTCCATTTACAGAGAAATATAGAATGCAATTAAAAAGAAGAAGAAGAAGAAGAATGCAATAAAATAAGAAAGCAAACACACCAACACACACTTCTACACCAAGACAGCCAACATGCTGAAAAGGAACCAGCAGCAGCAAGGAGCCCCTCCCCATTACAATTAGAAACATCCATTCCTCAGCTGATGTATAAACAAAATGCCGTATCCAAAAGACAGTTTCAGAATGTCACAGTATCATTAGCAAGAATACATGATGTTTAGGAATACCAGATCTATGAAAGTTAAGGACTACTTATAATAATTAAAACATCGTCAGAACAAGCATTATTTTCCTGATGCTGTAAGAAAGGAAATGATATAAAGAAAAGAAAACCAAGATTCAGACCCATGAATGGAGAAAGCATTCCCTGGAAGCAATTGCATTCAATAAATGAGTCGATTTGTACTACTGACATTTGGGGCAGATATTCTTTGCTGTGGGGTCTGCTGTCTTCAGCAACATCCCCAGTGTCTACCCCGGTGTCTAGATGCCAGTGGCAACCCCTGCCCCAGCTGTGACATCCAAAAATCCCCAGACAAAGCTAAATGTTCTCTGTGGGTAGGAGGGTAAGCGAGGAGGCAAAGTCATCTGGCCCACCCCAGTGAGAGTCACAGACTTAGATGATCAAGGTCTTTCAAATTCAGAACGAGCCTGCATACACATGGCTTTATCGGAAGGATTCAAGCACAAAGAACTCTATAGCCCACTTTGCTTCCTTGTCTGTGCCTTGTACAAATAAGCCAGTATTCGTGGACACCATAAGCCTACTCAAGCCATCTCTCCAGCCTGATACTTGCTGGAAATTAGAACTACATCACTAACCCCAGATGTCCCTGTTAATCATATGTGTCAAAACTGTCAGTCTCTACCAGTGATTCATGAAACTGGAATTGTGTCAGAAGTTAAAAACAACAACCCCCAAGTTTTGCTTAGTCATTTAGCAAATTAAGCGTTCTTTTAAGGTTTGTAAGATGCATTTACGAAAATTAGAAATCACCTAAATGGCGGGTAACAGAACGATAACTAAAATGTGGTACACATCCTTAAAGCAGAATCATACATCACCATTAGTTATCATATTTTTTAAGACTGTATTTATTTATTTCACAGAGAGAGACACAGCGAAAGAGGGAACACAAGCAGGGGGAATGGGTGAGGGAGAAGCAGCCTTCCTGCCTGAGCCGAAGGCAGATGCTCTATGACTGAGCCACCCAGGCGCCCCTAATTACTGTATTTTTGAAAAGGATATGATTACACAGGAAAATGCTGAGGACACCCTGATGAACAAATCAGTATTTATAATTATATAAAATATACACATATATCAGATATGTTAAAAAATTATGAACATAACGTTATCAGTAGTTATCTCCAGGCCCTTGACATGCTCTATCCCCAATCATGCCAAGAATGGTTATCGTCCTTCAGGTAATAAGATTTGGGTTTCATTTTCCTCCTTTTGTCTTTATTTTTTTAATGGTCTTCATTAAACAGTTAACTGTTTTACAATTTAAAAGATCCAAACATTCTTAATTTACCCAAAATAAAAATCAAGTTAATTTTACATGTGCCCCTATTCTATAAAAACCATCATGAATGTTAAACTTTTCAAATTATGGTGCTGGTCAGAAAAAGTGACTGCCAAATATGGCCACCATCATGACTCTACTTGCATATCAGAACTCATTTCTTCTTTCGATCATACCAATGGAAAACCACAAGACAACACTCTTCACTACGGGTATGGTGTCCATTCCCAACTGTCCTCTCTTTGGCCACAGAGTGACAAACCCTGGTACTGCTTTGTACATCTCCAATATTAGTATCAAAGGACCAAAATCACCACTCCGAAGTGAACTCATGAGTCAGAAAGGGTCGAAGACATGTGCCTGAGAGTGGAAGGCCCTGAGGACTACAGAGTGGAAACCTGATGAAGATACCGGGGCCTGACCAGATGAATGTTGCTGAATGCGGCCACGTCTCTCCTTACCATCTGACCTCCAGGTAGCGGGGACATCTCACTGAAGGTCAACTCTAAACAAGGCAGGGGTGTGTCACGGGGTTCCAGCAGATGGCAGTAAAAGCTAAATCAGGCATGCAAATGAGCTCGGGTCCACCAGGCCAAGGGCATGAAAGGAAGGTGAACCATCTCTTCATCGTTCTCCAAGTCTCACCTGCAAAGGCATCCATACATCTAAACCAGAAAGACCAAAAAGACCTGGCGTATGTGAATGGCAGCCAGGAATGAGTGTCACTGCCATGGGCGACACCAGGAGCTTTATAAATCCTTATAAAAGGGGTGAGTTTTTAAGAAGTCAGTGGTAACTACTGGTCCTTTCACTGTCATTTGGGAGTCAAGAAAAAGGTCACAAAGGACAGTTTAGGACACTGTGCAACTTGTCTCTAAAGCAGACACAAGAATGAGTGAACGTGGGTCACCACCTGAAGAATTTCAGAACAAAAATTTCCTGAGATTGGAGGTAACAAACCCAGAAACGTTTGCAAAAGGGCTGAACGTCTCCTTCTGAAGCATGGTGTACTGCAAAACCTAGCAGTCGGGAGGTGTCCACCGTGGACAACAGGCTGGATGTTCTGGTCAAACACTCAACTTCTCTCAGGTTCATTTTACTCATCAAGAAAAGAAAGGCTCAAGCAAGGTAAATTTTAAGATTCTCTCCAGTGCTGAGATTCCAGGATCCCAAAAATTCTTTACTGCATTGTCTACATCTCTGTCCACATGGGACCAATGAGGTCAGACAGAACCCAAATTCAACTCAACTAACTAAACACTGTGCCCATGTTGAGTGTCACTCTCTTAGAGTAGAGCTGGAACTGCTATTTTCTCAAGTGGCTTCCAGCACCAGAATTCTGACACTTTCCATTCATCAGTGTGGCCCAGTGTAAGAGGGTGACTCACTGACTGCTCCTTAGGATCTGGCCTTAGGCTCAGCCAACCATGTTGTCTGACCTGTTTTGCCTTTTCTGGAGATAGTCTTGGTTGATGAGATGAAGACGCTCTGCAAAGACTGTGTACAAGCACACAGCAATAAATGATCGGTTTTCCCACCTTGTTTTCCCACATGCGCATCAACGTCAGTAAGAAACAAGCATGGCACTCAATGATTCTTGGCTTGGGTACCAATGGTCTCTAGGAAATGCATTCCCAGGGCCAGCCAGGGCTTGGTTTCACGTCTTCCCCCATAAGCAAGGAGTGGGGGAGGGGTATTTTTGACTTCGGAATCCTGTTTGGCTGGTTGAGAATTCTACTTTGATCATTTTTATTCACTCTGCAATGTTATTTCTTAACAGTGATGCTCTTTGCATCTCATTTTGGGACTCCACTCACACTGATCAAAGATAATGATTCTCAGCGAGCAAAAGATACCATTTCTGAGCTTAGTATTTTTCTAGGACAATTTGTTAAAGCAGATTTTAGGGGGGCTGGGAAGTGGGGGAAGCACTCCAACTCACGTTGCTGTAGCAACTTCCACAAAAGCTAACAGTACACTTGCTCTGCTTCTCAGTGCAGTTCTACTTCTTAAAATATCCATTTTCGTGGTACAGAGATTTAATTAGCCAGGTCTGTAGAGGGGGAGGATTTTTTTCCCTTTCTCTCTCTTGTAGGTGCTGGAAGGTCAGGCTGAGACAAAGCCTTTTCACAGACACAGTAACTGGCATTTCAACAGCCATTCGCGGCGCACCTGGATGGAGCCATGTGTGGCCTGTATGAAGGCATCCTACCCCAGGGATCAGCACCGTTAGCCCTTTGCTAGGAGTACTGAAGACAATCATTTGGGGACTAGCGGCGGTCGAAATCATGATGCGGTTCTTAGCACACAAACTAAGAAGTTACCTGCCACACCTGCTCCGTACCACTTTGCGTGGTTCATTTCTTTCGTGGAACCCTTTTAAACTGGCTGCACAGGTCATGAAGCTTTGCAGCACCAGTCTCGGACAACTGTCCGACGTAAGCAGGCACAGAGCAATCAGTCTCTGCAGGGCAGTGGGAAATGCCCTCCAGGCGGCTGAAGGCAGGTGCTGCCAGCAAAAGGCATGGGAGTTGCAATGCAAGCCCTCAGGAGCTTCATCACAAATGGAAGCCAAGTGTCAATCAAGGACATAACACGCCCCATGAAAACGTACATCCAGCTCCTCCCCATCCACTATATCCATCACATCACTGCCAAGGAGATCTTCAAAACTGGGGTTCCCGGTCCTCAACGATCAGCAGAAGACTCTCACTGCCTGTAGAATAAAGCTGCTTACTGCATGGAACTCTCAGCCTTCCTCCACGTGGCCCAACCACGTCACCACCGTTTCTCTGGTGCGATCCTCCCCCAACATACACACACACAACGCTCCATCTCCAAAGCCATCTGGCCATTATCGGGCCTCCAACTCTTGCCATAGTTCGCACCTCTGCCTGCCACCGTGTTATTTCTCGGTTGGCCTTCAGTGTTGCCTGGAGACCTCTCCAAACTGGCAAATCCGTCTCAGCCTTCAGACAGCTTCAGACCTCACTTCTTCCAAAAAGCCGACCTTGATCCTCCCTTCCTTTGCCCTCGTTGACCTCTGTTTCAGTATCTGTCATCTACTTGTGTGAGGGCCCTTTTGCCTTCCAGCTACTATGAATTCCCCAAAGGTGGAGACTGAGCCTTTTCTACTCCACATTCTCCCAAAGCCTACATGAGTGGTCTGCACAAAGTAATCTGAAAGTACCCACTGGGTGCACACACCCACACACACAACTGACAAATGTGGGCGTGTGTTTGTGTGTGTGTGTTGCATGAGTGCCTAATCCTAATACCCAATTAGGCTTTGGCCATTGTGGGAGAGACTGGACTAGGTTTGGGGCCAGGTAGAACTCAGCTAGGAAGACTGCATGAAGAAGGGATCTTGAGCAGTGTTTTATAGGAAAGAATCTGTTCTTCGAGGAAAAAAAAAAATTAAAGCCCATTCCAAACACAGAGAAGCTAGCATGTGTACAGGCTGGAGGGCAAGAATCGAGGAGTCATGCGAAAGCTCGTCTGCCTGGAATGCCAGTTGTTACCTGAGATGTTAAACACATTTGAGGAGAGTGAAAGAAGATTTTTAAAACATCCTCTTCTCTTTACCTTTCTTTTCCCCATGAAGGCAGCATAACAGAAGGAATCAGGGTTTGGGAGCTGAGCGGCCTATTCATAAAGCCCACTGTAACTGTTCACGGGTGTGAACAAACTGTTTAATTTCTGCAAGCCTCAGTTTTCTTACGTGCAAAATGGGAGCAATACCTTACAGTGTGGATTCAATGAGGCAGAGAACTACCTCGAACGCTACACACAGGCAGACTACACTTATCTACATGCTTCTCTACTGTGTCATAACTTAAACACAAAGAAGAATTTTACTCCAGGGATGCACGGGGGGGCTCGGCTGGTTAGCAACCAACTCTTTGCAGATCATGGTTGTGGTCTCAGGGTTGTGAGATGGAGCCCCATGCTGGGTAACCACACTGGGCTGCAGCCTCCTTAGAGTCTCCCCTCCTCTCTTCTTCTCTTAAAAAAAAAATAAATTTAACTCCAACTCAAAGCAAATCTCAACAATATCTGTACTTATTAAAGGAAAATCCTTTACTATCTTCAATGTGTCTCTCCTTCCATGAACTCTGTTTCTGAAGTGGTGGCTATGATGGGCGCACTGGGGGGCTCAGTTGGAAGAGTGTCTGACTCTTAATTTTGGCTCTGGTCATGATCTCAGGGTCCTGGGATCAAGCTCCACACTGCGCTTGGCGCAAAGTCCACTTGAGAATCTCTCCCTTTCCCCAAGTCACTCACTCTCTCTCTCTCTCTCTCTAAAATAAGTAAAAAAATCTTTTGGGGTGCTGGGTGGCTCAGCTGTTTACGCATCTGCCTTCAGCTCATGATCCCAGTAGCCTGGCATCAAGCCCTATGTCAGGCTCCCTGCTCAGCTGTAAGCCTCCTTCCCTCCCCCTCCCCCTCTGCCCAGCTCGTGCTCTCTTTCACTCTCTCAAATAAATAAATAAAATCTTTAATAGATAATTTTTTTAAAAAGTGGTGGCTATGGGCTTCAAGAACTGTGAACCCAGCTTGTAATTTATAGGTGCTAACTCAGGCTGACCTTGAGGCAAAAACAAAACAAAACAAAACAACAAAAAAAAAACATTTAAAATTAGTGGTCACACTAGGCCTAGTGACTCAAATGCAAACAACAGAGCATGGGAAGGGAAGACACCGTAACTTTACAGTGCAGAAGGCTGGCAAGTACTGTCCTCAACCAGTGAATGAGGCCAACATCAGTAATGATGGTGCAATGAGGACATCATGGACCTCCAACATGGTGGGATGGGGACAGCCCTTCTCCTCTGTGGTGTAAAGGCAGGAGAGGTAAATAAATACAGAACACCAGGCTTCCAGTGGTTCATGTGTGAACAAATGAAGTGATCATTTGGACAGTGGTAGAGTCAACAACTACCTTCTGACCAGACATGGTGCAGAGAAACAGTCTAGACAAGACTGTTTGGGGCCCTTACAGAGAACATCTGCACAGGCAGGAGGGCTGTCCTGTGCCCTGGAGGACGCTGAGCAGCATCTCTACCCACAGGATGCCAACAGCAACCCCACAACGTGAGACAACCAAAAATGCCTCCAGACATTGCCAAACATCCCCCGGGGTAGGAGGAAGGGGCACATCTGTCTCTGTCCCTCACACTTTTTACCTGGTTAAGAAACCCTCATAAGAAAACTGGCCTGCCCAACCATCAAGGTCAACGTCATGAACGACAGACAACTAAAAATAAAGGATGGGAGGTGGGGAGACCATTGTCGATAACACACAAAAACCAAACGCATTCTGGACACATGAGGAACAATCACTTCCTCAGTGTAAACACAGATTTCTCTCACGGATGTTCTACTCTGTTAACAGCTCATTAGGGCAGTTCCTACATTTTCAGGGATATACCAATCCCCTGAGGGTACCCCGAAGATGCAGCTTCTGAATCTGCGGGTCTGGGTGGGGCCTGAGTGTCCACACTGCTAATGAGATCCGCCTCCTCCAACCACACGTGGTCCACACCTGGAGTGGGGCTCACTGGAGAAAGCAAAGTCTACCGATAGAGGAACAGAAAATCAGAATTCTCTTCTTCATAAAATGCTGCTTATCAACTGGCTTTTGTTTGTTTGTTTGTTTAACATACATATGTTCAATGGTTGCTGATCCATCTGCTGTGGGTGTATTATTTAAAAATATATATATTTAAGGGCACCTAGGTGGCTCAGCCATTTCAGTGTCTGCCTTCAGCTCAGGCAGAGTGCTGGGCTCTGGTCCCGCTTAGGGCTCCCTGCTCAGCGGGAAGCCTGCTTCTCTCTCCCGCTCCCCCTGCGTGTGCTCTCTAGCTCTCCGTCAAATAAATGAAATCTTTTTTTAAAAAATAAATTAGGGGTGCCTGGGTGGCTCAGTGCGTTAAAGCCTCTGCCTTCGGCTCAGGTCCTGATCCCAGGGTCCTGGGATCGAGTCCCACATCGGGCTCTCTGCTCAGCGGGGAGCCTGCTTCCTCCTCTATCTCTCTCTGCCTGCCTCTCTGCCTACTTGTGATCTCTGTCAAATAAATAAAACCTTAAAAAAAATAAAAATAAAAAGTAAACAAATAAATAAAAGTAAAAATAAATAAATAAATATTTGAGACTAGAAGTGCCTGACTGTTCATCTACCATGACCAATGCTTCTTTCTTTTTGAGGGGATGAGAATAGCATGCTTATTACCTACAGCAAGTAAGCACCGATCTTTAAATCCAACATAATCAACTGCATCAGTATTTAAAGTTAAAATATTTGGGGGCGCTTTGGTAGCTCAGTGGGTTAAAGCTTCTGCCTTCGGCTCAGGTCATGATCCCAAGGTCCTGGGATCAAGTCACACATCAGGCTCCCTTTGGAGCCTGCTTCCTCCTCTCTCTCTGCCTGCCTCTCTGCCTATTTGTGATCTCTGTCTGTCAAATAAATAAAATCTTTAAAAATAAATCAATAAAGTTAAAATATTTGGAAAGAGTGATGAAAGTATCGAAATAGTTTCCACAAAACACCGAATTTTTCAAAGTTCTTTCTTTTAAAATATCTTCTCCATTAAAGAAAATCTGGGGGAAATGTAAAACAAAATGAAGGCACAGCACTATCGTTGAAACCGACCGGCTACTGACCTTTTTAAATATTTTATTCCAGACCTTTTCCACCTGTAGGAGGTTATTGTTTCTATCATAAAATGTGGTCTCCTTTCTCCCTGACCTACGAGCAGGAGTCCTGCTCTACCGTATCAGAAACGTCACGAACATGTCAACAACTCGATGATCCATGATCACATGTAGGATGCCACCCTCTGACACGTGAGAGGGCGGTCACAGAGCGCTCTTCAAACACTGCCCACGGACGACGTGATCGACTGCACCCCTCTTGGGTGTGTTGATCACAGCTTCATGAAACTCTGAAATGACTGGAATACGTTCCTCCTCCTCACCCCGAATGATCTGGACTTGGAGCACCCGGGGTGGTTCCAGCTGTCAACATGCTGATGGGCCTACAGCGTTCACAATGCCCATCCGTTATGGAGACGAGTGAGGTGCACCCTGTCCATAAGGGAATGGGCCAGTCTGTCCTTGTTTGTACTCTGGCTCTGTCTGGTTGGCCGGTTGGATTGCTGCCCCCTCTGACTCTCAGAGTTGTGAGGGATCTCCATACCCAGCCAGCGGAAGTATTTTTACTGCCCAAAATTTAACTGAGTAATTTCCTCACCACGTACCCACCATTTGATACAGCATCTTTGGGTTTTTCCCTCAATCTCCTCCTCACCCCTACCACTAGACAGTAGCTCTCTGTGAATCCCCCCAGATGTTCACCTTCACACCAATGCTTTGAAACTAGGTTCTCCAAGACAATGCAGTTTCGTTAATAAGCAGCATACTTTAAAACAAAACAAAACAAAAACGCAGTGAAACGGAAAACTGAACCAGCTCTGACATTCAGACCGTGCTGCTGACTCAAGGCCAGAGCTGGTAGAGAAAAAAAGGAAGAAAGGCACTTTCTGCACTCAACAGATTTTTAAGACCAAAACCCATACCCTGAAGTGAACCATGCAAGCCTATGCGAAGAAGGACCTGCTTACAGGACTTGACGGAGAGCCATGGATGTTATTTGTTCCTTTACTTACTTTGAGGAACACTGCACAAAATACCAGGGCAGACTTCAGGAAGGTTGATTCCAAGTTTGGGTGTTTAAAAAAAAAAACAGGATTTGGGTAGCCCAAGGAGAAAGAGGGGAACATTCAGGAAATAATAAATCCTGGGACACGTCCTCACCTTTCATTTCTGTCCCTTGCCTGAATTATCTGGAATTGGACTACACTGGGTGGTTCTACCTACCTGATATAAAATGTACCTATGAGTCAAATACAAATAAATGAACAGACACCCATCCCCCCACTGCTTTTCTTTGCCGAATCAATCGGTTTTCTTCATTTTAAAACTGATGGAAATGAATCATTGTCTTTCCACCGAAAGAGGGCAATCCCAGGTCTCCTGGACAGGGTGTCCAAAGTGCCAATAATCAAGCCTGTTTCTCAACGGCACAGGGAAGGAGGGACCACCTGCGCAGGATCACCTGGGGAGCTTGTTATGCGTGTGGGTTCCTGGATGCCATCCCAGACCTGGTGAATGTCAATCTTGGGCAGGGGCCAGAGAATATGCAGGTTTAACAAGCTCCCTTGGGGATTCCTGTGCTGAAGGGAAGGACTACAGGTTTCAGGGTCTGGAGATGAGATCAACAACTCTGGTGCCAGGTGTCCTAAAAGGCACCTCAAAGTTCCAGAGCAAGCAGAAACTGCCCGCAGGTCTTTAAAGAAAGCCTTGGGTTAGAAGAGGATTTGGAAGCTCTCTACTAGGGTCTGCAAACAGTGTATCTTCTGTTTGGCAGATGCAATAATCCCTTTCTGATGTGCTGACTTTGTCATAAGAAAAGGCTGAGGGAAGGAAAACGGGGCACGGGGAGGACAGAACGGCCCCTCAAGCCAGCCATCTGCAGTAAGCCAGACTACAACGAGGAGTTTTCCACTGCCATCTTCACAGCTTGGTCCTGCCGGGAAAGTCCTCTGCTGAATGCTCCACTCTCCTTGGGCTGGTGACAAGGGACATGCTGGTGGGATGGCCTGCTCATTAGCAGGCTGTCTCCTGGGAGGCAAACACCAGTGAAAGTAGTTGAAAGGACTATCTTTTTTTTTTTGGAGAGAGAGATTATATATTTGTCAGAGACAGCCAGAGAAGGAACACAAGCAGGGGAAGCGGGTGAGAGAGAAGCAGGCTTCCCACAGAGCAGGAAGCCCAATGCAGGGCTCAATCCCAGGACTCTGGGATCATGACCCGAGCCAAAGGCAGACGCTGAACGACTGAGCCACCCAGGCGCCCCAAGAGCACTGTCTTACAGCAATCCCAAGAAGCAGTCGGTGAAGGTGCTGAGATGAGAAACCCAGCCCAGTGGCTTCTTTATGAGAGGGAGAAGATGCTGATGCTGAAAGGCTACATCAGAAATGTCGGGCTTCTTTGCTCTGCTCCAGAAGGGAGCTTTTCAGAGGAATTACATTAGGAACATTCGTTGGGAGATAACTTCTAGTTGTGGGGTCTGTTTCTAAAGACCATTCTGTGGAAGGTGTGGAAAAATTCAAAAGGAGCCCTGTTCATTTTCTCACAGTCAAACTGTTAGAGGGCGGTGACTTCCTATGGTCTTCTCTGCAGCTGCCTGTCCTTCTCTGCCTGTCTGTCGTAAGGACGCTCTCACTGGGTGTAAGGCCTGCCCTTATCCTGCCTGCATGATTTCATCTGGATCTTTACCTTCATACCTGAAGTACAATTGCAAAGAGGCTGTTTCCAGACAAAGTCACATTCTGAGGTTCCAGATGGAGATGAATTTGGGGGGGATCACTATTCAACCACTATAGAAGGGATGTGTGTTTGTGAAATAATTCACTATGTAAAAGGAAAACTTCCTGAGTTTAGGTATGACGAGCTTCTGCTTTAAATGTTTGGAAGAATTCACCAGCACACTTACCCAGCCCTGGAGTGTTCTTTGAGGGAAAGTTTTTAGTTATGGATTTCATCTCTTTAAAACATAGTACAATTCAAGTTTCCTATTTCTGTGTTTTCTCAGAAATTCATCCTTTCCATCTAAATATGGACATCCATTGGCAAAAGATGATTTTCTTTTTAATGCCCAGCATGGGTGTAGTTCTCTCCTCTTTTCCATTCCTGAACTTGGTTTCTGATATCTCCTTCTCTTTTCATGATCAGTCTTTCCAGGGATCTATAAATCTTAGGAGTGCTTTCAAAGAGCAAGCTTCCAGCTCTTGGATCCTGCTTGTCCCTGCCCCACAGCACCTCTGATTCATACCCGAGCCTTCCCTTGTCCCCACGTAACTTACCTTCCCTCTTACATTCTGGAGAGAACCCCTGAGTGAGCATTTTCTTTCCAGATGTTTCTTTCAGCAGAGGTGGACAGTTTGGAACTTTGTTGTAGCATTTTATGTATTTATTTAGTTATAAAAACTTGAATGTATATAAACTAATGATAAATATATGACATTTACTTTAGATCTTTCTTCATGTAATTATATAATTAAAATCAAAACAAAAAATTATATAATTATATAAATCACATTACATATATATCACGTATGTATATGCAAATATATATATGCATACAATATCTATTATTATAAATATATCTGTAAATCTTACTATAATATAATCATATAATTATTTAAATATTAAAATTATGTTAATTTAAATTATATATAAATTTGCATACAGTTCTTATAGTTACTACTATTTAGCATATGAATTATTCATAAAAATTTATGTGTTGTATAAATTACATGTCTATATTAATTTAAATATATTGCTTTTTAAACTGTTATGATCCTTTATATAAAGATTCATGTAACCTATGCTGGATTACTGTCATGCCTTTTCTGCCGGTTTTAAAAAAATAAAACGTCGGTGCTACCTCCCAAGAGTGTTAGGAAAGTAGGACACTGTGTTTCCAGGAGGTGAAATAAGTGGTCATTCTGCCGTTGAGGAGAGGAGACATCATAAACTCAGCAGCTCAGCGTGCAAGGCCCTGTGGGAGCTCGGTAAATGTTTGATGATGATCCCTGATGTGATGTACCTCCATGCACCTCTATGTGGCTCACTTTGAGATGTATAATATCCCCAAATCCAAGGAAAATTAATAGAATTTCTGTAAGAATTCAAGTACACATATCACCAACAGATAAGTGGGGGGGAGCCCTGGGGAATTCTGTCCTTCTCTGCAACAGAAAAGTGCAGTTGATGCAGCGTGGTTTTGCCTCGCTAGGAATCACCCTGCCCCCTATGAGCTGCTGACACTATGGGCACAGGACTCTGTTTGTCTGCACAGTTTAGACTCAGGAGCAAACCTGGACGATTTTACTCTTGTATTTCTGTAGTGATGTATGGAATCCAATAAAAAACGTGAAATGGTGTGAAAAAGTCCTCAGTGGGTGATTACGTTCATTGCAAATGATTTATCATTGGCTGGAAACTGATCTTCGTCAGATGGGAACAGTATTTGCAGGGCATTTTCTTACAGAGAGAGGTAAGGAAATGCAGCGGCGAGGGTGGGCTCTGAAATGAACATGAAGTCCTTCTACCACAAATATCTGTCCTTCATGTAAGTTTGGGAGAATAATTTCACATGATCAAAGAGAGAGAGAGAAAAGACCATGTCTTGGTTTTATGACTGAGTTGTTTATTTTCCCAAATAGAAAATACTCAAATATTTTAGGAGAGCTAGCTCATTTGAAACAAGAAAGAAGAAGGCTGGGTTAAAGTGGCAGATTCCTAATATCCCTAATTACAGATGAGAGGGAGAGTAGTTTTTCACTCACCTGAATAAAACCGGCAACAACAATAAAACCACAGTGAGCCTACACTATTCCTGCCATTACCTACTCTTCGTTTCATATGAGAAAATGACAGAATTTTCCATTAAAAGTCAAGGTTTTACAGCATCATTCCTCATAAACAGAGTACGTTGACCATTAGTGAGTTTTGGAACTGTGGTTACAAGCTGACCTATAATTTCTTTGTTCATCGTTACCTACAATGTTGTCAGCCCCCGTGCTTGCTTATCCTGGGACAAAAAAAGTTACTCTTGGCTTCCATGATGGTTTATTTCTCACTCATAGAATGTTCTAGAGGCAGCTCTTGTCCAGATGGCTTGGGCCGCCTACCATCTATGGCTTGGCCTTCTTTAGCACATGGCTTCTGGAGTTGCCATGCTTATCAAGACCAACCAAGCAGGCAAGGTCATAGGAGATCTTCATGGGTGGGTCCCACGTACATGACTTCTACTCACATTCCAGTGACTGTGATGGATGTGATGACATGTGATCACAGCTAACTGCAAGGGAGGCTGGGAAACAGAGTTCCCAGGAAGACGACGACACTGATCAGCTAACTAGCACCCAGGGCTGACCGGCAAAATGCCTTCCAAGCAAGAGGAAATAACAAAAAAACAACACAGTAAGTGGATCTTCCATCGTGCATTTGGAAAAAAAAAAAATATTTAGGTCTCCTCTGTCCATGTCACTGGTTCTTTGTGATGACCATTTGGGCAATCACGAGGTCTACTTTAGACTCATTTCTCAAATGAGTCAAACAGAGGAGAGATCATCAGAAATACGTAGAAAGCATAATATTATTGTAGAGACATCAAATCAACATAGAGCTCACTTTGAAATTTTCAAAACGAAAATTCAAACTCTGCAAACAAATAGTGCAACTGCATACTTCTATGAAGAAGGGAAAAAAATCCTGACTCTGACTTCACACCAAACTCACAAGTTAACACAAAATGCATTGCAAATGAAAGAGCTAAAACTATTCAATTTCTAGAACAGAGGAGAAAAAAAATCTTTGGGAAACTGAATAAGGTAAGGATCTCTAAAGACAATGAAAGGCAAAATTATTTTCTAAAATTTTATAAAATTGGCAGTGTCGAGATTAAATTTTCTTTGCTCTTTGAAAAACACAGGTAAGGGGCCCCAGGGTGGCTCAGTTAGTTCAATGTCTGACTCTTGGTTTCAGCTCAGGTATGACCTCAGGGTTGTGATATCAAGCCCCACATTGGGCTAGGAGCTGGGCATGGGGCATGCTTAAGATTTTCTCTCTCCCTCTCCTTCTGCTGCTCTCCCGAACTCATGCTTGCTCTCTCCCTCTCAAAAAACAAAACAAAACAAAACAAGAAATGAAAGACACGGTTAAGAAAATGAAAAGGAAATTTTAGACTAAGAAGTTCTTTGTGAAACATATCTGACTTACAACCAGAATATAAACGTAACTCTTACACTCAGTAATGGGAAGACAATCCCATTTTTAATGGGCAAAATATTGGAATAGGTATCTCAAAAGACAAGGTATAATATCAAGCAATATGAATATGAAAAGATGCTCAAAATCATTACTCATCAGGATAATCCAAATTAGAAGATCTTACATACTTACTGGGATTGCTAAAGTTACAGACTGACAATTAACAGGTACTGAGAAAATGCAGAGCAAGGGGAACTCTCCTACATTGCTGGTAGAAATGCAACATGTCTCTTACAAAGTGAAATACACACTTACCACATGCCCCAGGAATTGTACTGCTAGTTATTTAAAGGAAGTGAAAGACCTGAATGGGAATTATTATAGTGGTTTTATTCACAATCTCTAAAACGTCAAAACAAACCAAATTATTATTCAACAGGTAAACAAATGGTGACACACAGCTGTAAAACTGAATGCTTTTCAGATATAAAAAGGAAAGAACCACTGACACGTGAAAAAATATGGATGAACGTCAAGAGCATTATGCTAAGAGAAAAAGCCAGATGCAAAAGCCTCATGCTATGTCCTTCCAACTACATTTCAGAAAAGGCCAAACTATGCATAGGACTCCACATGTGGTTTAATGCTCTGCTGTGGCTATCTTCAAGTTCTGAAAAAAGGGGCTCTAAATTATCATTGTGCACTGTACCGTGCAAGTTATGTAGCTGGTCCTGCTTGGCTTGGCCAATGCACTGTTTTTTTTTAAATACGAGCAAATATAGATAGTTCTCACACATAGGTATTCCCAACAGGCCTGAGCGTTCCTAATTTTTTCACACCCAGAGCTACTTGAAGCATTAACATCAATTACTGCCTGACCCCAGAAGACGTTTTGAGTTTTCCAAACTTGCAAAAAGCATGTTGGCCACCGGCTCTCAGAAACCACTAAAAACAAAAACAAAAAACAAAGGACATACAGGTAAGGAAGAATGGGTTAGCCAAATTTACTCACTCCCCTTCACTCTCTATTTCAGTGGGTTGAACTACAACCACATGTGCCAAGGCTTCTGGGAGATGTGAAAAGCTCAGCTTGTCATCCCCCAGGATAAGTCCAAGTGTTCCAAAGACCCACTGAAATTTTTGCTTTCTGTCTGGAGTTGCGTTGGCAGTCATCCACAAAGGCCCTGGTGTGGTATGCTGACAGAGAAAATGTAGTCTCCTATGCAGGAGACTCGTACTACTGTTGGCTTCCGAAAATGCGTCTTGTGGCAAACGGTTTCTTCTTACCCCCACTAAGTCTCTGGCTCCCCTTTCTGGAAGTTTTATATATAAGATGACCACTAGTCCCAATACCTCTAGAATCCCTGCAGTCAGCACAGGCTCGTGAAATAAAAAGAAACCATGTTGTTAATTCCAAAGAACAATCAACACCTAGAAGAAACAAATCATTCTCAATGCTGTGAAAAAATGCCTTCGCTGTATTTGACAACAAAATGGAAGGGTTCGTACTCAAACTGGCAGAGCTAACTTCCTGCTGAAAGCCACAGAGCAATCCCCAGAGTGACATGCATTCCTGTCAGTGAGAAGCGCCACCGACAAGGGTATAAATGAGTTTCCATTAGAGCCAATGACGGACGCCATCAGGAAGGAAAACCGCACTGCCAATTGCTCAAACACAATTCCAAAGGCCATTTCCAGTGCTTGAGGAGAGGAGTGCTTTGTCGTCAGGTGAGCTTTCTTGAACTGATGACGAGACTGATGCAGCAATTCCAGTGGTAAATTCTGATAGCATTTCCAAATTACCTGCCCTTGTCAGCAATGCATTCTCTGCAGCCCTGCCCCTCCGCATCAGAAAGCACTCCACAAGCACAAACTCACTACTCCACCCCACACGCCTGCGAGGTAGGTGGGTGGAAAGTTGTTATTTTCCTTGTTCCGCAGATTTCTAAAGAATGGAAGGGTGCAACGGGTTGGCGTGTGTTTTATTTCTGAAATCACAGCGTTGCTAGAGTGCCATCTCCACGGAGGGGGAGAGGAGTCATAACTGAACATAGTTCCATTCAAGGCTCATCTCCTTGATGAGGAGTCTTCGGACTCATGGCAATTCAAGTCACACAGATAGCATTTTATAGTCCCCAGAAGAACGGCGAGCAGACCCGTCGGCCTCTGAAGGCTGGCACCGGCAGACCTTGAAACCACGGCAAGGGGAAAAATTATACATCTTCTTTATGCCTTTGAGGAAAAATGTGTGAGAAATAAAGAGAGAAATAAAGATTTCCCTCTGTTCCAGTTGGTAGAGAGCAAACCTCGAATAATCTAAGGTTAGACAGCACTGTACTGTACAGCAGAAGGCACATGGTAAGATGGAAGTACATTATTAGAATGAGTGTGTATTCATATATGTGCATGCACGTGTCCGTGCACGTGTGCACACCCGCACACACGTTGGCAGCCATTTAAACTTACTCTGTTATGGACTAACTGATCCTTATTTCACGAAACATCTTCTTCCAAAAACATCAATTGGTATGATAAATGATTTTTCCTCAAATCATTAAATTTTTCATTAAATAAGTCTTATCTTGTGTTCCAGTTACTTTGGTAGCATAAAAAACCATCCCAAATTTGTTCACCATCCGCACTTTGAACAGGGATTGGTGGAAACAGCTCATTTCTTCTCCTCCCGGTCTTCCCCTGGGGCACCGCAAAGGCTGAGGGCTGGCATCCTCTGAAACCTTACTCATTTGTTTGCAGGGGCATGCTGACTACCGGCAGAGACCTCAGCTGGGATTCTTGGCTGCACAATTTAGCCATGACCTCTTCGTGTGGTGTGCGCTTCCTCGCAATGTGGTGGCTGAGTTCTAAGAGTAACAGAACCAGAGATGGAAGCAGAAACTCAGAAACAGAAATGGAACAGAGACGGAAGACATGCTGGATGTTATGGGCTCGCCTAGAAAGTCACACAACATCATCTCTATCCCAGTCCATTTTTTGAGGTGACTGGGTTCGGGGAAGAGGGAACCGATGCCACTCCTGCTGAGGGCCAAGGTTACAGAAGAGAATACAGAAACAGAACGCTGGCTAGAATCCACGGTCTCCGCCATGCTCACAGAGTGGTTATGGGTAACGCATTCTACTGCATTTCCAAGATGCAAGTAGTTGGAGACAACTGGAAGCCACCAAAAGAGATAAACATCGCCCAGAGCTCCCTCAGCACCCACAAACGATAAGACTAAAGCAGCTGCACGTGGAGGAAAAATGTTATTTTCTCTACAGCCACCCTCAGCATGAGTATAAGGCAGAGTGATCTCAAATTCACCAGAAAATGAAGCATGAACACAGATATTATCATCTCACAATATACATCCAATGTCTTTGTCCAAAGAAGTTAAAATGAGACACTGCAGTTTGTTTACAAACCAGTATTTCCTTTCCTGCATGCTGGCATTAAAGCAGCAGAGAATGATTTTTGATTTGTTATGTGCTAAATATTTTAATTACATTTTGAAGCAAGCAACATCCCAGAAAAGACAAATAGTCAAAGACAAAGGTAATTAATTCTTGAAGGTAACCATACTAATATATGCATTTTTCATAGTGGAAATGAATTATTCTCAAGACAACTGTCCTTTCCCTTGTAAATTAGGACATTTCTCCCCTAATTAGTTGAAATTGCCTATAGGAGATTATCACCACTGAGCTATGGAATTTCCTTCAGCAGGTAATTCCAGTTATCAGAATAAGTTTAAAATAGAAAGCAGAGTCTTGGCTAGGTTTGTTTCTGCTCAGTGGGGTGTAGAATAAGAAAAATAACGGTCTATGATTAGGCAGGGATTTGTACCCTGCAGTCATGTGTTCAGTGGAAGCATTCACTAGAATATCCTGGACAAGACAACAATAGAAATGTGCTTTTCTCATCATACTACCACTCTTTACCATGCCAAAACAGTTTAGGCTAAGATTGAAGGGTCTCTTTTCTTGTGTGCTGAGATCGCAGGAAAGAATGAGCCACGTGTTCATTTGGCATGTTGCGCTAACATTTAATCTAGAGCTATCTACCAGGTCTTCCCTCTGCTCCTGAAGGCAAAGCATCACTTATCCTCCTTGAAAACCCCAGTAAGAGCAAAAGTGTGAGTGAGATAGCTTCAGTGCATTTGCAGAGACCAAATAACTCTTTGCCAGCATTTCCTCAGTACTAATCATCACCTGTGGTGGACTCTGAAGCCCAGCGAGTTGCTCAGCAATTCAGACTTGGCAGATACAAGAGAAGGAGAAGGAAAAAATAAGGGAATGAGGGAAGCCAAGCCAGTTCATTGGCATCATACAACATCTGAGGGCAGGAACCACAAAGCCTTATGAAAGCAGACAGTAAGAAAAAAGTATGTTAGGAGGAATGTACATTCATATATATGTGCACGCTTGTGTAGTCATATATGTGTGTGCATGCAATACTAAAATTGGGCTACACCCAGCCCAATTCTCAGTGCATTCACTCTTGTCTGATTTTTTTAGCAACTGTTTTGGAATTTAATTATTCACTCATTCACCAACTATACACTAGGTGATTATAGTCTCCAACTTATGATGGCTTGACAGACCAATTTTTCTACTTCACAACAGTGCAAAAGAGATCCACAGTCTGTAAAAACCATACTTGGAATTTCGAATTTGGATCTTTCCCCAAGCAAGCAATATGTGATACAATCCTCTCTCATAATGCTGGGTGGTGGCAGGGAGTTACCGCTCCAATCAACCATGAGATCACAAGGGTAAACAACCAATACACTCACATACCCTCTGTCTCCACACAGTCATTCTGTTTTTCACTTTCTGGACTTTCACTTTCTGGACAATAAATTACATGATGAAACAGTCAACACTTTATTATAAAATAGGCTTAGTGTTAGAAAACTTTGCTTAACTATAGCATGATGTAAATCTTCTGAGCATGTTTAAGGGAGGCTAGGCTAAGCTATGATGTTCAGTAGGTGAGGCATATTAGCATTTTCAACTTATAATATTTTCAGCTTACAATGGGTTTATCAGGACATAACCCCATTGTAAGTTGAGGAAGATCTGTATACAATGATGAAGAGAGTGGGCATCAGCCCTGCCTCATGGAACACAGACTTCAGTAGAATAACGTAGATTCTACTCAAAGTTATTTATAGAAACAGAGATCAAGTGTATGAATATTTATTTCAAACCAATTGGCTGTAACTTGTGTTCAAGTTGCTTGGCAGAATTTTCTCTCAAGTTGGTTTCAATGTAAAGACCTAGAGACTGCTGGAGTCAGTTCCAGTTTTAAAAATCTTTTATAGAATATCTATTTTTTTAACAAGATATAATCTCTTACAAAGCAAAGAGCAGAATGCTGTAACACCTGCAGGCTATCTTCCTACATCAATCCTGCTGCAGGATAATGGAAGAAAATGAAGCTTTCAGATCCAAGGCTTTCCTTGCTGGGGCTGTACCAGGTTAAATGAATGAAAAACAGTGTGTGCTGCATGATTCTGTTTATGTGGTTCAAGAAGAGGTAACACTAACCAATGGTAATAGAAATCAGAACAATAGTTACCCTGATTTTAGGGACATGCCTGAGAAAAGGGCATGGAGGAATGTTCCAGGGTGCTGGAAATATTCCATAATGTCATCTCAGGGGTTGTTTACACAGATACAGATACAGGAAAAGCCACCAGGATAGTACTTACAATCTGCATGTAAGTTACATCTTAGTGGAAAAAATAAGGCATATGGAATGAAGACAGACTCTATGCATTGGTATCTCCAGGATATGCTACTGTTCAGTGAAAAAGCAAGTGCAATGTTATACCTATAGTATGTTATCCTTCATGTCTGAGACAAGGGGATTAAGAATATATTCACGTACTTGTTCTTGGATGCAAAAGAACCATACGTTAGATAAACAGAAATTAATGTGACTGGCTACCCACAGGGGGTGGGTGGGCATGGAAAAGGATGGGTGAGTAAGAGGAAATGGGGTAGAATGGATAGGGGGAAGCAACACCTCTCTGTATAGATCTTTTTATATAGTTTTGATTTTTAGAACTAGGTTAATGTTTCACATACTCAAAAAATTAATAAATAACTAAAAGCAATCATGACAGCGGTGGTATGGGGGAAAGGAATCCAAAGTGGATGAAGCAGTACAAATGAGCTTAACTCTATCACAAACAAATAACGTAGCACACTGAAAAACGGAAAGAACTGACCTAAGTAAACTTGGAAAACAGTAGGGTGACTAAACACTGTAAGACTGAAAAGACAGAAAGAGAGGTGCAGTGCAGTGCGACTACATAGCAAATACCTGGTCTGACTCAATTCAAGCCCAAGGCAGCCCCAGACCGGCCCAGTAACAACAGGGACCAAACGCTACACACAAGACACAAAGAGAGCCATTACAGATGACCAGACTGAAGGCAAGTGCTACTCAGCCACAGCAGTAGAGTGCATGCAACACACGTAGAAGATACCTCTGAAGTGACAGGTTCTGCTAAAAAGGGGACATTGCACTGCAGGGCACTATAGGACCTCTTCTTCAAAAGGCCACTACTATCAAGAACAGGACAGAGAGCTGACATTCCTAACAGAAAAACAGACACAGAGAGTTAGATAAAATGAGGAGACAAAGGAATATGTCCCAAATGAAAGAAGAGGCCAAAATCACACAAAGAGAGCTAAACAAAAGCGTGATACGTAATATGTATAATAGAGAATTTAAAGTAATGGTCCTAAAGATACTCACCGGACTTGAGAAAAGAGTGGAGGACACCAGTAAGACCTTCAACAAAGAGACAGAAAACATAAAAGAGAACCAATCAGAGGTGAAGAACTCAACTGAAATTTAAAATACGCTAGATGGAATAAAGAGTAAACTGGAGGAAGCAGAACAGATCGGCAACCTGGAGTACAGAATAATGGAAAGCAATTGAGCAGAACAGGAAAAGGAAAAAATAATAATAAAAAAATGGAACTAGACTTAGAGAACTCAATGACACCATCAACTGTAATGACATTCACATGATAAGGACCAATACAGAAGGAGAAGAGAGGAGAAGGAGGCAGAATTTTTATTTGAAGAAATAATAGCTGAAAAGATCTTGAATCTGGGAAAGAAAACAGAAATTCAGATATAGGAGGCACAGAGAGCCCCCAACAAAATCAACCCAAGGAGTTACACAGCAAGACACACACTAATTAATTACACACAGTAATTTTAAAAAGTAGTGATAAAGAGAGAACTTTTAAAACAGCATGAGGGGCATCTGTGTGGCTCAGTCGGTTAAGTGACCAACTCTTGGTCTTGACTCGGGGTCACAATCTCAGGCTTGTGAAATTGAGCCTTGAGTTGGACACTGCGCTCAGCAAAAGCTGTGCTAAGAGGGAAGGTTACAGCAACACAGGTCTACCTCAAGATTGCAAGATATACTATAAGGCTGGAGTCATCAAAATAGTCATGTAATAGCACAAAAAAAGACACACAAATCAATGGAACAGAATAGGAAATCCAGAAATAAACTCATGATTATATGGTCAATCAATCTCCAATAGAGGAGGCAAAAATATGCAATGGGAAAAAGATAATCTGTTCAACAAATGGTTTTGGGAAAACTACATGCAAAAGCTACATGCAAAAGAATGAAACTGGGGCACTGGGGTGGCTCAGTGTGTTAAGCCTCTGCCTTCAGCTCAGGTCATGGTCCCAGGGTCCTGGGATTGATTCCTGCATTGGGCTCTCTGCTTGGCGAGGAGCCTGCTTCCCCGCCTTCTCTGACTGTCTCTCCATACTTGTGATCTCTCTCTGTGTCAAATAAATAAATAAAATCTTTAAAAAAAAAAAAAAAGAATGAAATTGGACCTCTCTCTCACATCATACACAAATATAAACTCAAAATATTCTTAAAAGCCTAACTGTGAGATCTGGAACCATAAAATCCTGGAAGAGATCACAGGAAGTAATTTCTCTGACATAGGCTGTAGCAATAATTTTCTGGATATGTCTCCTGCAGCAAGGGCAAGAGAAGCAAAATAAACTATTGGGACTACATCAAAATAAACAGCTTCTGTGCAAAGAAACAAGTAGCAAAACTGAAAGATAACCTAGTCAAATGGGACAAGACATTTGCAAATGACATAACCAATAAAGGGCTAATATCCAAAATATATAAGGAACTGACACAACTCAACACCAAAAAAACCCACAAATAATCCAATTAAAAATGGGCAAGAAACATGAACATTTTTCCCAAGAAGACATACAGATGGTTAATGGACACATGAAAAGATGCTCAACATCACTCATCATTAGAGAAATGCAAATCAAAACTACAATGAGATACCACCTTATACCTGTCAGAATAGCTAAAATAAAAATTAAAAGAAACAACAAGTGTTGGTGAGGATACAGAGAAGGGGAACACCCATGCACTGTTGGTGGGAATGCAAACTGGTACAGCCACTCTGGTAAACACTAAGGAATTTCCTCAAAAACTTAAAAATAGAATTATCATACAGTCCAGCAATTCCACCACTAAGTACTGATCCAAAGAAAACAAAACCAAACCAAACAAAAAGCCCTATGTTTCCTGCAGCATTATTTGTAATAGCCAAGTTATGGAAACAGCCCAAGTGTTCATCAAAAGATGAATGGGTAAAGAAGATGTGGCGTGTGTGTGTGTGTGTGTGTGTGTGTGTGTGTGTGTGTGTATAATTGAATATTACTCAGCCATAAAAATGAATGAAATCTTGCTATTCGTAATAACATACGAATTTAGGAAACATAATGCTAAGCAAAACAAGTCAGAGAGAGACAAATACCATAATTTTACTTATATGTGGAATTTAAGAAATAACAACGACAACAAAAACAGAACAAAAAAAAAGATAGAGGAACCAAAAAACAGACTCTTAACTATAGAGAACAAAACCAGAGGGGAAGTGGGTAGGAAGGTGTAGAGTATATTTACTGTAACGAGCACTGAGGAATGTACAGAATTCCTGAATCACTACAGTACACACGTGGAACTAACATAACACTGTATGTTAACTATACTGGGATTTTATTTTTAAGTTATGGAGGCATGTCAAACAAACACAGGAGCCTAGTTAAAAGATTTCCCAATGACCAAACGTGGGATAATTTCTGCAACAACAGCAACAGCCAAAAATACGGACAGTAATAAATTATAACCCACAGAATAAAATTATTAACCATGAATTCATTACTAATAGACCAAAGGGGGAAAAGTATAGCTCTTCCTTATCAGAATTCCAATTTAATAAATGAAGGAATGAGGGAAATAGAAAATCACTAGCTTTATGAAATGTTGGTATCTTACATAGCCAAAGCACCGTAATGAAAATGACTGAAATCTGAATAAATCCTATGGGCTAGTTAACAGTAATATACCATATATTAACTCCTCCGTTTTCATTACGGTGCTTTGGCTATGTAAGATACCAACATTTCATAAAGCTAGGTGAAGGGATACGGAAACATTTTATACTAGTACTGAAACACTACTACAACTCTCAAATTATATGAAAATGAGAAGATAAAAAATAATTTTTCTCTAATGTACATGGTTAACAGTCTTTGGAGAGGCAAGTGCAATATTGGAAAGGCACTTGCAGTCAAATCCTGGATTAATATTTATCTAGCCATGTGACTTCAAGGTAGTCACGTACAGCGGCTAACCCTGATTTAGACCTCCAGCTGTTTGGTATTCACCACAATCTCCATTTTACAGATGATTCAGTTGAGACAGTGTATATAAAGTGTTCACTACTATCTGTAGAAACCAGAGTCATCCTGCCCAGGGTAGAACTTACTATCTGGAAGCAATTTTAGATCAACATGTGACAGATGGCTAGGTAGGTGACAGAAGGATGGATGCACGGATGGACAGATAGACGGACAGATCACCACTGCATGTATGCATGCGTATTACTGGAAGAGTCAGATAAAATTCTTGGGTAGAGTCATATCCAGCTAATGTAAGTCTGACCTATCACCCTGATCAAAATTACTATATTAGAAACATTCATGCATTCATTCCTGCAGTTACAAAGCATACCTTCATTTAAACACTCAGTGTGCACAGGTCTAAGAACAAGGAGCAAAACTAATTCCTGTTCCATCAAGGTTCCATTCTAATGGAGAAGACCAAGAAAGAGATAAAAATACATATTACAGCAAGTTGAGATGAGCATTATGAAAGAAAAGGAAGCACAGTAAAGGGAGAGAGTCTGCAGAGAGGAGCTACCTGAACTACAGTGGTCAGGAAAGTCCTCTTGGGAGAATAAAGGGCTGTGTGACTATCTGGAGAAAAGAGTTCCAAGTCATGGGCAAGGGCTGGAGGAGTAGACTCAGCGTAGTGAGTCTGCCGAACAAAGAGAAAGGCATGCTGCTTGCTCGCGTTGAGAGAAGAGAAGAGGAGATGAGACAGTCAGTGGTCCCACCATTCTTCTAGCAAGCCAAGGGACGCCATATACATCACCAGCGGATGGACACATGCATATTGTCTCTGAAAGACTCAGATTAAACTCCTGGGTAGGCTTGCTCAGGGGAACCTGAACAAACCCATAGGAAGCCAGACTCCTCTGTTTTATCTCTGGAGTCCACAGGTTCCTGAAGCCCAAGGCAGCCCAGGAACAGGGGTGCACAGGGCTTAAGGAAGGAGAAGTTCTTGGTTCACTGAAACTCTCCAAGTGCAGCATTTTTTTTCCTTGCTCTGTATTTCTGGCTTTTTACATTTGACTTTCTTATGGTATTTTCAGACAACACAGCTCTGTTTGTGGAAAAGGTTCAGGGCCAGATAGAATGGAAAAATGTAGCTTCCTCTGTTTATTTATAGGCCCAGCTCTTTTAAGGCACTGATGCTCACAGATCTCCATCCTTACCTGCAAGTGGCAAAGGGAAATGAGGCTGGAGCCAAGCCTACCTCCCAAAGCGTCCAAAATGTATTTAAAGCTATTTTGGAGCCAAGGACATTTTCCTGAATTCATTCCAAGCTAGAATGAAGATGCTGGCGCATGATATTTTTGCAAAAGATGCAGGTTTGGAAATGGACAGACTTTACACGGACGTCAATTATGAAGAGCCATTTGTGAATCTTTGTTGCACAAAGCCGCCCTCTACAAGTCAAAAACAATAGCGTAAAGAATAATAATAATAATAACAAAGCTGGCGCGGAACCTCTCTTGAAGAAGGCCAATGTTTAGTTCGATAGCAGGGACTCTTGGAACTCAAAAGGAAAAATAAATTCCTACCCACACATTCTGCATTGTTCCTATCCTCCGCATGCTAATTTTATCTCACACTTCAAATACACAGTCATTTTTTCCCTATCACAAGTGCAAGGTGTTCATTCTAAAAATAAGTTGTCTGCATTTGATTCCGCAGTTTCTTCTTAATGACTGCTATTTTTTAAGACTATTGGTTTACCTGAAGCTATCGTAAAGAATTAGAAATATTCGCTTCCAAAATTCTCTTGAGATGTGTGTGTTGTGTATGTACACACAGTCTTCGCGACATGAACATTTGCTGACCACTAGCTCTGTTCAAATATGTAATCAAATATTTCTATGAAGAAAAAATAATAATCAAACTTGTCCACTGCATGCAGATCAAGAGCTAGAAATTCCTTTTTTACCCCAAATCAAGGGCCATGCACAACTAAGAACCTCATCAGACCCAAATGCCACTCAATCAGCCAGTCTTTTTCTAGAAACTGGGCTGTACATATAAAGTCACCTGATTATTCACTGCACAACACAATATTTTAAAAACGTTCAGGCATGTAAGTATTTTTACAATGTTTTGGTTCCACTGGGTGACAAGTTACGTGGAAGCAGCAGCAGGGTAAGAGGTAGAAAATTCAGGAGAGAAAAGAAGGGAGGAGGGAGAGAGTAAAGAACAGGGGTTACGCCCAAGCTCGCATCAGAAGCCCCTGCAGGGTGTGTTACCAGACGGAGCACTGGGCTCACTGCCACAGTTCTGATTCCGGGGCTGAAACCCGAGACTGCATTTCTAACAAGCTCCCAGAGAATACGGATGCTGGCCTGCTGACCCAGCTCTGACTTGTGATGAGAAAGACTAGAGGGATGAAAACAGGAGGGAGGAAAGAAGGAAGGGGAACTGAGGAGGGCAATGTAGGGGGAGGCAGGGGACAGCGTGGGAATCTGTCTCCGCCCTGGTCCACTGAGAGGGCCAGAGCAGATACAACAATGAACTCAAGCAGACCTCGTAATTTGGGGATCCTGCCCCTTCAGCATCCTGGGCTCGGTAAGTAACTCACCCCTGGCCAGTGAGAAGGCCATGGGACATACGAGGCTTCTAGGAAAGCTGCCCACTAAGCCCTCTGTCCCTTTCTCCTTCTTCCTGCCCAGAGACTGGAGCCAGGAGATGTGGCTGCCGTTCTGTAGACATAGGCATCCTCCCATGCCAGATGGTACAAAAGATGGCCCTGATGGCATCATGGAGCCACAGTCCCACCATGCCGTCGCGATGTCCTACTCTCCATCATCATAATGAGCAAGAACCACCCCTCTCTACTCAAACATCTCAGTGGTAGGTTTTCCACACCCTTCAGCTAGATGATGCCAGCTAATACAAAAGTAGCCGGCTGCTTATTAGGTTCCTGCCACTGTATGCCTACTTTACAAGGATTCTCTCAAATCATAATGATTCAGTTTGCACAAACCTGGGAGTTCTCTGTGATGGTGCATCCAGAAGTGTGTTAAGTTACTACCTGATTCCAGACAAAGCAGCACAGGACCCCAATGTACAGGACCCACAGGCGATTACTGTAGCACAGTGGCCTGTACGAGAAGTAAGAACAGCCTGTGGTGGACCCAAAGCAGCCTCTAAACAAAACCAGGTGGTTGGAAGGACCAGGAACGCTTTCTGGAGGCAAAGGCCTCTGAGCTCAATATTAAAGGATGCATAAGAACTGAACATATCCTGAGGGCCCTGGGTGGCTCAGTGGGTTAAAGCCTCTGCCTTCGGCTCAGGTCATGATCCCAGGGTCCGAGGATCGGGCCCCACATCGGGCTCTCTGCTTGGTGGGGATCCTGCTTCCCCCTGCTCTCTCTTAGCCTGCCTCTCTGCCTATTTGTGATCTCTGTCTGTCAAATAAATGAATAAAATCTAAAATAAATAAATAAAAGAACTGAACATATTCTGAATGCTTTTAATGATTTCTCTTTGAATGTGATGGCTACCACAAGTCAAGAGGAGAGAGGCGAGGAAAATGTTCTCTGGACGATGGCAACAACAGAAGGAGACGTGCACCAACTACATGAAACACCAACAGGACGAGTCGTGGCCAAATAAGTACACACATAAGCGGACGATGGGTAGATGGTGGTAAGGAAAAATGTGTCTTGTCGGCAAAGGCAAGTCAACCACAGTGAACAAATCCCTGCCTCCCAAACTCATTACCACACTGGGCTACAATGAGACAGTCCTATGGGAAAAGTGACCCTGAGGCCATCCTTCTGCCAGTAAGAAGCTGTTCATTTGACCCTCCTGCCATGACTTAGGAGAGCAGGAAGGGATTCCCACCAGGTAGGAAATGCCAGCAAACAAGCTGGGGGTTGATATTCTCACTTCAAAAGTCCTTGGGTTGAAACTGTCCTAAAAGAGTGGTGATCGCAGACAAGGAAGGTTGGAGGAGAGAGATGCAAAGCTCCCTGGCAATGCAGAAATGAGTTAAGTCAGTCCCATCTAGGACCCCAAGAACATCTGCTGAAGGGTTTCCCTGCCTATAGTTCCCCCAGTTCTTGGTCCCGCTGCTATGAAGAATGAAGAGGTAGATCAGACGAAGAGTGGTGGGCAGCCAAGCAAAGTCCACTGGGTTAAAGTATAAAGCTCCAGGAGAGGTAGGGGGTTCCAAGAGGGTCGGCCTTGGAGTTTCTAAGTTTAGGGGGTTTTATGAGCTCTTTTGTGGAACTATCTTAAGCAATCAGGGTGTGCTGAGTCATGCCAATCAGGGCTTTGGTCACCTGTCTACCTATTAGGCTAACGCCCACGTGCTGATGGTCTTTCTTTTTGGCTGACGCTTGGGAACTTATGTCTTAACTGCCCTTTGCCCATGAGACTGACAAATGCTTTGGGGTTAGTTGCCTTATTTTAGGATGGTTTCACACAAGTCATTTCTGCAAAAGCGGCAAAGCAGAATGTTTTAGTACGATCCTGTCTAAACTACAAAACGGGATGTCAGGGCTGTTTGATCTTGGCTGTCCTGACTTCTTATTTCCTTGTTGGAGACCCTGGTCCTGACTGCCTAACTGTCCAATTAACTCCTAACATAGGGCCATTTCGGGGTGAAAGGGTGCCCACTTCATTGCTCATGAGACTTGGCTGATTCATTAGGCTTTTAAGTCACTTTAAAGTAAAAATCTTCACTATCCCATAGATTATTAAACAACATATATCCACAGATTATTTCATTATGATAATGGATTCTTTTATAATCTTTTTTTTTTTTTTAAGATTTTATTTATTTGTCAGGGAGAGAGAGCACAAGCAGGGGGAGCAACAGGCAAAGGGAGAAGCAGGGTCCCCACTGAGCAAGGAGCCCCACGCAGACTCCATCCTGGGATCATGACCTGAGCCGAGGGCAGACATTTAATAGACTGAGCCACCGAGGCATCCCCCTTTTGTAACCATTTTAATGTGGATGGCTACAAACAGAATGAGCCTTTGGATGGAAAGTCCAGGAATGTATCCTACAAGAGACAAAGCAACTTCCAGCCCTGATTAGGGTCTAGTGCTCACAGTGCCGTAAATCTTTAGCTCTACGTCTGCTGCTTTTATGCTGTTACTATTTTGCTAACTACATTTTTCAAATTAATTGCTTTCTTAAACATAAGTGAAACGGATGCATGCCAATGAGAGAGTAACATTTGAGGAAAGGCTGAAGATTTTGAATGTCTTTTGTGTAAAAATTAGGACTGAATTTGTGCATCAGCTGGGAGACAATAACTCTTATTTGTAAATAATACCAAAATATTTTTTTCCAACATGAAGTTGAGAAAACCGTGCAAAGCTCTGCCCTGGGATAGGTTGTTGTTGTTGTTGTTGGTAAGATTTTATTTATTTATTTGGGGGAAAGAGAGAGCACAAGCAGGGAGAGCAGCAGGGGGAGAGGGGGAAGCAGGCTGCCTGCCGAACAGGGAGCCCGACTCAGGGCTTGATCCCAGTACCCAGGGATCACAACCTGAGCCAAAAGCAGACACTTAACTAACTGAACCACCCAGGTGCCCTGTCCTGTTATACTTCTGAAAGCAAAGGTCTTATGCCCACAACAGAGACTTAGCTATAGACTTTAGTAACTGTCTGAGCATCATGTTTTGGTCTTGAACCTTAAAAATAAACAATTTAGAGACTTATGTTGCCTTTGATCCCCAAAATTATGTTACTAGATTGCATCAAATCGTGGGGTAAAATATATCTCCTTCCCTTACACTAGAACACAGTAAAAGAAGCAAAGGACTTTGAAAACTGTTACAAAGTTTTTCTAGATAAACTAGAAGTCCTTATCTGGCACTGTATTCAAATCATGTGAGAAAACTTTGTTTCTGCCCTGAGGACCTGATCTTCAATATTCATTACTGGCTGTCTGTCACCCTGAGGAGTGGGGTCAGGCTGGGTTATTTATTTGCCTGTCTATCTGAGGACCCACAGACAAGTTCTAAGAACAATGAGCTACTGGAAAGTAAGGCAGTGGGCTTTAATATTTCATACTTAAATTTTAAAATTCTAAATAATTCAACGTAATTATTTTCTACGACTGACATCATTCACAATATGCGGGGAACCAAGATAAGTGCTTTACATATACGATGATTTTCAATGCTTAGAAACCTGGTGAAGTCAGCACTGCTGCCCCTGTCTTTAAAGATGAACAGACTCAAAAGACACAGAAAGGTTCATTCCTTGCCCAAGATCACACAGTCAATGATGGAAAAATGAGAATGCAAACTCAGCTGTGTTGGATTCCAAAGTTCTGGCGCTTAACTGACATTTCACATTGTTTCTCAACATGTCACCTTGGGTCGGCAAAATCCTGCCCAGGGGCCAAAGACGGTGCACACAACCTCAGGGAGGGGTTGGAGGGGGAGAGGGATTACTCGATTCTTCTCACAGAGCCTTACCAGCCACAGCAAGTTAACTAAAGGCTCAATTATCCACCCCTCAAACTGTGTAGAGGAGCAGAAAGATCTATTATATGCAGAAAATCTTCGTCCTAATGAAATCATGAGCTTCAAGAGGAAAAGGAGTTGTAATTTAAACTTCGAAAGCCAGGAGTATCTGATGGCTTATGGCATTACAAGATTCTATTCCGCTTCTAAGAGGAAAAAAACTTCTGTTATCCTGTTTTAAGTGTCAGATGAAAACTGTGTCACCCAACACAGCCTGTCTTACATTCTAGAAATTAATACGGGTTTTTTGGGGGCGAGAGGGGGTGTTCAACCTACGTTGTAATGTATGCCTTGCCAAGTGAGCTTTCTCTCTTCAGTAATACTCAAAGCCCAAATAAGCAACAGGACAGAGGCAGCCAGGCATGTTTGACCACCGAGAGAAGAAGGAAAAACAAAACAGTATTTCGTGCAACAAAATTAAGTTGTGAAAGACCCCAATGGAACACATCAGGAGACTCTTATTTGTTGGTGGAATCACAAACAAAACAAACCAAAGAGATCGATTCCTGCTTCTGCTTCCAGAGCCACTCAGTTGTTCTCTTGTAAAAGGTATCGATCTGGGCTCACAGCTACAGCAATCACACGTCCATTACAGCAGCATTTATGGCTAAAAGTTCTGCTGCATCTTTCCCAAACCCCGCTCCCCAAAAAGTGCAGGATGAGATAACCCTGGTGTCAGGAGGGCACAAATAGCTTTCCTGATGAAAGGTGAAATGGCTCTTCCGTTTCACCTCACGGATGGTGCTGTGCACCTCCAACATTCCTTGCAGACAGGCTCCCGAGCTCCCCACCTTTTCCGGCCCCTGACCCCTTCCTTGTGTCATTACAGAGTCATAGCTCCACGTCCTGTCTCACAAGAACCAAATCCCAAATGTGGCCTAACTTGGCCTGCCCGTGCCCGAAGTTAAACTGGGGTAATAGCTCATGGAAACATCTTCGGTACATTTTATTTATTTTTTTAAACATCTTATTTATTTTTTTGAGAGAGAGAGAGCACATGAGAGCTGGGGGAGAGGCAGACTCCCCGCTGAGCAGGGAGCTGGATGCACCACTCCATCCCAGGACCCTGGGATCATGACCTGAGCTAAAGGCAGACGCCGAAAAGACTGAGCCGCCCAGGCGCCCCTCAGTCCATTTTAAAGAAACAGTCCACTTGGCACTTGCAGTCTTGTAACATAGCATATAGCTTACTTATTTGTTTTTGCCATGCATTGTCTCTCTCCCTCCGCTAGCATCCAGATCCACGATACTTGAGGGTCTCTGTATCCTCTACACACTGACAAATCCACCCCAAGGGACAGCACCGGGCCTGGGGATTTCCTGGCAATAGGTGCTCCATAAACATGTGTTGAGTCAATGTGTGTTAAATGTGTGGCGACTTCTGATTCATAGTGTACGTATTTTTAGTAATGCTGCTTATAATCAGAATATATATTTGTGCCCCTCTGGGAAATGATGACAGCTAAGACTGCAAAAAGGAAATAGGAGAAACAAAGGGCCTGCTGCTAATATCAAGAAAATACGTCATCCTCCATCCACACAGCAGGACAACAGATGACTAAGTGAAAATGGTCAAGGTCAGGTCTCAAGGACAATTGCTGGGATTTTCGGGTCCAGTGCTATCTTCATGCAGGCAAGATCTGGGGTCAGGGGAATCTTTTATCAGTCCCACAGAGGCAGCAACTCCTGGTATCATCATTCATTTCTGCAGAGTTTACAGAGTGGACCTCTCCATATTCTTTGGGTTTTGAGACTCTAACTTTCTTTACTTAATAGGATGCTGCTCATAGTGCGGGCATGGTCAAGAACATACTAGCAAAACGGGATAAATGGTAGGGGACTTGTCCTGTCTGTTTCTGGGTCTAATAATGGCATCCTCATCTTCACATCCTTAGTAAGTCCTCACGGACCCCAGGATAAGAGCTGATTTCTTAGTGTGGCAAACTGTCTCAGTTCTCTACAACATTCTGCGGCCATCTATCTCTGTATCTGAGTTTTCAGACCCTACCCCCTTCCAACTTCCTTTTCCCATGGATCTTTAAATATGGGACTCCAACCCCATCTTCATGAAAAACTGAAAGAAAAGCACATTCAATAGATCAGATTTTCAAGAACCCTAAGGTCAGTGACTCTGACCAATAATGATTGATTTTTTTAAAAAAATGAGCAAGACTACATACCAGGCACTGAGTTTAAAAAGAAAAAGAAAAAAGGGAAGAGGGAGAGAAAAGCTTTTATTTGAATTATTTCACTTTATTTTTATTGTTGTTGTTTTTTTTTTAAGTAGGCTCCATGCTGGGCCTGAAACCCAACATGGGGCTTAAACTCACCAAACTGAGATCAAGACCTGAGCTTATACCAGGAGTCATTCACTTAACCCACTGAGTCACCCAGGCGCTCTGAACTGTTTTACTTTAATACTCAAAAAATTCCATCAACGTGAATGTAAAGCAACAATCACTCAGTAAGTATAAGTGCCTTCATCCAAGAGCAGACAAGTGGCAAATAAACACAGGGACGATGACCAGCATCTTTAGCCATTAGGGAGGTACACATTAAAATCACAATGGAATACACTATTAAAAGGGTAATTTTTTAAAAGATTTTACTTACGTATTTGAGAGAGAACACAAGGGGGGGGAGGGTGAAGGGAGAAACAGAAAAGAGAGACAGAGAAAAACAGACTCCCCGCTGAGCAGGAAGCCCTACCAGGCTCAATCCCAGGACCTGATGATCATGACCTGAGTTGAAGGCAGACACTTAACCAACTGGAGCCACCCAGGCTGCCCTAAATGGGTCAATTCTTTTTAAATGACAATACCCACTGCTAAGCACAAATGTGTGACAACTAGGACTCTATGACTGGTCGTGAGGGAAACAGCACAGCGACCCTGCAAACCAGCGAGGCAGTTTTGTATACAGCTGAACATGCAGTAAACACAGGACGCAGTGATCACTCCCTACAGACGGGCACAGGAGGAATGAAAACGCGGGTCCACACACAGACGCGGGTACGAATGTGTATAGGGACATGATTCGTGATCAGCAAGCCTGGAAACAATCTCGTGTTCCTCCACCGGTGGGTGGATACACGAGCTATTGTAAATACATCCACACCAGGGTAACACTGTCCAGCAATCCACACGAAAGGGCTCTGAGGCACGCAAAGGAGAACCGCTGAGCCGTGAAAGCACTATGCTCAGGGAAAGAAGTCAGACAGCAATGCCTCAAAATCTGTTCGCTTATATGAGACTTTAGAAAGGCAAAACTATGCACAGAGATCAGATCAGTGGTTGCCAGACACTGGCACAGGGAGGAGCACTGAGTATAAGGGCAAGACAGCACTTGGGCAGGACTGTGATGGTGACCCCACAGTTACACGCCACTGTCAATACTCAACAAACTGTACCCTTAAAATGGGTGCATTTTACTGGAGGTAACTTAGACATCAGTAAAGCTTGGCATAAAAAATACTTCATCCATCCGTAGAAAGAAACACAAGAACCTTGTTATAGAATCATCAAGCAGGAGCTCGTACTTGCAATGTATGTTTATTTGTCGATTTACAAACCAGTACCCACATCAGTAAGGATGTCTCACAGCAGAGATACGGACTTGGGAAAACATCTGTTATTAATGAACTTGGACATAAAATCATATTTCCCATAGTTTTCTTGGTACTTTGGATTTTTTTCTTTTTCTTTCTTTTTTGCTCAGCTTCTTGGCCGATGGGGACAATGCTGTGATGTCACAATATGACAGAGCAAATACAAGCTGACCATTTCCTGGCGTTCACTTGTACATGAGGGATCACTCTTGACTCCAGTAGGTTCTGTGTTTTCAGACATCTTTTTAAGCTACTCAAAAATGTTTCGGTGTTAGTTTTACATAAACTCGATGTCGTCTCTAGATTCACTGACCCACATGCGGGTAAGGTATAGTGCATGCCAGTCTGTTGGGTATTTTCCCTGAAAATTACCTCTCACCTTGCTTCTGACTTGGGATAGCTACCACGCAGCGTGAAAGTGAGCACCACTATTGATCTATATAGCTTTTAATAATGCAGACTTTCTGATATCAACATTTACTTTTGATTCTTAAAAAACGTTCTAATATTCTCTTCCCGTGTGCAACAAATTGCTATAAACATCCTCTCCGGACCTTTATACTCATCCGCTTAGAGAGCCCTGCTCTGGTTGGCTTCTTCTCCTCAATGTACTTCAAGATCTTCCACAAACTCAATTTCTTTGCCAAGTCTTATATATCTTCCTGGACCCATCCTATCTGACATGCATTAGCCATGCATCTGACTAACCTTTTCCCACTTATCTTTCCATTTATTGAAAGCTATCCCCCCGGCCCCCCGCCGTCTTTTATCAGTCTAGGACATTTCTTAAGAACATTTAAAGAAAATTCTGCCGTATGTTTTTCAGGGATTTCCAGAAACGAGTGTGAATAGTCTGTTAGCCTCTTATGGGTAATTAATGTCCTTAGTCTCACCTTTCCAGGTTAGGAGTTTTTTCAGTTTCCTTTCCTGTCACTTAATGGAGTGTCAGGATTATGCCCCCCGCCTTTGTTTGGTGACCTTCATTGTGTGGAGCTCATTAAAACTTAGGGATTCCCCATAGTCTGCTCCTGACAGGCCCTATTTGCCACTTCCCATTGCTGTGTTTAATCTTCACGTTTTCTGTTTAATTTCTAAGTTGTTTTGCTGTAAGTCAGAATCTGTAAGTATAAACCAGGGTTTTTCAACTCATCACTATCAACTGGGGCCGAATACTTTTGTATTGTCAAGAGCCGTCTTGTGCATTGCAGGCTGCTGGGCAGCACCACCTGCCTCTGCCTACGAGACATCAGTAGCAACCCCCCTACCCAGCTGTGCCAACCAAAAACGTCTCAGACACTGCCGAGCATCTCCTGGGAGCTGTGATCCTCACCCTCCTCCCCCGCTCCATTGAGAACTGCTACAATGAAGTGACCCTCTCCTTTTAAAAGAAGACCCCTGGCACCAACAGCCTGGCTGCTATCACCAATGAGCATAATGACGCCGTTAAATTTGTCAGCAAGCTGCAAGTAATACTTAAAAGCCAAAAAATTTCTTAGGAAAAAGGAAATACTCCTTTTCCTAGGGAAGGCTAAGAAAGTCTTTCTTCCCACCAAGGAGACATGGTAGGACATTGTTTCAGGCGTATACTCCACTTCTCCAGAAAAGCGTCTCCTAAAGAAGAGCCATCCCTCCCAAAAACAAGCTCACCTTCCCCCCCCCCCCAACACCTGCATGGAAACAGGCAGGCCGCACCAAAACCCTTCATGTTTCCACCATTTGAACAGTGGGCAGAACAATGCCACTCCCCATCTCGCAGAAGCGGTAAGAGGATTACATGAGTTAAGCTAGGCAGAGCATCAGAAACATACTATGTCGTAGTAACTGCTGCTATAAGGAGTAGCTTTTAACATCATTACAGCCAGAAACTACCACTACTCATTCACTTTTTCGTGGTCTCATTTCATATCAGCTAGTACTTACAGACATTCCCTCCAGACATTCTGCTAAAGCAATGTCACTGTTCCCAAGGTTACAGGCTATAAGGAGCCGATGAGGATAATGAAAGTGCAAATAAGATGACAAAGCACCAGAAGGGGGCACCCAAGTGTGTCTGGAGGAATCCGGGAGGGCTTCCTGGAGGAAGTGATAGTTGAGCTGAGACCTGCATGACAACAGGGTATTTTCTAGGGGGGCAAGAAGAATGGAAGGCATTTCACTAGGAGATAACACAAAGACCAAGACCGAAAGTCCAAGGGCACAAGGCATTGTGACTTTTAGGAAGTCACTGTCAGTGAAAACAAAACGAGGGGATTTGTTGAAAATGAGACTGAAGAGCAAGCTAGGGCCAACTCACGACAAGCCTTGCATAGAAACTGCAGCCTTACCCAGAATGCACGGAGAGCACAAATGTCATGGGATGTTAACAGCTGAAGTGTGGGAGGGGCAGGGTCATCCAAGACCATGGGAAATACTACGTCAAACCAAAAAGAGTTCTTGACTCCAGGATTTCCCGAAACATTTAAAATGCCAAAGGTGGTTATGAGTTTCCAGAAAGAAAAATTGTAAGCAGCAATTCCCAAACAGAGCAGAGCTCTGAAAGGGATCCAGACTCTGAAATATCGCCGAGCAAATGAGAAGACATTAGAGACTGTTTAGACAAAGGAATTTCATTGTCAGAGCTCCACATGAGACATGTCACTGTAATCCGACCATGGATGGAGTAAATGGAATGGGAGTAAGCGGGGAAGCAGGAGAGAAACAGGGAGAGAGACCCCTGCAATATTCCAAAAAGGATAACAACAGGCTCAGACAAGGCTGTGGGCAGCGGACATGGAGAGGGCAGAATGCCCTGGAGTGGTCTTAGGAGGCAGGAATGATGTGTGGTGGGTAATGACTGGGTCGTGAGCCAGAGGGGGAAGTACAGGAAGATCACCAAATCTCCACCGGAAGCAGCAGGTGACATGGTGGAACCGTCACCAAGACAGAAATGACAGGAAGAAGGAACTGGCTGGAGGAGGAAGTGAGCGAGTGGTGTCCTAGTGCACGGAGACTGAGGCGGTCTGCACGTCAGGCTGCAGGCAGGAAGTGAGGAGCCATCCACAGTGAAGCCCGCTGAAACCACTGGCATGCACAGGGCTGGCTGGAGAGAGCACTGCCCAGAAAGAGGAGCAGGTGATCCAGCCCAGACACGCAGAATAACACCACTTCCACGACACAGAGAAGGAGCCTGAAAAACATGGCGACGAAGTGACGTGAGAAAGCAGAGCGTGCTGTCACGGGCACACATAGTTACAGAGACAGGAACAGCTTCAGAGAGAGGCGAAGCTAGGAAGAACAGCAGACATCCCATACCAGACGTTTTGACAACACCCCTCGTGGGGAACAAGCGTGGGAGCCCTTGTTCAGCGGCTCTCGAAGTTGAATGTGCCTCAGAATCCCCCGGAGGCTTCTGCAAACCCATGCTTGGGGAGCCCACCCCCAGAATTTCTGATTCTGATGCCAATGCTGCTGGAGAGCACACCTCTAAGAAAAGCAATCCTAAACTTTCTTTAGAAATGAGGGTTGGGGAAAACAAAAATGTTTCATCTATTGCTCTCGGGCCCTCTGATTCCAGAAGATGGAAGTGATTCATTTTATTGCATTCTTGTTCCAGTATCACGAGCCCAAACCTACCACATTTCACCAAACATAGCAGGGTTGACGAAACGTAAGACACATTGTTTATTTAGGTAATGCTAAGGAGAAAAGGATACCAGTAATTATGCAATGTGGTTGACTGTAAGCAGCACGCTGATTTTAGAAGTATGAATTCTTGCAAGTATGTACATTTCGGAATTGGTAAAACGTGGCCAACCTTCTCTGCTGGGGCCATCTTGGAAAAGTCTAATTAGAAGCCTGTGTCCCAGCAGGAAATATAATTCTATGCCTCCCCTGCTTTTCATCTGCTGGTTTACACAACATATCAACATAGACCTCCCAGATCCAAGGGCTCTGCTCCTCATAAATAACTGGGTTCTTCACCTGTACCCCTCAAAAGCATCTAATGCCACATAGCCCCGGTTCTTCAGCAGCTCTCAAAACTCACACACCAATGTGCAGGGACATTTCATAATGAGTCCTCCATCTCCCACATTTACCAAGGACGATCAGTAGCTACACCCAGAATGTTCCAGCCCAGACAGCCTACTACAGAGAACATCCATTCAAAAAATGCCATTGCCATAATCAGCAAAAGCTCAAAGAAACAGAACACCCTCGATTAATTCATTATCTCTTATAAATCATGGTTACCATTTATTAGAAATGAACTGCATGACAGATGTTTCTACCTATATGTACTTTCTCAAAAGAACCACTCAAGGTAGATACTTTAATGTGAATACAAGTCTCAGATGGTAGTAGACCCAAGATTCTACAAACAATGAGGCATTAATTTCCAGAACATCAAATTTCTGTACACAAGCTATTTGCGTACTCCCTTAGCCAGATCCTGGCCAGTGTCCACAGACAAAATACCTCAGCAAACCCAAAGCACAAGTGACACTTTCACCTTTTGTGGTACCTAAAAAAAGTCTCTCGTTCCGGTGTCCAAGGAAGACCACAGGAAGTCAGAGTAACACAGTTATCTCTATTCCTCCAGAGGTACCACGCTGCGGCAATTCTGCTTACCCCTTCTGTACCCCTTGGCTCTCAGACCTGCAAGTGGAAGGTGATCTGTCGACTTCAAAGGGATATCCCAAAGCCAGGTGTTTCTGGTGACGTTATGCTATAATAAATAACCACGTTTTATCTCCAACATGCCCTTGTAAGATGGAACAATTTATATATGTTCTACAAAGCATAAAAATGGGTACACGGAGGTAAGTTGATCAGAAACAGAGCTGGCCGTGAGTCTATCTGGAGACCCTTCTAGGGTCTAACCCCGAAGCCATACTTCCTCCCAGGAGACCCACACCTAGAAGGAGCCACAGCTAGAATGTTCCTACCCAGGAAACTCCTTATAGAGAGGGCCAATCCATGACTCACCATTAACACAGCACACAAAGGTCAACCAAAGAAATCCCTTATACAAACAGTCGCCAACGTGAAGCCTTTTTCCTGAGGAGGGTGCTTTGAAACGACAGGCGGGAAACCTGATCCCTACCTGAATGACCCAGGGGAGAGTCCAGTAGTAGCAAATCTTCCAAGAGGATCAAAATTGCCCGTTATTTTTAAAACCTGAAACTTAAAATAATTCCAGACCCCTCAGCCACATGTTGCAAAAACTGCCAGATAAGTTATACACATGGAATTGATTCCAACAATCTGCCAAAGAAAGGGGGGGGGCTGTCCTCTCAAATTTGGCAATGTCAATTTCCATATGGAAAGAATTACTGGAACTCGGCAGAGATGGAGGGGGTCGGGGAGGGAGGAGTGCCATGAGCCGAACCCTTCTGGGCTATCAGGCATGCAGCACCAAATGCTGTCAGAGCAGGAATCCCTTCCTGCCGGGGAAGGCAGGCTCCAGCAAAAGCTTATTTCATCCTTTAAAGGTGGCGTCCCACGTTCGAGGTTTTTGTGGTTGCGCTTGCGCGGGCTCTTGTTCCGTACGTAAGGGCTTCTTCTAAATCTGAGAGTAATGAGTCTTTTGTATTAGAGCTCTGGTATTTGGCAAGGCATCATTAGTAATCGTTTGAGCCTGAGCTACCTGCAGGATTTCGGCTCTCCGACATGTGGGAAAATGCTGACCCGACATCTGTTTTCCAGTAAGAGCCTGTTTTGACAAAATCTGAAAGTACATTTGTGTTGCCCCCAGGTGCTGGAAGGTCAAGCGCAGATCCCAGGTCATGCAGAAAACCTGGCTCCCTTTTAATTAGCTGCACTCTTCCTGGATGGTTTCAAACGCAAATGGGCTCCAGGAAACCAGAGAAGAATGAAGTCACTACAAGAATACCCACGTTTCTCGGGTCTGGCTGGCTGGGAGACATTTCTTTAAAAAGCATCATTCCTACAGTCTGCTTCTGTGTTTAGATACGGCTTTCAGGTTTCCTCTGAAATTTGGTAAAACCGTGCGGCTCACTGAAATCATCCTCAGCCTTCCCCAGTTCACTGCAACTGCCAAATGTATTTACAAAAAGCCGATCCTATCTAAATCCTCAATATTGGACATTGTGGCCTAAAGATGAGCAGCAGCTCCTGGGACCTTGTTAGAAATGCAAAATCTCTCTCCCCTACCTCTGAAAACCTTCCACTGCATTTTAACAAGTTCCCCAGGTGATATGCATGCACCGATGAAGCCAGCGGACACCAAACTATGGGTGTGCAAACTAAACTGGTACTGCCTATTTCTGTAAATAAAGTCTTAATATCTTGTTTATTTATTTGAAAGAGTGAGCAAGAGAGAGAGCACAAGTAGGAGTATGGGCAGGGGGAGAGAGAGAAGCAGACTCCCTGCTGAGCAGGAAGCCCAACTTGGTGCTCAATTCTAGGACCCCAAGATCACAACCCGAGACAAAGAGAGACGCTTAACCGACTGAGCCACCCGGGCACCCCACAAACAAAGTTTTAGTGAGATAGAGCCAAGCCAAGGCCGTCCATTTGTCTATGCTTGCTCTCACCCTATAATGGCAGATTGAGAAGATGCAGATACGTACCCCCTGGTGCTTCACAGAAAATGCTTACCCACACTTGTCCAAACCTTTATTGTTGGGGGAAAGGGTGACGAAGCTAGACTCCTAAAACACTGAAAGCATAGCAGGAAGGCACCATGACGATAAGGGAGGCTGTCTTTTCTTTTGATAAGACATCCGCTTGACCCATGACATAATGAAAATCATCAGGGAAATTTCTAGGCTCTTTCAAGTTAACTTCCCCAATGTCCAGCACCATTTTTTGCCCCCATGAACTGCCAAAGAAATAGTGTCTGTCGTTATGAAATTCACAGGCAGAGAAGATGTAGTTAATGAACGTAACATGGCATCACCTGTACAACTAATGAAGGCATTAGGAAGACACAGTTTTTTAATATGCAGTCCTGCTCACTTAAGGTATATGGGATAGGGTTAAAGAGAAATCCCTAGAGAAACAGCAGGTGGGAAGCTTGTAACAGAAGCCACCACTGCCCCTATAGGAAGGGCTGACAGACTCCATCTCTCCACAACTTCCTTCTTTTCCCCTCCCTCTGCCTTTGCCCAACACTTGATTTTAAAGTCTACCCCCTGCAAGACCTCTGAGGAGATGCCACCTCTAGGTCTGGCAGAAATGAGAAGACTTCCAAAAGGAGCCCCAGCTCTGGGGACCGCCCCACATCACTCTCACTGAAGGAACCTGGCCAACACTATATATACAGAGTCCTGCTTAGGACAGCAGCTGAGGGGCACCTGGGTGGCTCAGTCAGTTAAGCATCTGTCTGCCTTTGGCTCAGATCATGATCTTAGGGTCCTAGAATCGAGACCCATGTCAAGCTCCCCGCTAAGTAGGAAGTTTGCTTCTCCCTTTCCCTCTGCCCCTCCCCCTGCTTGTGTTCTCTCTCTCCTCCTCTCCAATAAATAAATAAAATCTTAAAAAGAAGGAAAAGAAGAAGGCGGAGGAGGAGGAAGTGGAGGAAGAGGAAGGGGAGGAGGGGGAGGGGGGGAAGGAGGAGGAGGAGGAACTGCAGCTGAGGGAAAGGGGGCAAGTCCTAAGGAGGAGATCCCAGTGACTAAGGGCCTGAGACATTTGCATACCCGCAGGCATGGTGGCTTCTGGGCACCTTGCCACCCAACATCACAGCCCACACTTAGCCTGCAGAGCCTGTAGCCATCTTACGGAGCTTGGTGTCTCTGCTTATACGTTAATGGTCTGCGGGGAGGCGACCCTTTAGCGAACTGCAGAGGATCCATCCTAATGTGCAGTTTGGTTATTTTCAAGTAATCACTGCCTTAGAAAAATAATGAGTACTAAAAAATTTTTTTAGTTTTAAAAATCTAAAACTTGTAGGTAAGAGCCACAGAAGTCACACCAGGACTTGGATGAGCAGCAAAAGCACATGGTGGTAATCCGTACGTAATCATACCTCCCTCCCATGACACGCTCTCTCCTCCGACCCCCGCTGAATGGGCAAGGAAAGAAGTCGCCCTTGTGTCCAACCCAGAGCAAAGCAGAGTCTCATCTAATAATCCATGCCAGGGGTTCCCAAGGCGTGGTTCCCAGCACCCCCTGGGAGCATGTGGGAAATGCAGAATCTCAGCCCCACCCCACACCTGCTGAATCAGAAACCCCAAGGGAGGGGCCCTACAGTCTGAGTTTCCCAAGGCCTCCAGATGATTCTGAGGCACACTCTAGTTTGAGAATCACTGATGAGAAAATCCCTTCAAGTAAGCAAAGGCACGTTCTTTTTTTTTTTTTAAAGATTTTATTTATTTATCTGACAGAGAGAGATCACAAGTAGGCAGAGAGGCAGGCAGAGAGAGAATGAGAGGGAAGCAGGCTCCCCGCGGAGCAGAGAGCCCGATGCGGGACTCGATCCCAGGACCCCGAGACCACAACCCGAGCCGAAGGCAGCGGCCCAAACCACTGAGCCACATGTTCCTCTCTTTTTCTCTCCCGTGTGTGTGTGTGTGTGTGTGTGTGTGTGTGTGTGTGTGTGTGCAAAAGTCTGGAGGCACTGGGGATCTTATATCAGCAAATGAATGGGCAGATCCACAGGTGTCTGTCCTCTGCCCCCCACTGTCCCAGGTGGTATCTCTCCTCCACCTGGTGGACATCGCAGCAGACATGTGAAGCTGAACTGTTACTCAGAGCATCAGCTGGCAAACTGTGTCAGCAAAGCGTCAGAGAGTGAACACTGTCAGCTTTGACAGGTGTATAGCCTTGGTCACAACAACTCAACTCTGCTGATGCCATCCAAAAGGAGCCACAGACGTATGTGAATGGATGAGCATGGCTGCATTCCGACAAAACTCTATAAAAACAGGTCATGGACCAACGTGGCTCACACACTGAACCTGTTTGCCGACCGCTGAGTTAGGGTAACATGAGCTGCTGTAACAAACAAGCCCACCCATCCTGACAGCTTCTTGGAAGTTTAGTCTTGTTCCTGTTAACAATCCAGTGCAGTCTAGTATTCCCAGTGGTCAGAAGAGTTTCCTCCAATGATAATCTGGACACCTGGGATCCGGCCCCCTTCTTGTTCCACCCTCCCTGACCTCTTCCCAACGAGACACTTACATCCCATCCACAGGGATGAGTCACGACACCCCACCTCAAGGCAAACTAGTCTGAAGACGGACACCCACTTCCCAGCAACATCTCCACACTCCCGAGGGGGAAACATGGCTTTTGGTGAATATTTAGTCATTCTGTTCACAAAGAGTAAAACAGGGTGGTGGCTGGAGAAAGATGTTAAGGAAGAGCTTATATTTTATAAGATAAATGTGATGTGCATGTTTCTGTAGGTGTAACTCTATCAAGTTACAGGACAGGTGAGTAAGTATAGAACCGGAGAGGAAAAAGCACCAGTTGGTGCCTTCAGTTCTTACTGATACATAAGCAAGAGGGTTGAGGTAAAGAAGCAAAGGCTGTGTGCTCGGAGAGTAAGATGTAGGAATCTGCTATGCCCATTCCATTAAGCCCGAGTTGCAGTGGACTAAGATGAAGTGGAAAAGACCAAAAAATGGGAGGTCAAGATATCAGAGGTTGAGATTAGACAGGTACTGCCTTTCTGAGCAAGCCTGTGACAAAATTCCATTTAACTAATGAAGTAGGTTGTCCAGCCTTAGCCATGGCTACAGCATCTTACCACTTTGCCAAGAACGGCATCAAGGGGACCAGACAGGTCTACCATACCCAACACATCCAATCCCACAGACCAATTCATAAATTCTCTTAGATTGTCATTCCTTAACATTGGACTAGCCGCATAGTTAAACTCTCCGTCTTTTGGAAGATAACAAAATGCATCAAGGTTACACGACCCAACAGTTGTTAGCCTGATATTTTCTCAAATGAGCAGAAGACTTACGTCCATACAGAGTCATGTGCACAATGCTTATGGCAGCTTTCTTCGTAACTGCCAAAACTTGAGAGCAACCAAGGTATCCTTCGGTAGATGAGTGGGTAAATAACCTGTGGTACACTCAGACAATGGAAACTCAGTCTTCAAAACAAACGAGCTATGAAGTCATGAAAAGACATTGTATTACAAATGCGTATTACGACGGGAAAAAAGGCAAGCTGAAGGCAATATACATCCTGCAGAATTCCAATGCTATGACGTTCTGAAAAAGGAAAAACGATGGAGACAGTAAGAAGACCAGTGGTTACTGCAAAGGGTTGGAGGTGAAAGGGAGGGATGAACAGGCAGAGGATTTTCAGGGCAACACAGGAGAGTCTTAGTGAAAATCCTCTGTAGGAGACAATGATATGCATGTGTCAGTACACAGTTGTGCATGAGTGCAGGCAGGACGTGTACGAGAAATGTCTGTACCTTCTGCTCAGGGTGTTATCAACCTAAGACTGCTCTAAAAAATAAAGTCTATTAAATATGTGTGTTTCAGTCTTTTCCCTCATTTATCAACATGCACATAATTTTATCTGTCGGGTGGAGCGGTCCCTGGAAGACACTGTGGCCTGAGGGAAGGAAGGTGAAGCCCCACTCTGAGAGGAGGGGAGCAGGGGAGCACTAAGATGCACCCCTTAGCCCCCATCGCTGCCCGAAGTAAAACACGCACCAGACAGTGCCATCAACGTACGGATCAGCTTCTCAGGAAGCTGGATTCGGAGTCTGTAAAGAAGCGAGATAAAGTCTTCACGGCCTGTAAACAGACCTTCACATGTCCCGTCTGGGATCTTGGTACAGTTCTATACGCCAAAGGCCCTCGCCAACTGAGACTCTGGATGCAGGACACGCTGTACTTTGAAAAACTCTTATTTGAATTGCACAACTTCGAATAAACTAGTAATAAGCCAAATAGCCTGTCTCCTGGAGAGGCGGAGAGACAGAAGGGTCAGGAAGGGAAATCATAAAATAAACAAATCACCGCTATGAAAATTTATATGGCTCACTCCACCTCTGAAATGAGAGTTCAACACAGAACTGCCTACTCCTTAACACTGGTTGTTACAACAAGATGTATCTAATTCGTGAGTTTACTGGATGCCATTATCCAGCCACACTGTGTATTTTTCCATGATAGATCACGGTTTCATTTGTTGCCTCCTCCTACACAACGCATATGTGAGAGAAAATCTCATTTAGATGATGTTTTGTCTAGAGCGGCTTCCGAACAAGGCAGATGCAGAGGCTGCCGTTTCAAAGGCTCACATCCGAAAGCACAGAGCTCATTACCTGTACCTGGGGGAGCACGACACAGATGCAGCCCACGGGTGTTTATGCAGGACGCCGGCACAAAGTTCTGCCCGCTTGGCCAGCGCACCCCAGCAAACCGCCTCCCTCCCAGCACCGCCCCCGGCACCACCAGGAGCTGGGTGGGTGGCCAGGCAGCAGCTGTGGAAGCAGCTGTGGAAGCAGCCGGACCACCGTCCCGAGCGCCATCCTCACACACGCCAGCCTGGGGCAAGGGGAGATGACCAGCACAATGACCATGCAGCTGCAGTGTCCACACGGCGGAGGCAGGCCCGGCAGGAGCAGAGACACTAAAACACCCAACCCTTCACAGGAGACGGTACCTGCCATTCCGGGGCGGGGGCAAAAAACAACAGAAACTAAAGCTTTAGTTCCATATATCATTTTCCCTTCGCTTTTCTGTGTCTCACCTTTTCGTTAAAGGTGCTCTCTTTTTCAGAGAATTAATTAGTGACGAAAATTCAGTACACTTTTTTCTTTTAAGATTTTATTTATTTATTTCACAGACAGAGATCACAAGTAGGCAGAAAGGCAGGCAGAGGGTTGGGGGCGCGGGGAAGCAGGCTCCCTGCTGAGGAAAGAGTCCAATGTGGGACTTGATCCCAGGATCCCGAGATCATGACCCGAGCTGAAGGCAGAGGCTGAACCCATGGAGCCCCCCAGCCGCCCCAATTCAGTACACTTTAAAACACTGTTTAAAAGAGAAAAGGGGGGCCCAAATGGATTTTGGCTTATGTAAATTCTGACTTTTCTGAAAAGTCAGTCACTGCAATTTGGACAGGGTAGTTTCTCACTGTAAAACAATCCCATTTTGCTAACTTACATGAACATTTTCAAATATATAAAGGTTACATGTACATAGAAAGTAGAGGGGCAGCCAGCTGGCCTCAGTCAGTGGAGTGTGCAACTCTTGATCTCGGGATTTTAAGTTCAGGGGGTGTGCGGATTAAAAATAAAAAATAGAAAAGAAACAAAAGAAAAGGGAAAAGGGAAGGGAAGGGAGGGGAAAGGGAAGAGAAGAAAAAAAGGAGGGAGGGAGGGAAGGAAGGGAGTACATTATTACATACTATCAAAAGTTGATTCCTGGAGTGCCTGGATGGCTCTACTGGTAGAGCACAGAACTCCTGATCTCAGCGTTGTTAAGTTCAGGACCCACATCGGGCATACAGCTTACTTTGGGGGGGGGGGGGGGATTCCTTAGAATTAAGGGATCTTCCTGCCTAGTCAAGTTTTTTCAAGGTGCTTCCTAATTTTGCTTCTCCTTCCCTGGCTACAAAACTTGAAGCCAACAAAAACGAATTCTAGAAGAAATGTCTAGGTGAAATTTAAAGCAAAATAACATTAAAAACTTTATATTCATTAGCTAATAACACAGAAATGGACAAAAAATAAATAAAACGTGGAAGAAAACCACAAATCAGGAAGAATGCTTCGTTCTCTTACAAGCGAATCACATTCTCATAAATATTTATCAACAAAGCCACCACAGTATTCCTCCTTCTAAACCTAAGTGCACAGCTCCACTGCCGTTGTATCCGTTTCCCAGGACTTCTGTTACAAAGTAGCACAAACCAGATGGCTTTAAAAAAGGAAAAAAGCCCAGAAATTTACTCCTTCCCATTTCTGGAGGTCAGAAGTCCAAGCAAGGTGTTGGCACGGTTAGCTCCCGCACGTGGTCTCAGCCCCGGGCATAAGGCTCGCCCACAAACAGCCTTGGTTCTGCTATCCCAGCCCACCCCCTTCTACCCCAAACCCACCTTCGCACTTCCACTGCACTGAGCTACTCCTCGGCTTGAAATTCTTGATTCTTCTTCACCTACTAAAATCCTTCAAGAGTCATTCAAAGATCTGTCCTCTGAGGAGACCTTTCCCACCCACCTCCCTGTGATTCTCTCCTTTTCAGCTCTCTGCTCTCCTGACCTCCCGGCAGCACTGAATGACTTGGGTTATGGCACCATCCGTCTTCCCGTCCACAACGGAAGTTCCCTCGGGCCACAGCCCTGTAACCCCATAAAACTGAGCTCACAGGGAACGCACCAGAAAATACCTACTGGCTAACTGAATGAAGCAACAGATGCATGTGGCTGCGAGGAGTCAATGCAGTTTCGCAGCTCACTCAAATAATGACACCTTCTAAGAAAAACTTCCACGACGGGGCGCCTGGGTGGCTCAGTGGGTTAAAGCCTCTTCCTTCGGCTCAGGTCATGATTCCAGGGTCTTCGGATCGAGCCCCACATCGGGCTCTCTGCTCAGCAGGGAGCCTGCTTCCTCCTCTCTCTCTCCGCCTGCCTCTCTGCCTACTTGTGATCTCTGTCAAGTAAATAAATTAAAAAAAAAAAAAAAAGAAAGAAAGAAAAACTTCCACGATTTCTTTCCCTCAGTTCTTGGTCTTTGCACTGTGGAAGGATTCCGCAGGACAAATCAGCAGATTAATAAAAACTGCCCATAGATGTCCAAATAGAAAGGGACCGCACCCCTTACGAGGATGACTATGGATCTGAAACCATGCGTTTTTAGGACAGCTGTATTCTCGAGTGTGTGTTACCAACAGGTGTTTCCATGACAATACAAGTTCACATGACAACAACCTGAGCATAGTTGGAGGAAAAACGATAAAGCAAGACAGGATACCCTTAGAATTCCTTTGATACTAAAGAGGTTTTAGCAAGTTCTTGGAATTTATAAATATCACGGATCTTTGAAATGCTGGATGCAAAGACCGTCATCCCACACTTTGCCTGCTTCTCTCTGCCTGCAGTGCCCTACCTAGTCTTGCCTGTCTTGCAAAATCTGCAGAGTTTCAAACTGCACCTTCTATCCTGTGCCATCCAGCCTGCAGGGTCACCTGCCCTGCCCAAAACAACTTTCTGGTGCTTAAAAGCTACTCCCCTAATTCACTGCTTCTAATTCTCAGATGTGTTGTTCATGCATTTCTGTTGCAAATGCCTCAACTTGACCACAAGCTCCTTGAAGAAGAGAGACCACATCATGTCCTCATATCTCTGTAGGAACTGTCATGCATCTGTTTCTCTCCTTACTCTGCAATGTTTCCAACTTCAGCTAAAAGTAAACAGCAGAATCCTGAAGTTTTCAACGTTCAACTCTCTCCCTGCACCCCGCAGGCTTAAAGCACTGCTGAGCAAATCAGACTAAATCTGAGACAGTAAGCCATCTCTCACTGCCTAGCAGACCTAGCTAGGCCAGGTCAACAGCACTGAAAACCAAAAAAACACCATGATAAACACCATTAAATGAGAAGGCTGAAATTTTCCACTAAAGCAAAGCAAAGCTTTCCCATGACAAAGTTACTTTAAAATCCTGTTTTTATTTCTGACACGTAATTATTATTACACATAAGCTGGGCTGAGTGAATTTATACTTTTTTTGAAATATAGTCAAGAAAAATTATAACTGTAATATTAAGTGTAAATATTTGAAAGGATTCGGGTGTCAAGCATTCTACTCTAGTACAATGTACTGAAAAATTGGTTGTAATACTGCACTCAAATGTGAAGACTACATTTATTATTCGTTTGTGGATATATATGTATGTATCTTCACATATGTATACCAAGTATACATGTGTGTGTATATACATGTACACACATACACATATGCTTCGGTTGTTTTGCTTACTTAATTAAGATCAGTTTTGGGGCGCCTGGGTGGCTCAGTGGATTAAAGCCTCTGCCTTCAGCTCAGGTCATGATCCCAGGATCCTGGAATCAAGCCCCGCATCGGGCTCTCTACTCGGCGGGGAGCCTGCTTCCTCCTCTCTGTCTGCCTCTCTGCCTGCTTGTGATCTCTGTCTGTCAAATGGAAAAGTAAAATCTTAAAAAAAAAAAAAAAAAAAGATCAGTTTTATTCCTTGGATTATTAGAGTTTGGGCAGTGGCTTCATCTCCCACCTTTATAAAACCCCACCTTTATAAAAGCTGTAAGTCTTTGAGAAATTCCAGCTAGGCTTTCCATAGTCGAATCTCTTACTCCCGTAGTTTTATAAAGGGTTTTGGGTGGGGTTTTTCTGTTTTTAATATTTGGAGTTGTCTCTGTCCTCATGTTCTTTCTATGGGATCCAGGTGCCCCTCCCCCACCACCTTCCAGAGTGAGTGTCCAAGCCAGTCAGGGTTTACCCATCCTTGTTGCTTGGGTTCATGGCCTTCCAGAAGAGACGTCCATGTTATTCAGAGTCTGAGCCATAAGACAGATGAAAAATACTACTGATGACTGGTAACAATTTCCGATTTATATCAAGAAGCCCACAGTGTCTTTCATTGGTATGACAAGGTAAAGTCAAGAACAAAGAATACCACAAACCAATGCAATAGACAGCTATGAACACATTAAGGGGACAAGAAATGAAGAAGTTCTCCGAAGGAGAAGTACCATGTCTGATGAAGGAGGAGGTTATGTTTAGGCACACAACCTTGAAATTAAGAGAGCCAACCATGAGGCACCTGGGTGGCTCAGTGGATTGAGCCTCTGCCCTTGGCTCAGGTCATGATCCCAGTGTCCTGGGATCAAGCCCCCCATCAGGCTTTCTGCTCAGCAGGGAGCCTGCTTCCTCCTCTCTCTCTGCCTGCCTCTCTGCCTACTTGTGATCTCTGTAAAATAAATAAATAAAATCTTAAAAAAAAAAAGAGAGAGAGAGAGAGCGCCAACCATGTACCCTTCCTACATATAACGTAACCTTTCCTAGCATCAACAGGAACTTAAATTATCCTTGATTTTTATTGTAACCATCAATCCTGACTTCGACGCTCTCCATTACAGAAGTATAGTGAAGCCTTAAGTTATAAAATCAAGAAAATCAAGAATGCTTCCCTCAAAATGCATCTTGCTTTATATGGCTTCCCCAGGTCTCTCTAGACTGGAGACATGCAATGCTTAATATGGTACACAAGTATCTTGATGTGGCTTCTTCCCCAGAGGTACAGTCAACCTTCCTTTTTAGTCAAATCTCCCCTGAAGGCTTCTGTGCTGTAAGAGAGCATTTTGCATGCTCTGGATGTTCAGCAGCCCAGCTCGTCTCCAGGGCCTCCCAGCTAGGAAAAGGCAGGAGCCATGCAGAAGAGCGGCTTCTGGTGCGGGGCCTCCGCATGCAGCTCAGCCTCCGGCCCCACCAGCGCCAAGTTCCCTGGTTCTCGGACTCAGCTGGGCTCTGCGTTTTCATCGCCCCCCAAGTCACTTCCTGTGCCATTTGCTGACAAGCCATCCTGGACCAGTCTCGGCACATCCTGGCAGAAGTGCGGCATCTGCCCCCCTCCCACCCACCCAACATCACCTGTCACCACAGCAGCTGAGGGGCCCTTACTATCCTGCAGCCCAGCCCAACAAGCCCTGCCTCATGGGGCCAATTCCAGGACAGATGGAAGAGACGCTGTGCAGCTGCCCAAGGAGAAACCATCACAGCTTTTAGCCTGGAGTGATTGGCAACTGGCATGCTCATCCTTTCAGACGTGAGCTTCTGTATGCTCTGATGATCTCTTACGGCAGAAAAGCCCTGTGGTTTGGGGGAAAACGGTATGACGGACACACACACACACACACACTTCTCTTTCCAACTAATTTCCAGCAAAGTATTAAAGCCCTCTGGGTCCCAGAAAGGATGAATGTATATTTATGTTCCATTTCAGTAGGTTGACCTTCCGTATGATTCTGACTTCCAATACTGTTGGGATAATAGGGAGAATTTCCAAACTCTGTCCTTTGCAGGAAGGCAGACCGCTCCACTCTGGGGCACAGAGGTGTGTCTCTGAAGCCTGGTGCACCTTCAAAGAGATCCCGAGAAGAAATCACTCTTGGGCGCCTGGGTGGCTCAGTGGTTTAAGCCGCTGCCTTCGGCTCAGGTCATGATCTCAGGGTCCTGGGATCGAGTCCCACATCGGGCTCTCTGCTCGGCAGGGAGCCTGCTTCCCTCTCACTCTCTCTGCCTGCCTCTCCGCCTACTTATGATCTCTCTCTGTCAAATAAATAAATAAAATCTTAAAAAAAAAAATTAAAAAAAAAAAAAATCACTCTTGATCCCCTGCGACCTGACACTACACACGGCTGTGTCCGCAGTTCCCTTTATTCCTAGAAACCCCGGGGTTCCTGAATAAACAGCTGAAGAGCTTCTCTCACAGTAGATCATTTATCATTTGTAGCAATTTAGAATCCCTAAAGTCAGCTTTAGAAAATAACTTTGTTTCATTTTTGAATTTGAATATCAGAGTGGCAAACCTTTGACCAATCTCCTTCCAAACACTAACTTCAAAATCATCTTGTATCTTTCAGGAGGAATCACTCCCTGGACTATACAAACACACAGGCAGGGTTCACACAGATGTTGACGGCAGCACTATTCACAATAGCTGGCAGGTGGGCACAACCCAAATGTCGAATAAAGGATGAGTGAATACACAAACCGCACTGGATATATTCCACACACTATGATCCAGCCCCAGAAATGAACAAAATATTGATACGTGCTACTGTGTGGATAAACCTTGATGCTCAGGGAGACAACCTCAGTGACAGGAGCCAGACACACAAGGATAAATAACTGTGTGGTTCCACTGACAGGCAAGACCCAGAAGATGCCAGCCCATGGAGACAAAAAAATAGGCTGGTAGTTGCCACGGCTGGGGGAGGGGAAAAGACAGAGTCACAGCATCTAATGTTGGAATGATGAAAAGGTTTCCTGCTGAATATACTAAACCCCAATGAACTACTTAGCTTTATTTTATGTGAATTTTACCTCACTTCTTTTTATTCATGATTTAAAAGGTATGACACAGGTTTTGCTACATTATCTCTGTCCTAAGACAATTTGTTTTCCTTCTTGAGAGAAAGCATTCAGCCCACCTATAAAATCTCACAGTGTGTCACCTTCTGAAAAGCCTCTCAGAGGATTCTAAGAGTAAGTGGTCTTAAGGGGGAAGATTCCCTACCCTATGGACCTAACACCCAAAAGGCAAAAATAGTTGTAGTTTATCTACCCCAGATCAAATAAAGGGAACAGAAGTTAAGATGCACTGGTGGACCATTATAGGTGGATTAAAGCAGAAGGATCTGACATTTTACCAGGTAAAGAAAATGATATGAAAATACAGTCCCAGGCTACTGAAAATACAGCCTGCGGTGACCAGCAGCATCAGCATCACCCGAGAATGTCTTAGAAAGGCAGGATCTCGGCCCCACCCAGAACTAGAGGATCGAAATCTGCCTTTTAGCACACTCTCCATGCATCCCCACTGTCCATTAGCAGTCCGCAGCCCCTCTCCTTGACATTGTGTTATTTTTTTTACTATGTTTTCATTTTAATTCCAGTGCAGTAAACATAAACTGTTACATAAGTTTCAGGTGTATAATAGTGATTCAACACTTCATACAACACCTGGGGCTCATCACAAGTGCCCTCCTTCATCCCCGTCACCTATCGGCACCCATCCCCACACCCACCTCCCCTCGGGCGACCATCAGTGTGTTCTCTGTAATTAAGAGTCTATTTCTTGGTTGTCTCTTTCTCTCTTTTCCCCCTCTTTTTTTGTTTGGTTTTTAATTCCACATGTCAGTGAAATAACATGGTATTGTTCTTTCTCTGACTGACTTATTTCCCTTAGCACTAAACCCTTGAGATCCACCCATATTGTTACAAATGGCAAGATTTCATTGTTTTTTGATAACCAAATTATGGAAGCAGCCCAAGTGTCCACTGATTGATGAATGAATAAAAAAGATGTGGTATAGATATACAATGGAATATTATTCAGAAGTTGTATTATTTTTGCATTCAACAAAAAGGCCGCCATGTTCTCCAAAAGATGTCTTCCTGAACCTGGCAGCACCCGGCTCCTGCCCTCCCTCCAAGCCACCTAAGACTGTTCTGTGCCGCACACCACCCCCTCACCAGACCCTCCGGGGGGTAAGACTCTGTCAAGCAGAGCTACACAACCTAGGGACCTGCACAGGATTTTCTAAACTCATCTTGACCAACCAACCAAGAGTTTCTTCTTGCTGGAAGCGGTTCTTTCTCCTTCCTCTGCCTTGCCCACTGATACCCAGACCGGTCAGTGCTACTTCAAGCCATCTCTTACTCACAGTTCCCACAGGCAGAGTTAAAAGGATTCCCTGATGGATTGGGGCAGGTTGGAGGGAAAGACAGACAGAAGGTTTTGGAGCCTTGCTAGTAGAAGGATGGCATTTCCATGCTGACATGGAAAAAGCAGTAAGAAAGGCAAGTCTGGAAGAGAATCCAGATCACAAAGCAATGCCACAGTATGGTATGTGTGCTGGCCTGTAAGAGTTTCCACTCATGGAAACTGCCCCGTGCCCTTTCTCACAGCAGGCTCTGTGTGTTCTGACAAATGGATCACAGCACTGTTACACGTGCACATGCAAACCCATAAATGTGGAGGTGTGCAACTGGATTATTGCATTAAATGACCCTTGGGGCTACTTCTGATGGCAGGGACTCTGAATGCTTTGTTCTGAGTGTCAGGTGCAGATAGTGAGACAAATGCTTAGCTGCTCTCCAGTCACATGATCTGACACTCAAGAAGATTCCCCATAATCTTATGTTCCTTACACCAGGAAGTAAGTGAATCAACTGGCATCTGGGGAAAACAAAGAGCTACATCTTGAGAAAAAACAAAACAAAACTCAATTCCTGCTTCAGGAGAACAGATGCCATAATCATGTGTATGTCTGTATATACACACATATGAAATTATATGTATATGTATCTATGATATGAAATTATATTACATATAATGATTATGTAACATGTAATGTTTATATACAAATTACATATCTAAGTTCACATTTGTTAAAATTTTACAATTATAATAATATGACTATTTTACTGCATATAACAGATACAGAATTCTATTAATATTAATTTTAACATAAAAATGTTAATGATCATCCATTTATACATATTCTATAATATAAATTACATATTATAGAATATACATACTTTATGTGGTATAAATTATATCTGTATTTTATGTAACATTGTTACATTTGACAATTATATGTAATATATATTACAGAATACATATACAACCTGTATGGTCGCTGATATATTTTACGAGTATATACCATAGCCTTGAAAATTACCGAATCATAGCAACATGTATATACGTCCCAAATTAATTCATGACCCATCACAGGCAGTCTACCCACCCTCTTAAGCCCCAGGCTAACATGGAGCTATCCTCAGGGTACATTACGAACTCATTCTTGAACAAGCTCACATTCTTCGCCTGCCCCCATCATTCCCTTTAGCTCAAGAAACATGTACCCACCATCCACTTTTACATGTTTAAATATAATTTTTCCACTATTAGTCATCCATTAGCTTGAAACCTCAAAGAGATGCAAGGAAAACCAGACGGAGACTTCATCTGAACACCATGAATGGCTCTCGAAGACAGAACCCGGTGTAGAAGAGAGAGGATCAACTAGCAGATGAGGACTGGGGCACAGACCTCTACATGTGCTGGCTCAGGAAGGTCCTAGAAAGCCACCATGAGGAACGAGCCAGAGGGTGGAGTGAGGGCATGATTCTGGATGACCAGACACATACAAGACCAAGTGTTAGTGAATGGTCATGAAAACAGGAACAGTTTCTCCACAGGCACCATCTTGTCATGTTTATATCCTATCTTCACAAGTCGAACATTGTTCGTCTGGGTAGGATAATTGTTGTCACAAACAGTCCTTCTGGGTCAACACAAAAAGCATTTCTCTGTTGCTCACACAACATTCCAATGTGCAAGTTTCTGCTCTGAAAGTGCAGCCGGACACCTCTCCCTGTTCTATCCCGAATCTTCCAAATTCTGGGGCTATAAAGACCTTGCCTTCCAGATACAGCAAGGGGAAAAGAGAGGGCATGGAGCCTTGCACATGAAGCTGTTTGGGGCTAGGACTGCAGGTGACATATGTCACTCCGGCCACATCCCACTAGGCAGAACTCGGGCACATGGCCATTCCACATGCCAGGGAAACTAGGAAATGTGGCCTAGCGCAGCGCTCAGGAGGAGAACAGGTACAGCGAGCCTCTGCCACGGACTACCAGCTAGGGACCACAAAGACAGGTAGATCATGTAGAAAACAGTCATGGAGTAAAGACCTTTTATGAAATGGTTTGACGCCGTTAAGGAATATCTTTAGAACTACCACCATCCTCTCAACTCTGGGCGTGAATCATAAACAACAATAATTAGGTTGGGGGGATGAAGTAAAACCAGGGAAAGGCACACTAGGAAATACAGATGAGTTGGAATTAACCACTCCACAGACGCAGTGTTGGCTGCCAATGCCATCAATGACAGAAAGAGAAAACTTTAGCTCCGCGTACCCAGGCAAGTGTGCCTGATTTGATCTCGATTCAGACCTGCTTTGTCTTTTAATGTCCTGCTTCTCGCAGCATAGTCCTTAATGCTAAGGGGTTAGCAAACTACAGCCCACAGAAACATCCTGTTAACTACCTGTGTTGGTATGGTCCAAAAGCTAAAAATGCCTTTTACATTTTCAAATGGCTGAACAAAATCAAAAGAACCATAAAACATCAAGTCCCATTAAAATTAAATGAAATGGGAACTTCACTGTCCACCCATGAAGTTGTATAGGAACACAGCCACGTTCATCTGTTTAGATGTTGTCTATAGCTGCTTTCATACTACAACAGCAGAGCTGAAACCTTAAAACAGACTGTATGGCTCACAAAGCTGAAAATATTTACTATCTGGCCCTTTACAGTAAAAGTTTACCAACCCCTGGTCGAAGCCAAGCTGGCTACTTTCTGCTGTCAAAAACTGTTGTCAAATACACAATGTTTTCACTTCGCAGGATGCAGTATGTTCAGTCCAAGCTTTTCAGTGTTTCTGCTGAAACCAAGTAAGAGGTTGGCAATTCTTCGTCTACTTCCCTTGCTTTTGCTGTTCTTATCATCAATCCAGACTACACAGGAAGCTCAGAATATGGAGCAGATACACTGCACAGAGAGGACAGGAAGCCGCCTCTGCTTTTTGACGTACGAACTGGAAAAGAGTTTGCTAAGCCTCGAAAGGTTTAAGCAGAAAAAGAAAAGTTCAGGTCAGTGAATGATCTGGAAGATTTCCCACCATGTCCTCCAAGTGCTGTCCTCCATGACTATTTCCTACGTTTTATTTATAGACACCACTGGTCCCAACTATAGCAGCTGGGATTTAAAACGACTTCCTTTGCTGGTAATTTATCATCTCACTATTTTATACACACCCTACACAGCTTCCTAGGGCTGCCATAACAAAGTCAAAGCCAGCATTACTCAAGTCGGTCTGAATTCAAAGCCCAAAATAATTCCTGCTCGTAGCCCATCTTTCCAGCACTTTCTCCACCCCAGGATAAAAGGCCATGAATCCACTTATTTCCGCCTCCGTCCCCACCACTATACAGAGATCTACTGGTTCTATCTGACATTTTCTGATCTGTGGGTCCTTTTCCTCCACCCAAACAAAGTATCTACTCTCCTCTTCAATGTTCCTCACATCCAGACTCTAATTCCTAAACTCAACTTTGTTTCTCATTTACTCTTTTGTATAGCTGACATAACCAGACCGAGCAATAGTGCAACTAATAAGACTATACGTACATACTTACATCTCCTAAAGTTCCATAATTTATCACATTTTTTTTTTTCTTCCTGCGTCTCTAACCAACAGCCTGCCCAGCAGACCCCTCCAAGCTGGCCAGACCCCTGGGCCCGCTTCAGCAGCAGCACCATTACTGCCCCCTCAGGCGTGCTACAATGTCGGCAGGCTGCTTGGCAACTCCACCTCCCCTAGCCAATTAGTCACATAACCATGGTTTAGACAACTTTTGTTGTTCGTGGTAAGTGACTATAACTGGATGAGGCCACATATTTTTCATGAACGTTAGGTCATTTTTGCTCCTCTGGCTATTACTTACAAGAGGCCTACTACCAAAGACTAATCTCTCAGTTTTGCAAGTTTCCACAATGCCTACATCAATGGGCAATTACTTGATATAAACAGCAAATAAAATCCTCAAAGCCTCAAGGTGTCCCCCCCCCCAAATTTATTATTATTAAGTAAGTACACTATCACAACTCATCCCTGCAAAGTCATGAGCCAACTCCTATTAAGTAGTTATAAATTCTGTTATAAAGTGATTACTCCTTTCAGGAAGGAAGAGAGGGAAAAGGCAACATTTGCTGCTAAAATTCGAAGAAACTGGAAGTAATGCCAACAGCTACCAAATGATAGGCAGGTAAAACAAAGACCAAACACTTTGTAATTTAGCCAAGACCCTAATCCAAGTTAACTCATAGCGATGAATTAATGGGCACAGAAGGTTGTCACGGTGACCTCGTTTTGGGTTTACAGAATCTAGATGTCAGATGACGCATATGAGACGTGACACTGACATACTGTTGAAATAACGAACAGTGGGCATGTCGGAGATTCCTGGTATCACTGATCTTCTTAAATTAATCACCGTTTAAATCCACCTGAAAATATTCAAGATAGCACTCAGTCCTCTTGATTTATGCTAACAATTTGATTATCTTTCCTTACTCTTCCCAAAACTAACCACATTTGAATATACTGAACAGTTTAACCACCTCAACAGATTTCTGATCCAAGCAAGTGTGAAATAATTTTCCCAGCTTTGTACAGCGAAATTCTTTATGCAGTAAGTCAATAATACGGAGAGGAGATAATGCAATTCAAAGGGCGTGAAGACAGGGCTTATAGAAGAGGCATTTGCTAATATTATCATGTGAAATTGTTTCTTTTGTTTTCTTAAGTCTCAGCTGGGAGGCAGCAGCAACTGAAACAATGTTCTCCCAGTGTAGCAGGGTATTTAAGATGCTTTAGAGAATGAAATTATTTTCTAATCATGAAATCCACTGGACTGTGGAACAGCCTAAGAGAACTCACAGAATGCCAGCAGCTTTGGGTCATGTTGAAGTCAACACACTGGGGAGTATGAGGTGCCCTGCCTTAACTCGCCTGCGGCCACTGCAGCAACTAAAGCAAGCGAGCAGTCCTGGGACGAGAGAGGGAGCACAGCAGCCCTACTTCTGGCCTCCTGGTTTAGCAGCGAATGCACACAGAACAGCTGAGGGGCTTCCTAAACGGGGGGTGGGGGGGCAGGCGGGGAGGTGACGCATGCTGGAGAAGGGTAGGATAGTCTAGAGTTTATAGCAAAATTACAAATCTTCACCTGCAAAATCTTCTAAGTGTGGACTCTCAAAACAAGGTGCCGACCATGAATAATTATAATCCCGACTTGACCTGCAGTAAACTGCAAGACTTTTACCCTGACAGCGGAGAGGTGACACACTGATCATCAAATGAATGGGCGATCCGGATACTCTACGCAGGTGCTTCACTCAAGTGTGGGTACGGATGTTCTTCCTCTTGCTCAGCTCTGTGGTCCCAGATTGGGATCACAGCATGGCAGGAAAGAAAGAGGCCTCAGGTCTGCAAAACGTGCAGCATTCCCCTTCGAGCCACAGATCCCAACTCTAGCCCAAAGGAATCAGCAAGGCCTGGAGAGGGCTCTTCAAATACAGAGGGCGGCCTCACCCGATTCGATGCACATTTCTAACAACCTCCCCTCCCCTTCCCATCTTTCCAGAACCAGCATTTAATTAAATCCGGCACAGGGAAGGTCTTCCATCCTCATCACAAGCTCACCCTTATACGCTACCTTTTGATTCTTGTCTCTGGTGTTTTGCTGCTACACATTTTCTTTAGCACCTGTCTGACGACCACACATCTGAGATACAGATGGGAGGGAAGCTGTCTAGGTTCGAATCGCAGCTCCTGGCTTACCGTGTGTCCTGGAGCAAGTCTCTTAACTTGAATGGAGAGAACCTTAGTGAGGACATCAAGGCAGGGCTAAGAAGGAAATGGAGAGAAGTCCGGTAAGGTCATATTGGGGACTAAGAAGGAAGTGTGAGAGGGCAAGCAGAGCACTGAGACTGCCTGGTGTACGAAGCACCCAAGAAATGTGGAGGCTTCTATTCTCATTTTACCAGCCTGTCCTATGACTCATATATACAACCAACCCCAATAAATTGACTTCAGTGGACTATAATTCCTTAAGGCACTCAAATCAGCCACTCTGTGTTTCCATGGCTCTATCCCTGCTAGATACATAGTTTAGAGTCTCCTTGGTTCAGATGATGCCAAGCAGAAGTAGAGAGAATATTATTCTTTTATGTTTAAGAGAAAAACTTAGTAAAATTTTGAAAAAAAAAAAAGTATGGGAATAAATCTGAGAAAAGTTTAAGGACTAAATGTTACATCCGCAGGAAAAACATGGTTATGTATTAAGGTAAATACTATACCACCATTTCACCTGATCGTGTGAGGGCTGCCTAGAAGGAATAGGGATTTATAACCATCTGATTATTTTTTAAAGCCAGAGGGAGAGAAAGTACAGAGGTAGAAGGAGGGAGGGAGAGAGAGAGGAAGGGGAAAAAGACAGAAGGAATGAGATAAGAAAGAAGAGGGAAAGAAAAGGAAAGGAAAGGAAGCAAAGTAAAAAGAAAACAGTATCTGAAAGCATCAGTTGGTCTTTCTCTACAGACCACACAGACAGTGGTGGCGTGGAGCCGGTTTGTTTTGCCCCATGCAACAATGTGGTGTTGTTCCCACCATCTGAACAGCAATCCGAGACCTGAGGACCTGGAGACACAGGGGCCCAGGAGCACCTCCATGCTAGAAGCGGCTGCCCTTCCCAGAAGCCTGGAACAGGCTTCTGCTGCTGCTCTTCCCAGGAGCCCTAAACATCTCTTAGGTCAGCCCTACTCCCTGGTCGCCAGGCAACAGACACCTCCAATCCAGAGCAGGGACAGGATGCTCCCAGGATTGCTACTCCTATTCTAAAGTGAGGTTTAAATAACCTCTCTTCCGTAACCAGTATGCTCCTCTGGACCCATTAACTGTGAAGCGGCAATCTAGTTATCTGGAGACTCAACTATCTTTTCTGATTACATACATCTTATCTTTTCTGATTACATAAAAACATTATAGGGAAAAGCGCCACAGTAGGAAAAGAAACAAAAATCAAAGTACAAGAGAGGTCACCACAGATTATGTATAGTGACTAAACATAATCACGCAAACACCGATGCATGCACACATGTGTGTGTACGTCCATGTATACATATCACGAATATGCATATATGTGCGTGCTGCACAGCTGTATACATGCACGCGATCACACGAGTACACACACATGAACGCACGCATGGGCCAGCTCATATACATGCGTGCTGCACAGCTATGTACATGCATGCGATCCCACGAGTACACACATGCACGCACGTACACACACGGGCACACTCATACATGTGTGCTGCACAGCTGTATACATGCACGCGATCACACGAGTACACACATGCACGCATGTACACACACGGGCTGACTCATATATGTGTGTGCTGCACAGCTGTATACATGCACACGATCACACGAGTACACACACATACAGGCACATACACATACGGGCACACTCATACATGTGTGCTGCACAGCTATGTACATGCATGCGATCACACGAGTACACACACATGTACGCACAGACACACATGGGCCCACTGTTAACTTAAACAACGAAACTATTAGACCACGGTGGCTCAGATGGCCTAGCAACCTGAGTAAAAGCAAAACAAAATCTCAGCCTGCAAATACCTCAGTTACAAAATCAAAACCTACGGACAACCAATCGCAAGCAGCCAACAAGGCTGGAAGCAGTAGCCAATCCACAGTTTCCTTCTTTGCTCTTGCCTCTTCTTCATAAAAGTCTCTCCCTGAGAGCCTGTCAGGAGAGCTCTCCCAACTATTTCCAGCTTGGAAATTATTTTATTTATTTGTTTAATTTATTTTATTTATTTATTTATTTATTTTACACAAATAAACCCTTAAAATGTTTCACATCTCGCAGTATGTTTGTTTTTTTTTAAAAGATTTTATTTATTTATTTGACAGAGAGAGAGATCACAAGTAGGCAGAGAGGCAGGCAGAGAGAGAGAAGGAAGCAGGCCCCCCGCGGAGCAGAGAGCCCGATGCGGGGCTCGATCCCAGAACCCTGAGATCATGACCTGAGCCGAAGGCAGCGGCTTAATCCACTGAGCCACCCAGGTGCCCCTCGCAGTATGTTTTAAGCACACACGTGTACACACAGATCCATACACCCATGTATACACACAGCCGCACAGATTAATGAGGCACACTCTTCCTCAGCAACTAAGAAACTGAATGAGGGCAGATGTCAAAGGCTTCTTGCAAGGCAGAGGTTGCTGTTTAAAATAACAAGCGGAGTCAATAACATGCTAAAGACAAACTTTGAACTCGGTTCTTCAGGATCCTCCAGTCACTGATGGCTGCCCTGCAATGAGCTGTTGTTGGGGCGGGGGGGCGGGAGGGAACACCAGTCATATATTCTCCATCCCAGTGACAGCCTGGCTTTCTCAAGCTCTTAAAAAGCACAAGGAAGCTTTCCCTAACCGGACAGTGACTCAGAAAAGTGGCGGCCACTGCATCTTCCGTACCTTCCACGAGCATGCTGACCATAAATTAGCATCTAAACCCAAAGCTCCAGTATTCCGAGTCGACTACTAGACCAAAGGGACCATTCCTGCGCTCCCTGAGCCAAAACTAGAACAATGAAACAAAATTAGGTCAGTTCAGAGAGCAGTGAACAGGGACGTCTTTCTCCTCCCCTCTCCACCCCAGGAACCAGTTCCTTCTGCAGGTAGGCAGGTGCCCAGGTGATACCCAGGTGTGGAGAAGAGTGGGAAGGACAAGTAGAGTACATTCTATTACCTTATTCCCCATCTGCAGACCAGAGTCCACGCCACCGGAGGTAAGCAAAGAATTCATCCTTACAAGGCTGCAGGATGCCTGAGGGGATCAAAACCCTGGTAAGCACACTGCCTGGCTCCTCTCCCTTCCAGTCTTTCCTCTTATGTACATGTATTCCCAAAACAAAGGCCGCTGTGCTTTCCTGAAAGGACACCAAGTGAAACTGCCCGCAGTCTTCTGGGTGCTTCCGCAAACATCTGGAACATCCCTATTAAAACCTGTATCTGCAGGGCCCCAACAGGACGCTGGGAGCGAGGCCAGATCCCCTGGGAAGCCCTGAGCAGGGCCTTCAGCAGGCTTCTCTTCCTGATTTCTGTCAGACCTTTTAAGGAATCAGGCAGATCACCTTGTAAACAAACCTAATTTTCAGAGTCAAAAGCGAAAGTGAGAGTTTTATTTTTTTTTTAAAGATTTTATTTATTTATTTGACAGAGAGAGATCACAAGTAGACAGAGAGGTAGGCAGAGAGAGAGGGAAGCAGGCTCCCTGCTGAGCAGAGAGCCTGATGCAGGGCTCAATCCCAGGACCCTGAGATCATGACCTGAGCCAAAGGCAGCAGCCTAACCCACTGAGCCACCCAGGAGCCCCGAGAGAGTTTTATTTTTGTTGACTGGTATGGTTTTAAGCCAATGAGACAAGGAGAAATTTATGTCCATGTAGTTCTGGTGTCCAACATCCATCTTTCTGTGAAGTTTCCTGTGGTTTTAACAACATTTTTTTTAAAGATTTTATTTATTTATTTGACAGACAGAGATCACAAGCAGGCAGAGAGGCAGGCAGAGAGAGGGGGAAGTAGGCTCCCCGCCAAGCAGAGCGCCAGGACCCTGGGATCATGACCTGAGCCAAAGGCAGAGGCTTTATTTAACCCACTGAGCCACCCAGGTGGCCAACACCATTTTTGTTCCGCGTCTTCAAAAGTTAAGAAAACGCATCTTGGTTCATGATGGGTTAACATTAAACCATAGCTGTTCATCAACAGAAAGCCAACATACAGAAGCACCGCCTTTTCAAAACCGTGTGCGCACATGCATGCACGTGTATGTACCCTTTGGGACAACACACCGTTTCTACACTTTCTCATTTCAGAGATGACAGGAAAGGTCTTATTTCACTCCAACGGGTCACCATATTTTAACAATAATCAATAATCACAACGAAAAGAT